>NW_027287107.1:2519265-3018389 GCF_022747635.1 Hetaerina americana
TAATTACAAATGTCAATAATATCACTGTTTTGAGTCAGTCGCAATCAACAGAGCTTTAATATTTTGTTGAAAGTACTTCCTAACGAAATTTTTAAATAAACAAGCTGAAAGCCATTTGGCCAAGTGATGACAAATTTCCGGGATTCTGTGATGGTTTATTGTTGATATACAAGTAGCTGCTAATTTTTTACGGTAAAATTTCAATTTTATTCACTTTAAGAGTTAATATCATAATAATTTAATCTTTTCTGTCTGATCCAAGCATTTTTTTTTCATTGTGACATGAAAAATCAGGGTACATCTCATGCGCAGGCTTATAAGCCTGAAAATACGATTATTTCATGTGTATTTTATTATTTTTACTCTCATAAAACTTCCATGGGAATAATGAATCCACTCAAAATATTCTACCTAAAAGCATTGGTTTTTGGACAGTCTCTTACACATATCATCTGCTACATTTCATGAGAAGTTCCTCTTTTTCCCCAAAATTATTTCCTTCTATGATTCTTCATAACTAGGGAAATACTTATTGCATAAGAGCATTTTTAGTTTTTTTTGCAAATTATCGCAGCCAATTTATCCAGAAAGTTATGCATTCTTTTGTGAAACACAATATTTTGACATTATCATTAAGAGCCATGAAGTTATAATTGAACTTTAAAAACATAAGAAATACCTCCTTTGAATTTTCTTTTCATTTCACAGCACCATATTGCAGTATCCTTTGTTAGCCCATTTTGTGATGGTTATTTCATTTTAAAATTCATAATTTCTTATATTAATATCTTTAAGCTTTAAAGGGACTATGGGTTTTATGAGAACATGAATAGATGTCAGCAATCCTAGAGTATTATAAAGCTGCATTTTCAAGAACTCGGCTTTTTTTTAATACCATTTTGCTTAGAAGTTTACAGTCAAAGATTGATGCTCTGAATTTTTTTTCCATTGCACAATAACTGTTTACACTCTAATGAACATTGACCTTTCAACAGTGTTGGGAAAGAAAATAAGCCAAGGAAAACTCAAATACTCATCAGCTAGTCTATTGTTTACTTCTTATTCTTTAGCCTCATGACTTATACATACTTAGCAAGGATATTTAGCTAGTCAATATTATTTTAAATTGAAATTTATTTACATTTATATAACATTGTAAAATGGTGAAATATGCAATGGGAACCATATTATTAGTTATTTAATATTTATAATCAATACAGAAAATACTGCACTGCATTTCTGACATTATCTACCATGGGATATGAAATAGAACTACTCACCAGAATTCCCTAGGATACAATACTGTGCTGCCGCTTTTTATGGAAATTGATAATTCAGAAATATTAAGATGGTAGGGGAATAATAAAATAATCTCTGCTGAAAAGTTGAATAAATACATTCACTATCAAATCATCACCAGATGCAACTATTTACACCAGAACAAGCAAAATGATTTTTTATAGGGTGCATCAAGGATCCATTACGTCAAGATTTTTTTCAAAAAATTCCTACCCTTACTTCCAGGGGTGTACATTTAATAGTTAGCGCATCATTCAACGATTCTATGCTAAAAATATGTATAATTCTGTAACTATGGGCGGAGACGTGGAAGAATATAATAATATGGATTCTAACTAAGCGGGTTAACAGTATAAGATTTTATTCTATTAACCATACATTTTTTTGTTTTTTTTTCAAAACACTTCTTAGCTAGGTGCTTTCAAATATTCGATAGAAATTTATTAAAAATTCAATAAAAATATCTAATAGATTATGAAAAATCCCATAAAAGGATTCTAAAAATATATTTCTACTCACCAAATAGAAGATGGGTGTGTATAAGCCAACCGCTGAAGTTGCTGATGATAGAAGCAGCACTTGAACAGCACGTATTTTTAATGGAGAGAAGTCAAAAAAGGGTGGCTTCTCTATGCTCACATGACCCTTCTTCTCCTTAACTTTTTTCTTTTGGTTCTTGAGATGAAGAATTGCCCGCCTCTGAGGGTGGTACAAAGAAGCTGAACGGTAAAATATCCCAATGAAAAAGGATACAAAAAGCACACCTGTGACAGCTTGGAGACCCAGGCGCCATCCAATGGTCCTAAAGAAATGAAAATCATTAAAATTATTCATCAAGTAGTGAGCCATGATATTTTTCATTCACTAAGAAAATTCAACTAGACTATTCAAACTCTATGAACAAATAAAATTTCAATATTGGCTACAAGATTTTCAACTTACAAACTCACAGCCAATAGTTCACACCCTCTTCATTTCATAAAAATCCAGAAACTACACATTTCATTATAATGAATAGGATTTGAATTTAAGAGTCCAGGTGGCTACTGCCATTTTTTATTTAAATACCCAGTGGATGAAAAATGAAATCAAAAAATGCAAGATCCATATTTCTATTTTGAATTCAAAACCCCTTTGTATTGGCTCAATAAACACCGCTGGGGTTGGAAGGGGAGGTCACTAATTCTCTTATTTCAAGTATTAATTGAAATTATATGCTATAACTACTTTAGATCATATTGAAAGTGAATGAGCAAATCTTGGCCACATACTGCTGAATTTCCACTATATCCCCATAGAACTTGTAGAGAATGGTTTTTGGTTCACACAAAGTGGTCCCAACTTCCTTAGTTTGTAGTACCACTCATTCTATGCATTTCCTCCAGGTTTATTCTCTAAGAAATTCAAAGGATATCTTATCTATCGATTCACATTATCATTATATAAAATCAGCACTATAACAATATTATATACAATCTTCTCACATATTCTATTGTGCTGATCCTTTTCCCAATCACTCTTCAATTTGCCTCTTTGCTACCAAATAATTTGTCTTGCTCACTTAATATCAGTGAGCACAATCTCTCTACCTTTCTTTTTAAAACCAAATTTTCCAACGAAGTTAACAAGGGTCAAGTTTGGTCATGCTTCAGCAAAGCCTCTTGTTTTATGATTACATCAGTGGTTATGTGAAAAGATATGTTGTTAGCTGTTTTCAGTAGTCAATTCCTTTCCAGGAATAAGAAACAACAGTGAATTAAACAGACTTCCTTGTAATTCCATCCTTACAGGATAGGTATTCTGTTTGAGAAAGACACTTTCAAGTAAAATATAAACATTGAGGTTTGTGAAGAATTTGAGTCTGTTCCAGGGACCTACTCACCAGACTTATGCTAACAATCGAATGTCATCTCAAATGGTGAGTTCTGGATGCGCGGGATCCCCTTCAAGGACTTTAAGAACACGAAAATACACTATCCATCACACAGACTCCAAAGTTTCATTACCCATCTTAGAGTAGTCCTCATGGGATATGATGCAATTTTGACACCTTTTTTCAGCCTTCAGAGGCATGTTGGGAGCCATTTTTTCCATGTTCTTCCAAATTGCCTCAGAAGACATCACCCTTGCCTCAGATGATGAAAAACACTTTTCCACTAAGGTGATATTATAAATTGGGGAAGAGGGAAAAGCCACATGGAGAATACTCGGTAAAGAGTGGACTGTAAGGAGTATGATGGATACTCTTCACGCTGATCTTCATGAGATATTCATCAACCATATTTTCGATGTGGAATCCTGCATGATGTCCTTTGGATTGTGGAGCTTATTGCTGATTATGATGATATGCCTTACTTTGTACTATTAGTCTGCAAATTTGATATTAATAATGTTATAAATAATAATAAATATTAATAATGTTCATGGACAACTTTTTATTGGAATAATGACCAAAAAAATTCTACTATGGATGCCTAGAATAGGAAATAATGAAGATGCAAAAAATCAAATTGAAGAAAGAGGCATGATCCTGCTGTGTAAGATGACCAATCCCATGGGAAATTTTCTGTTGAATATGATCATCTTCACATTTCCCTACTGCACATTCAAATTTCATGAGTATGCATAAATGATTATGCTAACTTTGGTATCATCATGATCATTCTGTAAAATGCTCAGTATTCTACTCTCCTCTCATAGAATACACTTTACTGCAGTTGCCACATACATTTATACATTATTTAAGCTTCAGTTCAAAGCTTAACACAACCACTAGTAAAGCTGATTAGAGTTATGCATCCTTAGATATCCCGAGCAAATAATGTATTATTTGATATGCTCATCAGTTGATTTAAAGTTGGTTTAGGACAGCATTCTGGATGAAGGAATATATTTAAAATTTGTCCAATTTGTTATTTTAGGTAGAGACTATTACATAAAAAATTTGATGGAAAAGCAGTAACAAATAATTACCATGATTCTGAATCCACAACTGATATATTATTACCATTTTCATGTCCAATTAAGCATTTAACCAGCACATTTGAAATCATAAAACTATTAGTAATTTCACGCATAGTTTGCACAAAAAAGCTCAGATCCAAAGCTTTTAGGATAAACAATCTTCTAATTGTATATGTTTCATTGCTCTTGGTGTGAACAACTTATTATGCAACTACAGCATTAATGTAAACACGCTATGAAATATCAAGTACATGCTTCACAATTTGGAAAACAAACTTGATATCTAATGACATTTTACACAATGATCTTTTGGTTTGCAGTAAAACTTACCCAAGAACTTCTTTGTAGAAAACTGAAAATAATGTTACTCCAATTCCTCCCCCAGCTTGCACAACTATCTCCACGAACTCTCTCCGTCGCTTGAAGTAATGGCCAAGCATAAGGCCTGATGTCTCACGAACCAGGCAAGTTCCTATGCCAAGAACTACTCCATAACTGTGAATTAGGAATTATACAACCATTTAAACAACTCATGTGACAAAAAAATTAATTGCACATGCATATAATCTCTCTTTTATCTTGGATCTTAGATGCCTTGGGGGGTCCTTCCTCTACAATTAGCCTGCAACTATAGTAATCTATAATTCTTCTTCCCCATCTTAATGTTTCTTATTCACACAGTCTCAGTGACATCGTTTTGCCATCTTAAACTTGTATACTATTCCTATGTGTGTACCATTCCTCTTGTGCTGATGCATTTCTATCAAGATTCTTCTACGGTTCTCATTTTCCATCATTCTCTCCATATGATCCAACTGCTCACTCTATCATCCAAACCCTCATAATCTTAATTTATTATTTAGTAATCCAGCCCCCAATTAAGTAAGCTAGCTCTGTATCCTACCTAATTCTCTATTCATTATTTTCACTTGGAAGCCCATGTATTTTCAATAGTACCAGTTTCTCAAATACTAAAATAAGTGCTTTTCATTCAATACTTTAATTTCCCATGTCTCCGAACCATAGGTAACGATTGGTCTGAATAGAGTCCAATATATTTTCAGCTTTGTATTTCTTATGATAAGATGGTTCCTGAATAGCAATTAATTGAAAAAATAAGCACCATTACCCGTCTGTATTATTTTCCTTTCTTTCTCTACTCACATCACTATAATTATGTATCATTGACCCGAGATAGCTAGAATAGGAGATTCCTTCTAACTTCTTCCCTCAACCATCAAGCCAAAAGATTCTAGGATTTGGCTCTCAGATTTGGACATTTTCATGCATAGTCTTCCTTTCATTGAAATTAAGCCATATTTTATCTTCCACTGTTCATTTATTTACATTTACTCATTAATCTAGGAAAAATGACTGTCATCAATATACATAAAGATTTGTCTGGATTTCCCAAATATTTTTCCCTTCTGATTAATTTCATTTATCACCTAGTGCAGAGTAGATCAAATAAAATTGCAGAGTCCATCCCCTTTTTTCACTCCAACAGTAATTCTAATTCTTCAATATATATATATTAGAGTGAAAATTGTCTTAACTGATCCTGTTTACAGTGGAAATTTGGTCATAAGGGAAACTTTGCTGGGCTCCATTCTAGAGCATAGGAATTTCTATAAACCTGACTCTTATATGAAGTGAATTTTGATCCAAGAAATGAATTTGTCACCTGTGCAATAATGAATTTTGAACTTCATTTGAGCACCTTAGTTTTTTATTACCCAATTCTTAGTTTTTTGGGATTTCATTTTCAGGAGAGGAATGTGCGGGAGGAGTTAAATGGAAGGGAATGTCTGGTGTGGAAGGAAATACCATAGGGGGGTTCGACAGTTGAAAACAAATGTTTCCTTCCACCCCTCTTTCCTCCTTCTCATGCTTCTGGTATTTTTTGCTTGGTTTGTTTTTTATGGGAGGTGATGGACAGCTAAGGTCATTTGAAGGAGAGAAACCTGGCATCGGAATTAGCCTACTCTTGTCGAAAGGTGCCAAGGAGTCCGCAGTTCCAAAAGTCCCATCTGACAAACGCCTTACTCACTCAAAGAACCTCAAGTAGGGATCAGGATACCACTGAAAAATATTTGTTGGTCTCCAGGATTTGAACCCGGGCCCTCGCGGTGGGAAGCTTGTAAGTTAGCCACCACACTATCCCAATCCCCCTTTTTTGCTTAGTTGTTACATGAAGCAGGAAAACTGGGTTGATGTAAGTGGTCAGAGGAACTTTTAAAACTAAATTACCTCAGGCAGAGGTCATTATGGATCTTTCCATGAAGCTGTCTCAGTTATTGCGACTAATCTTCCTCACTGTGAACTTGATTTCCCAGACCCTTATTCCCTTCTCATGCACTATGACTCCCATAATGCCTGCTCTAATCAGTCAACTGCTATGCATATCTACCCTATAGCCTACCCAGGCCTTTCCCCTGACCCTCCCCCACATTTTACCATTTTTTGTATAACATTAATCAGCAATTGTCACTCATATTTGGCTGATTCTACCTATTTTATGGTTTACCCAAGATAAAGGTGGCAAAATGATGAGAGTAAAATGTCTGAAAAAGTTAGATATAGGCAATTATCATATTTGTATTCCCCAAGCCAAAAGAGTTTTACTAGAGATTGAACAATTCTAAAAACTATTTCAGATATTGGTTAAAATATAGATAGAAACCAGTTAGTAATAACATGAAACTTAAATCTTATATCATTTAAGGTTCAAATTTGTGCTCCAAAATAAAAATAAGAGAAACTGGATACAGAGAAATAAACAAATTGATTGAGAATGGTACATTTAGACAGAACAAAAAACATGCCACTTAGGGGACAAATGGTCCATGCACAAGTGAAAGTGTTTGCTGCTAAATTGAGGAATACAGCTTATAGCATCTATTGACTGGTAAGAATTTTTTTGTGCCAATATTGTATGGAATAGTTGTAATGGAGAGATAAACAATATGGACATGTCTGTACATTTCAGCTTGAAATTGAAAGTTTAAGACTTGATTAAAAATATCATCCACATTTATGATTGACGAAATGGAGCAATCAGTATGCCCATAAAATGTTGAAAAAATCGATTTCTCTTAAAAAATAGGTAAACCATTTCAACCAAGTCAAACACATACATGATGGACACTTGTCCATAATGGAAAATTTTTCTGGAACTGCATGATTCCTCTATAGGCAGATGTTACCGTAGTTACTTTTACTCCTACCTTAATTTCATTCATGGTCATTCTTGCTAATCTTATTGTTTTAATGGAATACTAAACTCCTCAAGTATTTAGTTTAGTTTATGCCAGTTAATACTATCAAAAGCTTGATTAATGTCAAATATATAAGAAAGTGCTAATCAATGAATATGCATACAATTCAATTCCCGTAGGGTGTTGGACAACTGACCGGTGGCCACAGGATCAATTCCCAGGGATGCCTCTTTGGGCACTCTCATCTCCACCCAAGCTATGTGATTTTTCAGGTATCAAATCTTCCTTGGAAAAAATCACTGGCACAGGGAAAGGAGCCTCTACCCAGAGTTGTGAATTTCAAATACCTCGGGCTTAGTACTGGGTGAACTCTACCATCACCTACCAAACCAACCTTAGGTTCCATTACTGTGTTTAAGATTTTACATTTCCTGAACATATTATTTACCTAGCATCCAGATGTAGAGTGAATGCCAAAAGTTGAAATTTTATAGCTTACACTTGATTGTGAGGGGAAAAAGAATATCATAACTGTGTAAAGAAACTGAAAGCGGAATGAAATGGAAACATTTGGACAGTACGGTTAAATTACTTCCATGCTGTAAAATTTTTCCTACAAAATTGTAAATTGATGTCTGTCAGCTGAAGTAATTGTTTTGTTTTAAAGGAATAACAAAAATAACCCAAGATATTTAATCCTGGAGGAATGTTTTTCAGCCAAATTAGCTTCTTGTAACAAAATATAATCTTAGGTCTACCTTTCAAGATCATTAACATCGATTTTCCTATAACAAAATCTTTGGCACATTTTTTTGCAAGAAGTTGCTGATAGAAGATGCATAGAAAAAAATATTACCTTAAGAATATTTGATGAACTTGATGAGCAAATGATGTAAATAAGCAGGCAAGTGACATGACAAGACCGCCAAACACTGCGGCCAGCCGTGTAGACTTTCTCCTACAGAGGGCAACTACCAGTGGGGCTGAGACAAGGGACACTGCAAAGCAGAGGACGCCTATCCATGCTGAAAAAGATTGAGGGCGTTTCGGTTAAAAATTTTCAATCATTGAAAACTTGTTAAACCTTATAGCTATAGAGAAAAAAATGGTCTCTTAACATAGAACAATCGGAATTAATACAAAATATATTTATAATTAAAATTCAAGTTTTAATTGCAATTTGACAATTTAAAACCACATAAATTTAGGTGTGTATTTAAGGTAAGGTACAAATACATTAATTCTCGGTGACACAAAATTTTCTCCCATAGTTTTTACAGACTCGTACAATTAGAAAAAAATGCTTTACACCATCCTGCATTAACAACATCCACAACAACTAACCCCTTATAATAATTTTAAGCCTACTGATATGTATATGAAAACACCCAAAATTAATATGATGTAATTGAAACATACATAAAAGCTAAAAAAAATTTTCAGGGCCCAGTGGTATATCATTTCTTCTATTTTACTGCCTTTTTCAGTTACCAATTAAACCAGAAAAAGAAAAGAATTTTGAATCTTGAATATGTGTATGGTGTGGTCAACAGTGATTATAACAGATAATACCAATTTTCCCTTATGTTGTGTGTTGCCTGAAAGATTTTAGTGCGAGATCCTTATGATGACTCCTTTACTCCAGTTATAATGGTGAAAATTTTATTACATTTTAATTTCTTTCATCTGAGCTGAAATTACAAAAGTGTAAAACGTATATTCCAATATGGAGACTGGTTTTCAGATATTATAGATTTAGTAGTTCCTTTTTTAATGCCACAAATTACTTTCAAACATATCTTTTTCAGCTGTGATAAGTCTACAAGTGCAACAGTATATGTATAGTATTTGGAGTATCATAGAATTGGTATTGATGAATCAACAGGGTAGCATAAAAGAAACTATTCCCAGACTGTCGAACAGATCACAGAGTGATTTTGAAATCTTGAAAACAATTCTAATACTCTCTTTTGAGTAATGATTGCTTAAATAATTCCTGGCATGTGAAATTTATATACTCATGAGCATATATTTGCAGTTCCAAAAATTTCGTTTCCCTAAGTTTGCATACACTTTGCCCGGTAGTCCTAGTATACACAGTTAATAATCTGGATAGTATTCAACTGAATATTATTTAATATTTAAGACTGACATGCTATAAGATATAATTAAAAATTACAAATTTTACAAATAGAACATATATTAAACATGTAAATCATTACATTCCTTGAAATATATTTATTTTTCTGCAATGGCTAAAAATAAGTGATAAATTTTACCTTTTGGCATGGGGCTGAAGAGATTCTATCTCCCTCTTTTATTTATACAAATTAATTAAATAAATATTGCAACAAAAGACATGACAGTCTGGTCGATAGAGTTTTGGACTACTAAGCTCAATTCCTGAGGATGCCTCTGGGTACCCTCAGCTCAGCACCCAAGCTGTGTGATTTTTTAGGTACTAGTTTTGGCACAGGGAAAGGGACTGGGATCCCTGCCCTAACATGCAAATTTCATATGCTGTTGGTTGGGCTTAGTACTGTGGGACCTCTACCCTCACCTATCAAACTAACCTGTCGTGATAACTATGGTTTTTTTATATTATAGACTTGAAAAGATAAAATGATTATAACCACAAAAATATAAATTTTAAAAATATTATTTGAATTACACAAATCCATTGGATTGCATTCATTACAATAATGCGTCAACAGACAGTGGATGAATTCCTTTTAAATATAAGAAAACAAAAAGATCTTGGAAAAAACATGCCCTAGAGCAATGAAAGATTTCAGACCTTATATGCAACAATATGGTCTCAATATAATAGGCTAGACAGCAGTGAAGAATCAGAAAAATTAAGCATGTTTAAAATGGGATGAGGTTGAAATACTTCAATTAATTAAAATCTAATCTGCCAATTCAGGAAGGTTTTTGGATGATCCCTAACAATTCTTATGTACTATGTATAGCATACTCTCTCTACTGTTTTCCAGACATTATGTACTACTTCAGTTCTTCATATTTCCTATCTACCTAATAATGTCACATTTTTCACATATCCTTTCTTTATGCTTTACCTTGGAGGGCCTTTGCTAATTAACGATAAATTCTATCATCACTAAAAGGAGGCAAATTAATATCATTCAATGAAAAAAAAATTGTTTATAACAGTTCTTGTTGATGAAAACTTAAAAAGATCAGAAAAATGTTATGTAAATTGGCTTTTCATCCAGTAATTTCCAATTCATTCTTGTTATTGTTGAAAGATTGCGCACATCAAAATGACTTATTATTTGATAAAAAATTTTAACAACACATATAGACTAGTGATGGGATCACCTCTCTCCTATTTGGCTCAGAAAATTTTTATGAATAACTAAAAAGAAAAAATCCTCTGACAAAGAACAAATCTTCCGAAAGTCCAACAATATTTTAGTTAATAATGTTTTATATTGGTACAGATTAGAGAATGGGGAAACCTCATCATTGACAAATAGGTTGCTACATAAAAATTAATAAATAAAACTATTGCAAGCAGATCATTATTCACTACATCTCATGCCTCTTACAAGTATATCCAAATGGTGTAAGCCACCAAACTGGATGATGATTTCTGGTAAAATATCCTGCCATGAATAAGCTCTCTACTTCTTCCGTTGCCATTTCAATCCTAATTTCCCTAATACTATGTTCCTTTGACTTCTAAATAATGCCTAATTGCTTCACCTACTCTATTTTATTCCCTTTTTTAAAGGCTTTTAGAGCTATTGTTAGCATAACAACTTAAATACACTTCACACCTCCTACAAACACATCCAAATGGTGTAAGCCACCATTATTGGAGATGATTCCTTGCAAAATAACCAACTTCCCCCCTTAAAAATTGCTCTCAGCAATACCACCAACAAAGATGACCAGATAAAGAAAAGTGGGGCTAATCTGGCACAGGTTATGCACATGGGTCAAATGGGAAGAAGTTTTAGCATTAAAAAAAAAGACCAAAGAATTGGGATTGAAGAACCATCATCATATATGGAAAGGTGTCTGGAGTCTTTGCACTAGACCATGTTTGTGTCTGAACTACTTGTACTTCATTTTGAGACTAACAGGAGAAGCCTAGATGTGGATGAACAATGTGAGATTTGGCAACATAAGAAGAAAGGTTTTACTGAATAACTTGAAATTTGTCAATCAATCCCG
This sequence comes from Hetaerina americana, assembly GCF_022747635.1. NCBI lineage: Eukaryota > Metazoa > Arthropoda > Insecta > Odonata > Calopterygidae > Hetaerina > Hetaerina americana. The sequence continues at coordinate 2,530,950 of NW_027287107.1, forward strand.
TTTCTTAGCCCTGACTAACCATACCATGCCAAATTTTGGTATGCAAACCACCCTGAGAATGACCAACACTCTCCCACCATTCCTCTCCTCTCTTCCCTCCCTCCATTCCCCCCTTTACCAAATCTCCCACTCAGCTCCCCCACCCCAGGTTTACCCGCAACGGGAAACCGCCTCAATTATCATTCCCAAGATTTAAATGATGGACAAAACGGAGATTTTAGTCCTAGCAACTACGGGGCTCGGCCCAATCGGCCGTGTGTCGTGCCCGGCAGCGGGGAAGGCAAGGCTTCCGCGGTCGTCATCCCACGAAACCCTTGTAAGGGAAAACCAGCAGCAGCAGGACAGAAGACGCAGGAGAAGAAGACCAAATTAGTTAGAATAGGAACGTGGAATGTTAGGACAATGATGAGGACAGGGAAACTGGAGAATATTAAGCGAGAGATGGAAATGGGTAAAATAGATATTTTAGGTCAATGCTAGGTGAGATGGAGGGATAGCGGGGATTACTGGAGTGATAATTATAGAATAATTTACAGCGGCGGGGACAAGACTCAAAGAGGGGTTACCATAGTATTAAATGAGGAGATAGGACGAAGCGTAGTCAATATAGAGCAGGTAACGGATAGATTGTTACTAGTAGAGATAAAAGCAGAACCGAAGAGCTTGGTTATTATTCAGGTATACATGCCACCGAGGAACCATAAGGAAGAAGAGGTCGAAAGGATATACGATCAGGTAGAGGACATAATAGCGTGTGTTCCCGCAGGGAAACATTTGATAGTGTTGGGGGATTGGAATGCGACTGTAGGCGAAGGAAGAGATGGTGATGAGGTGGGGGACTACGGTTTAGGCACGAGGAATGACCGCGGGGAGAAAGCAGTTGAGTTTTGCAGGAGACCGGGGTAGTAATCACCGACACTTGGGTTAGGCACCACAAAAGACGCAGGTATACATGGAAAATGCCAGGTGACTCAGAGAGGTATCAGCTAGATTATATTCTAGTTAGACACAGGTTTAGGAACAGTGTGATAAATTCGCACAGCTTCCCGGGAGCGGATGCGGACTCTGACCACAATTTAGTGGTTATGAAAAGTAGCGTCCGTTTCGAAAAGATAAGGCAGGGGCGGCGGGTTAGAAATTGGAATGTAGAAGCATTAAATGGATTGAATAGGAGGGAGTACCAACAAGCTGCAGAGGATATCATGGAGGATGTTAAAGAGCCAAGTACTATCGAAGAAAAATGGGAAAGTATCAAGAAAGGGTTGTCTAAAGCCGCAAAAGACACTACTGGAACCGTTAATGCGAAAAGGACTAGGAAACCATGGATCACGGATGAGATGATTACAAAGATGGATGAGCGGAGAAAATGGAAGAATGTAAATACAGAGTTAGGCAAAATAAAGTACAAAGAATTAAACAATATATTGAGGCGGGCAACAAATAAAGCAAAAGAAGCCTGGTGGAAGACGCAGTGCGAGGATATGGAAAGTCTGCAGAGGAAGGGTGAAATTGGTGCGCTGTATAGCAAAGTTCAATCTTTATCGGGAAGTAAGAAAGGGAGATCTATACTAGCAGTTAGAGATAAGGCGGGTAAGGTAATAGTTGACGCAGGAAAGATCCAAGAGAGATGGAAGGAGCATATAGAAGAGCTGTATAGTAAAGAGCTTAGACCAACAAAGTTAGACATTGAAAAGGAACACGACGTAGAGGAAGATAGCTTAGGTCTAGGCATACTCGACGATGAGATAGAAAGGGCATTAAAGGAATGAATGTAAAACTCCAATAGCCGTAAACAGTTTTGAACTGTTTACGGCTATTGGAGTTTTACATTCATTCAATATTACTAGCCGTAAGAGCTCATTTCTATCAATATGGCATTAAAGGAGATGAAACTAAATGAGGCCGTGGTGGTGGATAACATTCCCGCGGAACTATTGAAATGTTTAGCAAAATGTGGGAGGAAGAGGCTATATGGGCTGATCCGTAGTATTTATGAGGAAGGTTCTGGCCGGAAGACTTTGTGAGATCAGTTTTAGTTCCTATTCTGAAAAAGGTAAAGGCTACATCTTGTGAGGACTACAGGACGATAAGTTTGATATCCCACGCAGCTAAAGTTGTCCTCAGGGTCATAAACAAAAGGATAGAGAGTAAGAGAAATGTTTACTTAGGGGATGATCAGTTTGGGTTTAGGAAGGGGAGAGGTACGCGTAATGCCATTGCAGTAATGAGATTATTAATTGAGAGGAATATAGAATACAACCAGGAGGTATTTGCCTGTTCCGTAGACTTCAATAAAGCGTTTGATACAGTGAATTGGGAAAACTAATTAGTATATTACAGAAAATAGGAATAGATTGGAGGGAAAGGAGGCTAATCCGCAACCTGTACATGTCTCAGACTGCACAGGTGCGAGTGGGGAACGGGGAGTCCGGTTGGGCAGTGTTAGGAAGAGGTGTAAGGCAGGGTTGGCCATTATCACTGTTGCTGTTCAACCTGTATGCAGAGGAAATGATTAAAGAGGCATGGGAAGAACTGGAGGTAGGAATGAAAGCGGGCGGGGAATTCGTAAAATCAGTTAGGTTTGCTGATGACCAAGCTTTAGTTTGTCAATCAGCCAAGGGGTTGCAAGCATTGCTGAGTGATTGGAAATTCAGTGCGACAGGTATGGGATGAGAATCAATATTAATAAAACAAAGGTTATGCGATTTTCCAGAAAGAAAAAGGCTAAGCTAAACATTAAAATAGGAGGGCAAAAACTGGAGCAGGTAGAACAGTTTGTGTATCTCGGTAGTGTTTTGGACCAACACGGTCAAAGTAGTAGGGACGTAAGGAGAAGAATTGCGCTAGGCAAAGAGGCTTTCACAACGAGGAGGGAGTTGATGACAGGGACGTTAAGTAAGGATGTTAGGAAAAGACCCGTAAAAACTTTGATATGGAGCGTAACTATGTACGGTGCGGAAACGTGGTCATTGAAGCGGGAGGATAGACGTAGACTGGAGGCTTTTGAAATATGGGTTTGGAGAAGAATGGAAAAGGTGAAATGGACAGAGAAGAAAACAAATGAGGAAGTACTTGGTATGGTGGGCGAAGAGAGGGGTTTGTTGGGAGAAATCCTGTGGAGGAAGGAAAAGTGGATGAAGGCGGCATTGACCGGCAGTGGGATGTTGAATACTGTAATAGAGGGGAGAATGTTAGGTAAACGAGGAAAGGGAAGGAACAGGATAGGGATGTTGGACGGGATGAAGGGAGGAAGAAAGTATTCAGAGATGAAGAGGGGTCTGATGTAGAGTAGGATACTGGATTTTGTATTTTGCTAGGAATCACAAAATATTTATTTAGTAGCTGTGTCCATCCAAAAACCTACCTTAACCGGTAGATTACCTAATAATAATAATAATAATAGCGCTTCTAATTTCCCTGTCTCTGAATTCTTTTTATTCCTGCGCTGCTCTTTCCATCACGTTTCCTTAGCTATTTTCTCGAGTATATATTATTCTTTAGTTCTCCAATAATTCTTAACCCAACTCAGTGATAGCTTTAGAGCATGCTTAGAAAGCTAAAACAAAATACAATTCTGAAGGCTCCAACTGCTAGTTAAATTGCGGCGCGAGAAAATCATTAGAAAAACTGCAAGAAAAGTGTAATTAATTGTTTCTATGGGAGCCATTTTTCAGTAAATATAATGCAATGATATAAATCCGTGTACTGTAACATCTATAACGTACCAAAGGCCGGTGTTAGGTAACAAAATAGGGAAAAATAGGAGAGAAAGACAGTCGAGATTCAAAGATTCATTTTCCCTTTGCACATTTCGTGCCCAGAAACAAAAGGAAACGATATCATTAAAGAATATTTCCATTTATTACACATTCTCTTCTCTTTTTTTCATAGCCAATGTCTTAACACGCCATTGAAGCGGCTTGTGGAGAATAATATTAATGTTGTAGTTCCTCAGTGTCCTTTCGTTCAGTCTTTTCTATGGTCTAGGGCCAGTTTCTCTAAGTTAGAAGAGAAATTTATGGACCATCTAAAGACATTCAATAAAGCAATAAAGATCTCGGCTTCGTTCTATGAAATTAACTATTTTTAACACGCCTCGACGTACGTCATTTGATTTTTAAATTTAGATTTATGATAAATGTTGGATAGATTCGTCAATGAAAGAGTGCGCACAAGCTAACTGCAATGATTTGAAGCCAATAGGCTTCAAGTTTAGGTCGTGGAAAATATTTCTGTGACAGACCAAGGCCAACCTTAGCCACAACTACAGTCACACGTTCAGCGTTTTATGTGAAATAAAATAAGATGATGACATCTGTGAGCTCTATTACCTTCCGAATATATTTTATCCAGTCTGGTTTTTATCCAGCTTTTCATTTATACTTCCTGCCTTCCGGCCTTTGGTGCCGCGGGAAGAGTTTTTTATTTGCTAACACGCCTTCACGTATGTCATTTGATTTGTAAATATTCTCAGTCAGTTATATTTTAAGTTTGGATAATAATTTTGGATCGCGCCTTAACGTTTTACATACCGTCTTACACGGACCCATTTTCTATTTTAGCTAGTGCGCAAGACATTTTGGGCCTCATGACCTTAAAAATTCTAAGACAAATAATTTTTCGACATTACTTAAAGCACATTCTACGCGACTAATAAAAATAATTTCTCTCCATATCATTTTATTACTCTGTGCGACCAATACATTGGTTCAAGCATCATCAGTCACATTAAAAAAGAAGAAAATTGACAAAGTTCGTATGAGTACTGGCCAGATTCGAAGTTCGAAGAGTATCGGCAGTGAGATTGGAAGAGCAAAGGAATGACTAGGGAAGTTGTCTCTATTTGCAAGATTCAAATCCTTGTGGGACATTTATGAATTTATTCAGAAGACTCCCGGGTCATCTAATTGAAGCATTCATTTTTCTTTACGAATTTCTTCACTTGAGATGTCTTTGTGAAAACGAATTGGTCCAAATGCACTTAGCTTTTCGGCCTGAAGACACCGCCAGGGTGAGGTGATACGTCTGCAAAGCTAGCCCATGCGACAATGCTCTGGAATAAAATTGAATTATTCGGAATTTATGACTTTTTCATCTTGTCATGCCACATTTATGCTCCATGCAGGAGATTGTGCTGTCAAAATGACTCCAGTGTCTCTATTAGATATAATAACGGGAAAACGAGATTCATTATTTTGTGTGGACGCGTTTAAGGTTGAATGCGCTCGCACCTTAAAATTGTCTTTCTCTTTAGGTGGTATAAATTGTATCTTAGTCATTGTATTCGAGACGGTAAATCATAAACTATTGCGTGGGTCCTTCAGGACAGGTTCCATTTCTTGTTGTATAAAGACACGTTAATAGAGCTATTGGGAAAAAAATGCTTTTTTATAAGCATATCTTGACAAGTAGTTAGTAATTGGATGATAATTGCCAGAACCTTACCAGACTTTCCCGCTTTATAGGATCAAGTATTGTAATTAGTCGTCGGGACATTTCGGCTCGTTTAACTAATGTCCAATCTCACTAGAGATTATCCGTTGGTTTTGGCGATGTATTTCTTAGAATTTTTCACGTGGAAAGTTTTTCTGATGCGTTTTGGAAAGTTCCCTTTATTTTTCAATGACTCCGGAGGAGCTCGTGAAACTTTTTTCAGGAAAATCGGATAAAGACATTTTGCTCGCCAATTGCATTGATGCTTAGTCTCTCCCAAGAAATCATTTAGTTGTATGAAGAAAAATATCACGCTGACAAATATTTAGCCGGGAGAGAAAATCACTGCTGTTATATGTTCCTATTTTTCTTCGATGCACCCATTTCCCTTTCCTCACTCATAATTTTCTCTCCAGTCCACCGTTAGTCCTTTTTTATCGTCCCTGTTCACACTTTTAAATTCAATTTCCTCATCCATCTCCCCTGTTTTATCCTCTTGATCAGACGTCGCACTTCATTCGTACTAAATGCTCAAATTAATCACGCTGTTCCTAAATATATGCCTAGTCATAATATAGGGTAACTGATATCATTATGAAGCCCTGGGCATTTTCCATGCATATCTAGGCCTATCGTGGTGTTTATATCAAGTGTCCATAATGATCAAACCTTGTCTCCCATTGATCTAATTGCTTTCTCCCCGCGGTTATTCCTTGTTTCTAATTCGTAATGTCTTGCCTCACTGCCATCTTTCCCATAAGTCACGTCCTAATCCATTAATATCAAATGATTACTTCAAGGAACACCCACAATGACGTCCTCTGAATACGAAAAATATAAAATATTGAAAAATTTTATTGTATTAATGGAACCTATTGTCAATAGTGAATATAGTCACTAATAAATCGGAAAAAAGAGAAATGGAATTTATCCATTCCCGTACTAAAATATGAGAATACTTGTGCGTATAACAGTAATTTTTAAGTGTTGAAGAAAGTTCATTAAATATTCAAGAACCTAATAACTAAAATCAAGAACCGATAAGGTCTATAATATTTAAGTATATATTATGGCACGTTTTCCGTAATATAACGTAGACGAGGTGCTTAATCGGAGAAAAGTACCTATCTAGATCATGAACTTCCCACACGAAAACTTTGGAGATGGCTGGCTAGTTTTTGTTCACAACCGTATTAGCTGCTGCAGATATGAATTTAATTTGCAAGGCAAATAGCCCAAGTTAAATTTTTGAATATCGTTTCATCAGCCATTAAGAACCTTCTCTATTGATAAATTTCGCCACTTCCTCGAAGAAAAGAGTTTAATCATCTGTCATGGCCCCTCGTATACGTTACTATGCGAAGAGGGAACCACAACTGAACGATACAATGTCACCTCCACCTTGCATTGGTGGAAATACTACAGTGGAAGGCTCTGAGAGTACATCCGGGGAGTGAAAAACACTTGTGAAATAAAAGGGAAAGAAGTGAAGCACTACTCAACCTACGAATAAGTATAACTTTTTCATTTTCTACTAGAGGAAGGCGGTGGCACTTCCTTATTAGTTCCGATGAATAATGGCAGGTGAAGGCGTCGACGTTCGCAAGCAGGGTGCCGGTGTTGAGGGTGTCGCTGAAATGAGGAGAGTTAAGGCATGCGATTTAATATGCTAATTAATCGATTTCACCCCGAAACTTAATTTCCAGAAATCAGGAGAGCATTATGTACGGCGGCCCAAGCGTAGACATTATTCATGCATGATGTGGGGCTGTTTTTTCAGTTTACTACAGCAAAAATAAATTTATACTGGCTGGCAAGTGGGGTCGGATTAGCGTTTAATATGAAAGCTCAACACCTTAAAACTTCGTGATGAGAGGGGTCTTGCGAAATTATCATCCAAGGAAACCTGTAATTTGATGATGCATAAGGAGAAGAATCAGTGAAATTTAGCATATGGCGGAAAACTGTTTTTAGCGTCAAGCCAAAATCAAAAGTGTCCGCCCTTCCCACTTTCCTGATAAATTTTCACTCTCTATTAACATGTTCATCGCGCCTAAAGAATTGTTTTATTAACTTTCTAATAAAATGACACTACATCGAGAAAAGGTAATTAATCATGTCTCCAACCAAAGCAGTATTTTCTCTTACCGATCACATATCTATCCTAACATAGTCTAAATAGAGGATGTGGAGCTATTGGCTGTTGAACAAATTGTAACAAAGAAGAAAATTCTATTGACAATAAAAATAAAAATAATTAAGAAGAACTCCAATACCGGTATTTCGGTCACCAGGTGACCATATACTTGACTTTGGACAGTGCCTGGTGCATAGTCTTCTTCCAAGTTCAAGTTCCCATTTGATTCTCTCCCCGTAGATGGTCACCTGGTGACCGAAATACCGGTATTGGAGTTCTTCTTAATTATTTTTATTTTTATTGGCTATAGGATTTTCTTCTTTGTTACAACTAACATAGTCTATCAGAAAGAATTTCACTTAAAACAGTGATAAGTTTATTCTCCACACCCAAAATCTTTAACTGCTTAAAGTAGATCATTCACTCTGAAAATGTTTGACTTCGAGTTATTACTTACTATACTTTCGTCGTGAATATTAGTCTTTCAATTAAAAGTAATATTTTCACCAAACTGAAGGTTTTGGCTTAACTGGAAGAGGTTAGCAGATGTGAATTTTACATATTTACCTTCGATTATCTGGATTAAAGACATGTTAAATGACAGGACGACACGAACTAGCTTCACGATTCTTAAACCTTTTTAAATTTCTGTTACACACATAGAATAACAGGTTTTTTGTCATCTTATCGGAGAGAAAAGCTCTTGCGATGTCGATGCAAGAAAGGGGCGATAGTTCTAATTAAAAATATAGTATTTTTCTTATTTGATCTCACTATCTTAATGATTCGCTATGATTTCTCTTTCCTTCCCGATAAGACCCGAAGGTTGAGTGTGAAGTACGTCCAATTGAACGAACGTCCGATTAAAAGTGTGAACGTACGAAGAAAATGGACTCGCAGGCTTTTGTTACCATCACAATACACCACTCTTTTCACCGAAATGAATGGCGGAAATGGTCTACGTCCTAGATTTATTGGTCAACCGTAGATTCTTACATTTTCCTACGCTGAGGGAATGAAAAATCCATACCATCTTGATATTCCACGAGAAAAACGACCACTACATTTTGATAAATTCCTCTTTCACTGGCTCTCACGACCAATTCATGAAATTAACGGCTTTTCTTTCTCTCCGTTTCAAAGCCATCCCGATAACATGGGATGAATAAAGCGGTGATGTCACCGATAAATAAGAAATAAATTTCCCTTAACTATATGTAAAAACAAAATTTGAATAAATTTGCCGATTCATAAAGGCGTCCCTTAATTTATTAATTTTATATAAAATTAGAAAGAGGAAAGTAACTCAAGTCCCTTCACTAGAGAATATGAACTGAAAATACCACACGAAAAACTCAGGAAAACCAGAAATACTGAACCACCGACATTAAATATGATGAACTGAAGACGAATCATAAAATCGTCGTGAAACTAACTTAAATATTGTGATCCTTGAAGTAAAAGGGTACCAAGATACAATGATTGGGAGAATAAGAGAGCAATGACCATGACACAAAGCGATAAAGTTCGGTTCTCTTGAGGGGATCGGGATGGTGCAGTGGCTAACGTAGAGGCTTCCCAACGAGATGGCTCGGTTTCGAATCCTGTCGTCGTCCGTCGGATGGGACGTTAAACTGCGGACCCTTCGGCGCCTTTCGTCAAGCGAATGCCGACGCCGGGTTTCACTCCACCCTTCCTTTTCCATCCTTCCCTAATGGCGAAAATGACCTTAATTGTCGGTCGCCTCCCCTAAAATTACTACTACTACTCGACTCTCTTGAAGACGCGCCGTGCACTTAAGGAGGGACTGGGAGGAGGACGGGGGGCCTTTCTTCATTACTGCTACGAAGGGTCTTCAGGTCTAAGGAAGGTCTTTGCTGAGTGCAACCAATGCTTTGAGGAATGGCTAGGTATAACGATTTCATCGATATTATTTCATAATAGCTTTATATCGATAATTAAACGGAACTGATTAACTGTGGGTCGATATCTATCGTTGATATGTAGACACTTAGGGTGATTTTACTTGAAGGATATATTTATATAACGTCTTGTTTGGAGCGAGGTTGAGACTTTAACAGAAACAGTCTGTATATTTCATTGGAGACAAATACAAACACCCATGCCCTAGGTGGAGCAAAACCCACTTAGGCGGGAATCGAACTCACGATCTCTTGGCAGGCGAGGATGTTACCCCACCGCCACCGAGGTAGAGAGTGCGATACGACAGCATTCCATGTGACGATGGAAATATTAGAGCTCTACAATTAGGAACCTTAGGAAATGCTAGCCCTGCCGTATAAGACCATATCACCAAACGGTCACGTCTTTCTTCGAAATGAATGATGTCACCGATACGTGATATGGTTGATACCGTCGATATATACAAAAATTATCGCCATGTCGCTATATCGTCAAATCTCGATGTTTATTTTACAGTGACGGTTGACGGCCGAAAATGTTAATTGTACAACCCTTAGAGCGACATGCAAATGCTTGGAGATGGCAACCCGGAAAGAGATACTTGCTACCTTGGCCATTCTCTGTTTCCCTCGAAGTCTCTTCTTCCAACTTCACGCTTACCTCATCACGTATTCTACTATGCCTCGAGAACTAAAATACGCCAGAGGTGTGGCGTAATATTTTTGAAAGCAGAACCCTCCTGCCACTGGTTTCAGCTTTGCTGTTGATCCCACTTGAATCCGAAAAAAAGGTCGAAGTACTTAAGTATGACTATCAAAATAAGCTGCAATCCGATACTTGAAAGTTTCAAAAGAATTAATTTCTAAGTAAATACATCGTGGAGGTGGTAACGTTATAGGGAGAGGAAGGTACAAATCTATTGATGACAACTTGGATGACCGTCAAAAGTTCCTAATACGTCGGCCATCGTGGAGGAAGGTAAGATATAAAAATGGTTAACTGTGAGAAGGTTTTCGTTTTGAAAAGGGCGGATATCAGAGACATGCGGACTCCTTAGAGGTGTAAGGAGAGCACTAATTATTGCTCTCATAAAATAATATGCCAAAAATTACAGAAATTCTTAGCGCAGTTAACATGATAAAACGATTTACTCCCGACATTCATTACTCAATCCGTGCTGAGAGAAAGACAATCAGGTCCAGGAAATTTAGAGAAATTCACTAACTTGCTCGGTTGTTTTAAATCTCCTGGTCAAAAAGGATTCTTTGCGGGCTTTTTGATGACATCAACATAGCCCCTCAACGGATGACATTTTGAAAAGGAATATTTATCATCAATATCGTTATTCATTGCGGGTCAGACGATCACCAACGAAATGGGAACGGGAGAAACAGTCAATGCGAGGCCAAACGTGTCGATTAGGCTTTAAGACCCTGGTTTATATATTTGTAACAATAATATTTTGACTACCCTTTTTTGATTCTGGGTAGCACGGTCAAGAAAAAAAGGCCAGCCGAAATATTTATATGCACCTTTGAATGAGCCAGGAATATAAACTTTTGAAGGAAGGAGGATGAGCAAAGAGCATAAAGCGGTGAATGTGAGAAAAATAGGAGAAATTAAGGTTCAGTAAGTGAGTTAGTTATACAAATGAAGGTCTTAGTTGGGAAAAAGAGGCGGCTGAGAGAGAAAATTGAAGAAAATTGAACATATGGCAGAGAAAGTCAACATTCCGTTGGACGAGGGAAGAATTCTGTGGATAGAAAGTGGGATTCTGGCTAAGCGTGACATTTTGGAAATAAAATCTGAGACTAATCCAAATCACATTTAGGAGGATGCCTCATATTACTACCATTTCAATTCAAGCATTATAGTGCAAAACTAACATTACATTCAAATTTTGAGTGCCACCATTTGGCAATCAGTAACACCAATCAAAGTACAGTATTAACCAATCAAGGTAAACCAACCAACCAAAGGTACAGTTAAGCCAATGAATTATTAGAAGCAAGCCAGTTAATAGGAAAATCAAAAAATAGAGAGGAAAAATAATTTAGTCCAGTTGCTTGGCCGTCCTCTTCTTGAAGCCCCGGACATTTACAGGAAAAGGTTGAAAACATCTCCAGGTAAATTCAAAGTACTGCGGGAGATGTGACAGTAACTTTCAAATGAGTTATCCGCTACTATGCATTAAAATGCAAACATTTCAAAGTGTAAAAATCATTCGCCTAAACCGGGAACTCGGTCAAGACGAATGATTTTTACACTTTGAAGTTACTGCATTTTTAGCTCTAGGTAATATGTTCTAATCACTTGTGCTCTTATTTAGGAAGGGGTATAGTGAGTGATGTGTTTTCCCTTTGACGTCTTCCCATGCCTCATTCCTCGCGTAAAATTAAAGCATTTTCCCTAGCCTAATTGTTCGTATCTATATATAACAAATATATACATCTTTATATATATATATATATATATATATATATATATATATATATATATATATATATATATATATGCGTATATATATAATTATATATGTGTATATGTATATATATATATATATATACACTCACACATATAAGAAATTCATACAAATCTACACCCACAGAGGCGAACACGATATTCAATCGAAAACCTTTTTGACTTACACGCAAGCAAATACATGCAGTATCAACTAACATACACATGCACCTACGCATATACCTTCTATCTACGAACGTTTAATATTGTCCTGGCTTGTAAATGGACTGTCTTTAACATTTCTATAGTTACTTTGGTTTCTTAGTATCATGATTCCTGATTGCTCGGGGAAAGAACAAGTAATTGTATCTATCTGCACTGGAATCTGTCTCCCTTATCTTTGTGGTCTGATCTACCAAAGCAGTCTGGGGCTATGATAATTCTTTGAGTGTCATTTTTAAACTCGTTTGTTCTCAACCTTGCTAAAATTCTAAGTGTCGCTTGTTCTCTTCGCACCTCAAGAGGCTCCCAGGCTAATTCCTCTTAAAAGCCCGTCACACTCTTCTTCCTGTTGTAACAATTTTTGACGAATATTGGGGATTTTCTCTGGAATTTATCTAATACTTTCTCCCAAGGATCTCAAATACTTACGGCATATTCCAAATGAGGCATTACTAGAGCGAAATAACACTTCTCCTTTACTTTCTTATTACATTTCCCCACCGCCCGGCTAATGAAGCCGAGTTTCTTTAAAGCGGATCCGTATGTTGTCCTGATATGTGCTCCCCATAAAAAGCGTGGCGTTAGAACCACTCCAAAATATTTAACTTAATCTACCATAATTAGCACTCAACCCTCTATTTCATAATTTATGTCCAGCTCACCACTCCATTGTTCCAAAATTTCAAAACTGCGCATTTACCTATGCTAAGTACTAATACCCATTCCCTACAGTGATCCGTTTTCGTCTCTCTAGAGAGAAGCTCACAATCTGATCCCTTATTTCCCTATATACTACCGCGTCCTCAACAAATAATCGGAGGTTACTACTAACGTGTGAGCTCTAGTCATCATTGTATTTAAGAATAGAAGCGGTCCCATTACACTTCCCTGGGGGACGTCCGAAGTTACATCTACATCTGTTGAGTACAACCCATCGATGACTACTATTTGTTTGTGATTTGACGAGAAGTCTCTTATCCAATTCATCTTTTTCTCATGGACACCATAGCATTTAAGTTTGTGTAACAATTTATTGTGCAGAGGTTTATCGAAGGCTTTCTTGAAATCCAGAAATGCTTTTAGCAATTCAAGTATTTGAAGAAACGATGGGTATACGCCTAAGCAAAATCTGTGCTACCGACAGTTTGTAAACGAATTTCGAAATCAAACCTACACATGGGCCAATTTACTACTGTTTACATCTGGCTATTGCATCGATTATTTTTTTTAAACGGTGTTCATTTGTAAGCCCCATAAAGTGCACACAAATATTTCCCCGGAGTATCAAAAAACTTTCAAAGAGTTCGAGGAGCATCGAAGACCAAAGAGTTCCAGGAGTCATTCCAAAAAGTAATTGCGAGTCAAGAGGGGCTCGACAGCAGTCTTGACGGCGAGTAATATCCTACTCTAACCCCTCCCGCATGGCTGAGCTCAGGGCCATAGGACGGAACTGTCGTTTCTCTGTCCTTCTGATTTTCTTTGGTATATCACGCTTAATATTTTTTTTGTTTCTAAGAGACACTTTTATGGCATATTTCACCTCACTGAAAGATGAAGAGGAAGCATAAATCTTAAAATATTTCCTACGCACAATCAAATTGTACGTTGGATTGTATATTAATATATGGACTGTACATTAGCATATGAATTGTACATTAAATAACCGTGATATTATGACATAATCAAGATTTAATTAATTTAAGAGAACGTATGGAGCCATACATTTGGTGAGGTAAGGAAATGAGAATAAGGCTCGCGGCCCGAGTCCATCGGCCGGAATGGGAGAAGAAATTCGTGCCGACGGGACAACTGTCGAAATCCGCTCTACACCAGCAAAACTCTCCGAATTCTTTGAAAATATTTCAGAATTTCACGCTCCATGGAGATCGAAAGCGAATGAAACTCTTTTTGAAGTCTAATGATGTCAAAAAGTGGTTCATTCGCTTCGTTTCTTTCGAATTCATTGAAATTTTTGTTTAGTCTTCATGGGACTTTCAAGTGAACACTCTCCAGCTTCAATAATTGTCTAAATCTTAGTAAAACACGAAGAAACCGCATACAATTATTGGGAGTTGAGGGCTTATCCCTTTGACGGAGGGACTCGAGGCTCCCCAACCTACATGGAATCGGTGCCCATGATACAATTCCACACAGAAATATCGCATAGAGGAAAGTGGGTTAGATGAAAAGCATAACGACGTCGGATAATGAGTGTACTCTTTCGGAATGCGTGGCTATTATACTCAAAGTTAATTACATTTGAAATTAATTTGAATTAAATTTTAAGTGTGGAGTTTGACCTTTACCATTGTTTCATAAATAATTAACGTAGGTGGCAACCGAGGAAAGAGTTTAGAACTAAATTGTGATCCAGACGAACTTTAAACAAAACTAGACACTTCATGTTTGTGGTAACAGAATTTCAAAATCCTAGCTACTCCCGCAGGCAAAATTTAATTTAATTTCGAAACAGGGTGATTGCATTCATATGAGAACTAATCTGATTTAAATTTTATCATAACATACTGTAAAGCGAATATTTGCAAATGTGCAACAGTATATAAAGATTGATACCCTATCCAAATATTAAATAACGTAGGCGTTAATAATTGATTTAGTATATGCAAGTGCAGCGCATTTTATGTAGTACAAGTGCGAATTCATACATGTATAAAGGGGTGCAATGCACTTCGTAAAACCCATCAATAATAACACGCCCTCAAGAAATAATTTCAAAATGTCACGCGAAGAATTGAAACACGAGACAATAAATCCGTAGAAATGTATTGTGAATTAAATGTTGAATGCGTGTGTATTAAATTATAGAATTTTCCTTTGTGACATTAGCTCCAAATTCCGGCTACGTAGGAAAATGGGAATTCTCGAACTATTAAGGAAAAAGAATTCCGATCGTGTTAAGACCTATCAGAGAAAATATACAAATATTATGCTAAACAAGATAGGAAAGGGTAGAACTTATAATTTATGGACGACACGCCACCTAGTTTCCGCTCACGTCGGTGACAAAATGAATTTTAACATTCTCGGAAAACTTCTTTAAAATTAGGGCCGGCATCAAAAGAGTAGTTGAACCCAACCATTTATGTAAGATGGCAGGGAAAAACTCCATTTTATGAAACTCATAACTCAAAGTAATTCGTTGACTAAGTTTTACGCTGAAGGAAATATTTCTACGATTTCAGCAATCATACGGCTCATACGTGACGAGCGTTTAGCGGTCGTATTGGCATTTTTCCTTACACCTTTTGGAGGATTTTCACGATAAATAAAGCCCAATAAAACTTTGAAATAACTGGAACAAAGTTACAATTCATGAAGTTCAAGCCCGAGGTCTGGGCTAAAACTCAAACGTGTAAGCGTGCGGCTGACGAGATGTATCAGGGGGTCCATATATTAAAACCATGACGGGAAGTTTATAGCACTCGGAATCAACCTCCTTAAGCAGTTCAGATAAGAATAGGGACACCGATGAAAAACTAGCCTCCTCCAGGATACACCTTAAAGGGTGCCATATCAATGAAATATAGAATGAGACAATTGCCAATACAGAACAATTAGTTTTGATCACAGCTCATTGTATTCAATACTGATTCTAAGTGTTTGGCAAACGCAAATTCTAACTCAGGTGCAATTTTTGAAATCTTTAAGATGTGCATATGAGTTCTCTCAAAATTTTAAAATTTCACAGTAATTTAAAATATGAATATTCAAAATAGACGATCCATTAAAATAATAATCTAAGCTTCGTAATTTCATTTTGAATTTTATTTTTTCTACTCATACAATTGTATTAATATTTGCGATTGCGTACAACGAACGATAGCAGGTGCGGTTTGAGCATTATCAACCCTTAACTTTACATGCGTACATAAGGAGAAACAATTTCAATTATAAATTCATTTAATGGGTACAAGGAAACGTGGAACCTGAACACCATTAATGGTGGACAGATCAAACGCAGTGTTACGTGGATGCGGGGAGATTAAATCTGGCTCAAAATGTAATTTCATGTCATAAAGCGATGAATATATATTGCACCTCAAATTATAGATAATGTAAAAACCTCTTGACACCGTGGCTAAACGAGAACTGATTTACCTATTTGTAAAACGCCATCTGCTATGAAAGGAGCTAATTACCACCACCATTTATTACTAGACATCGCACCTGAATCCCTCCTACGGCTTTTTTTTAACGACTCTCGTCAAGATTGCAATTTTTGAAACGAAAATATCTAGAAACATTTCCTTTCTCCAGAAATAATGAAGTCGGCGATTGAAAATGGAATACGACAAGGCACTCGCTTCAGCTCGCGTTAACTTCGTTTACAGCAACACGAGCTCAGAATTTCAATACGCAGCCGACACACGCGTAGGTACAGGAATGTATGCATAAGTACGTTGAATACGAAATAAAACAACTATTTTCAGGATTTCTTTCACTTTGTGCCGCGAGTGGAGATAAGGGCGGGGGCGGAGGAGGGAGGGCTGTGGGGGAAGTCGTAAAGGGTGGAGGGGGAGAGAGGAGGTGGCAGAGAGGAGGGGGGAGAGAGGTAGAGAGGAGGGGGACAGGATTGGGGTGGGAGGAGGAGACGGGGGAATAAATTATAAAACACCATTTAATGCTACATTGATGTACGCCTTGATAACGACGGGGCAAAAAATAAAGCTCGGGTCGGGCGAGAGATATGTGTGGCAATTGCAGGGCAGAAAAAGGTAATTAAAGGCAGTCCGGGGCAGGGAAGGGAGCTAGGGAGAGGCGTGATGGATGGTTGGGGGTAAAAATGGCGGAGTGGGATCAAATTGCGTGGAAGGAGGGAGGTGCAATCGAAGTGGATGGGATTGTCGGGTGGTGGTGTAATTATAGGAAATGAGTGGGCGGGCGGGAGGAGGGGAGGGAGGGAAGGGAGGAATACCTGGCCCAGGGGGGAGGAGGATGGGGGAATGGGTGGTTGGTGGTGGAAGGGTGCCGGCGACAGGTTTGAAGCGGAGATAGTATACGGATAAGGGATGAAACGACGGGATTATTCATGACTCGGGGACAAGATTTATATACAAATGCTTGTATTTATGCTGCTGGAGACACTTTCCATCGCTGAAATGTTCCGAGGCATTTCGAACGGCGGGTGGCTCTCCGTCCGGCGACGGGACAGGGACGCGCTGGGGTGTGCGCGGTGAAGTAGCCAGCGAGGGTGGCGTGTGTTCGAATTCCCTTTCTCCTTGCAATCGGGGTGACCGAGACCCTTCCCCGACCCCTACCCCAACTCCTCGCTTACCTACCTCTCCCACGCCCCTCTTGACACCTCCAGCGTGATGACACCGGGATGCCAAGATTCCCGCCGAGGTATGTAGTGCGTGGGAAATAAAGATCATATAGTATTTACCGAATTCACACCATGAAAATGACGTTCACACTCGCACGGAATGGAAATTCAGGAGGGAGGGAGCGAGAACCGAAAGAGCGCAACAATGGGGTGGCCTTGGATCCGAACGCTGGCATTCAAATCTGTCCTTTGTCACAATTTCTGATTCCCGAGAAGTACCAGCTCCTAAAAGTATTACATTTCATATATGGTGATTATTAGAGGTAGTTTGGCCTTTAGGAAATAAGCGCAGCCACACATCTAAGCCGCGTAGAGCATAACTTAGGACATCGTAACTTTGCATTGAAATATACGTAAACCAATTTTCAGCCCCACGCACCTTCCGCGGGCTTTCACATACTGGAAATAGAAGACAATCCAATCGATCCAATACTCCGTTTTTTTCTGGAAAGAGGAAGACAAACGATGAAGTTTTAAATACGGTGGGCGAAGGGAGGTGGTACCCGAGGAAATCCGATAAAGGTAGAAATAGTGGGCGGAGGAGATATTAAAAGACATTGGGATCGAAGGGAGAATGTTAGTTAAGCTTGGGATGGGAAGAAAGAGAACACCATGAGGCTTTTTAAACACCATGAAGGCAGAAGAACTGAAGAGGGAAATAACTTAAGGTAAAGAAGAGGGAGTTCTCGCGATACATAGAAGATAATAGTCGTAAGAGACCGTCCAAAAACCTAATTTTAAAAGGCAGATAACCTTGAATGAACAAGCTGGAAAGGAAAACGGCTTCAAATGGGCACGACGTCGATCGGAGGGCGTGGTAGCCCGGTGGGCAGAATGTTGGGCTACTGACCGGGGGGTCGCGGGCTGAAATGCCCTAGGGAAAACCCCTCTAAACATTCCATGGATATAATTTTAAGGTTATAAGAACTTCGCGGGAAACTTCGCAGTGGCACAAGGACGGGAAGTGCCCCAATCCTTTAAGTGTGGATTTCACGCGGTTTATGACTTAAGTAACAGTGAGTTCTACCCCCATCCAACAAAACCAACCTACGGGTTAAAAATAATATAATATACTACGTCTGGAGTCATTTTATGAACATTTCCGACATCCATGATAAAGGAATAAACAACTGTAAATTTTCACTTTCTATTTTCCAAATACAACAATCATGGTTTCAACCACTTGTGTACATGATGATTCATGATCATGATAATGACAAAAGTTGTTGACGCCGAGGTCGCTTGATTTTGAAAATGCAGTGTGAAAATATAGAGTTTTTAATAATGATATTTATTCTGACAGTCACCTAAGAAAAAAAATCTTAATTTAAATCATATACGGAGCACATTCTGTTAAGCGAATACGTGTTGCAAAAATACATTTTACATGAGTAAATATTCAAAATCAATTTTACAAAGTACGAGGGTCATCCGGAAAGTAGTACCCGTTCGTGCCGCATGAAGTGCTGACGACGCGAGTAGCCGCTGGACGAGGTCAGATAGCTTCAGTGGCTTGTCTGCCTTCTCTGAGCCAAGTTGCGTGACGCTAGCATTGCCTGTGTTGTTTCTGTGATTGTTTACAATGTTTAAAAAAATTGAGAACGCCGCCAGTTGTGAAGTGAGGGCAGTGATTAAATTCCTCAATGCAAGAAACGTTCGCCCATGTGATATTCATCGCCAATTAAAGGAGGTGTATGGAGACAATGTAATGGACGAGTCGTCTGTTCGGCGGTGGTGTCGCAACTTCAACATGGGGAGGGGGAACACACACGACGATGAGCGTTCGGAGAGACCGTCTGTCATTACAGACCAACTGGTGAGCTCAGTTGACGAATTCGTGAGGAACGATCGGCGCGTCACAATTGATGACATCTGTGAGCATTTTCCCAATGTTTCTCGAACAATTGTTCATGAAATTGTTAAACACCATCTGCATTATGCAAAAATTTGTGCAAGATGGGTCCCTCGCGTATCTCAATGAGCTGGCGGCGAAGGACTATGCAGCAGGAATACAGAAACTTGTCACACGTTATGACAAATGCCTTAATTTGCTTGGAGATTATGTTGAGAAGTAGTTTAAAGTATCCTCTTTCAAATAAAATTTTTATGTTTGTTAATATTTACTTTTGTGTCTTTAATTCACGAACGGGTACTACTTTCCGGATGACCCTCGTAAATCATTTCTTGAGCTTGGCGAGGCAATATTCATTTTGCAGGATCCTTTGTAAGAACACGTTGAATGGTTGCGAAGCATAGATTTAAATCGATTTACAGTTGATACGTGTCTTACGCTTCTGGGGAGAGAGTGACACAAATTAATACGGTTACAGTAAATAATTTTTCTTACATTGTGGTTCCATAATAGGGATAACAAAAAAATACTATTAAAACGCCCGGTGTCTGGACAGTGATCATGCGAAGGACGAGTAATGAGGGTATCAATTAGGTAACACGACCTGTCATGTTTATTCTGCTATCATGAATACGGTTTGAAAACCGCGGGTGGGGATTGGGCCATAAGAAAGGAGTCTCGACAGGACAGAAGCACTGAAAGTATGGGAGTGATGCTTTGGTTCCATGGGGGAGAAGGGTGATGGATAAAATGCCAAGCAGCATCAATATGTGGACGGGGGAGGTTCGGGAGGGCAGGATCAAAATTTGTCCCATAAAGCAATGTGATGTTAAAGGACACTCCCTTAATGCAGGTGTGAAAAATCTGGCTGATTCTCTTCAGGGAGGGGCGAAGACATATAGCTACGAAGCACGGGAGAAGACTCGCAAATAGAGAGGAAATTAACCTGACTCAAGGAATCATGAGCTGGGAAGGTCGTGCAATGTGGAGATCCACGATGATCGTGCTTCTTTCGGTGCACACGTTTTGAAGTGTTTCCCAAAAGTGAGGGAATTCGATACCTGCAGCTCATCTCAAGGCGCAGGCGTGAGAACAAAACGCGGAAGCGTGGGGAGACGATGCACCTCAGTGAAAATATTGATGCTGCTCTTTGTCGGCGGTGCAGTAACACCCACGCCTGCTTAATCCAGAGGTTGATTTCCCCCGACGTGGGTTTTCCTCCACCAAGGTGCTAAGGCGTTAAATGTAAAACACCAATATTGTCCTTTTTTTGAGTTATTTTTCAACAAAAATATAATACAGCGTAAATTTCAACATTCCTCATCCCATATCTAGACCTTGTCGCTGAACACCCTCTCTTTACTTTCACATTCTTTCTTCAACTCCCCCCCCCCTGTCAAACGCCATTTCCGCGGCTTGAAGAGTTAGATTTAAGATGTGGACGTACTTACCCATAAGTACTAAAAAAGGTGTTAGCGTACGAAGAAATATATCAATAATCCAGTATGAACGACAATAGGCAAAAATTCGACGAAATGAATATATGCTGTGATTTTTCTGTCGTTGGTATTGCTGCAGTTGACTCGTGTCGCCGCGAGACGAGACGAGAGTCAATCTTATTATCGTTTCATTTCCCCAACTCCAGCTTTGTCTCAGTTCTAGCCTTGTAAAGCTCAGTAACGATATCGTATGGAACTTCAGCTTCTTGTCTCGCTTTCACAAAAAATCCGATAGCGATTTCATATTAGCTTCGGAGTAGCCGGGTAAGTTTTTTTCAATTTGACTTACACCAGGATTCCTTGTTTATTAGTCAAGATTTAATGCGTGGTTGAATATATCATATACTATCATTTAGCGTGGGCTCTCTACTATTATTATGATGAGGAACACCAATTAGCGTTGGCAGAATGTTGAAATATTAGTCGCCCTTCGGTTTTGGATTAACCCTCGGTTTCAATTCGTTCTAAAAATATATATTTCACTGTGTTTAGAATTAATAAATATCACCTTTCACAAAAAAAGCAGACAAGCAAGAACACTCAACCGTTATTTACGTCTGTACAGAATACCTATATAATTAGTGACTTGCTAAGAGACTAAAATGAGACTATAACGTAGTAAAATTTAATGCAGGCAATTAGGGTAATTTAAATGTTTTAAAGTGGATCATATATCTATACTTAAGGACAAGAGATGGTTATAAATACATTTTTACATACGATTTTTGCAAACCTGTAACAATGGTTTCTGGTTCTGATAGCTAAAAGGTGTACGAATAGTTATAAAAACGCTTCACCTTGACCTTTGATGGTATTTTTATTCAATTTCTTTACATTCTGTCATCGGTAATAGTTTTTAAAATATTGTCGCTTTCATTGCTGATGTGAATCGAACCGTAATATATCGGTAAAAAAAATTACATGCACTAAATGGCTTGTTTTTCATCTAACACATGGGTTTTTAAAAGGTGTATCTAATTTTTCCTTCGGCACCGATGCTTTGAAATAGAGGTGTAATACAATAAGTAACCAATTTATTCGAAATATGGTAAGCGAAATGAAACATTTTAACTGCCATAAAAGTCAACCTTGAAGTTTGTTTGTTCATGAACAATATACGCCCTATTGGTAGGAATTATAAAAACACTAAATTTAAATTCATCCAATAAATTAAAATTGTTAATTTGGAATAGTCCGAGCGTTCAGCTACAGGAATAAAAGGCCTTCATTCAGTTTCTGAGGGTGGATTGAGATTTTAAATCAGATGTTTTGGTTACACTAAAAACACCATGGCAAGTCACTGCTGAAAGCAAAGAAATTTTCGAAAGCACATTTTTAAAGGAAGAGTGAATCCACAAAGGCAGTTTTTGATGTCGACCATGCGTTCAGCGAAAACTTTGCGCAGCCACTGTTTCTCTCCTCATCTTTGATGATTCTGAAGTTTACGACTTCGCAAGAGCAATGCCTTTTCCAGTTCTATCATTTACTGTCTCCAACCAACTGATGCCTCGAGAGGCACGCAAGTTTCATCCTCTCTCTCCCCGAGGAAGAATACGGCTTGACGAGGAAGGACTCCCGACTCCTGGCGACCATTAGGAAGAAAAAGATAAAAAATACTGCGGTTCTTCAATGTCAAAAAGTTAGGAAGAGGCTTTTGGGAAGGGAAGCCCTTGATGTTAAGTCTTTTCAATCCTTTACGTTCTTGCTCATTCAGATTTTTCACCACTGCTGCTTTATCTTCATCCCTAATGCGGCCATTTGAGAGAGCTGGGGCTTCCGACGCGTACCTGAGCAGACCAAGTGAAGCGTCACTCGCGAATAATGCACGAAAGAATGATATTTCCACAATGCGCTGAGATATAGCTCTACAGTATCCTCGCATTGAAGCGAACAAATACATCGCGGTAGATCCCGGTAAGGTTTTTCGAAGAACTCGCTCCCACATTTGCACCATGCCTCGAATACCCACTTGGATGGCTGACTTCAGGGGGCAGAGTCACCCAGAAATGGAATACGTCACTCCTATCTTTAAGGGTGGAAATAAACACAATATCACTTACCAAACATCCTCACTAACTTCTCCGTAAAATCCTACGGAACGTCACCATAAACGACGCTATAACATTCCTCGAGAGTCTCGACTTCATCAATCAACATTGTAATCTGGCAACCATCACGGCTTTGAAAAAAAAACAGTAACGCGCAACACAGTTTTATACTTTTATACAATTCACAATGTAATCAGGAGAAAGGAACAGACAAATAGATGTGATATCTTCCAATTTTTAAAGCTTCCGATAAAATCCTACATATCAAGGAGATATACTATAAGCTAAAGGTTGTGAAATATACGAGGAGAACATTAACTGGAGTCGAGACTTTCTCTTCAGCAGAAAACAAAGAGCAATAATATAAAGATAAAGTTCCCATTACGTATTACAGGCAATTCGTGGTGACCTCCACGGCCGCGTGATAGGGATTTAATTATTTTGTTTTTACATAAATGATATCAATGCAAAAACAAAAAGCTATGTAAGATTTTTTTAACAACAATATTGCTATTTAACGGGAAATACCGATTGAATGGGATCGTGAAATACATTCAATCAATTTACGTCGCTCTCGTGAATGATTGAGTCTAGAATTAATTACTGAAAATTCACGGTAATTTGCTTCTAAAAACAGATGAGCATTTACTTTTACGAAAAGGTATGTTTGACTGAACGCTGTTTATGTGGAGGTTTTCAAATGAACGTCCCTGATCATGAAAAACATTGAGGAAAACACTTAGTTGGTACACCGAGTGTATTATAAGTGATATACAAAGGTAGCACATTTTAATTTGCAATTTTATTAGTGAAACGAATAATTGGAAAATAAATCGACGAAAAATTATAGATGCACATGTAGCGACCATCCCTAGCCACGACGTCTTGCCAAATACGCTACTAGAATTTTGGGATCCATAAAAAAAACAAAAGATTAAAGAAATGAAAAAAATACTTAGGATAGGCGCTGCTTGTTTCGTGAAGGAATTCTGCGCGAGAATACAATGCGTCACACAATCTGTGGAATGGAATGGGAGAGCATGGTAACTCGGAGACTCTAGGATATCTAAACCTCATTAAAATGTATCAATTGTGGGATTTAATTCAGATAACGAGGAAATAGGACTACACGCCATATTAATTGGAAGGTCAACCAATGGCGAGAGAAATTAATGAGACTAACTGACGCACAGATTAAGTGATTCATTATTCACTCTTACAATATATAGGGTGCGGCGCTTAAATCTGGACAAGTACGCGTCTCCTCGCATGAGATTTCCTCGCCGGGTTGGCGAAACCTTCCCTAGATTTCAACGAAGCATTATACTTAGCCATAATATCGTAAACAGTTTATCTGGGGTACTAGAAGAATCGAACTATTTTGAAATATAACGCCCAGCCCGAACACTTTCGGTAATAGCGGCTCTTCGATTGTACTCCGGACTTGAACGTAGCATATCGGCCATTTTGAGGTTATGACTGTTTACTAGATGCCTATAGCTTCCAAGAACGCCAATCGTGACCTACATTGGAACTACTATGTGGCGGGTAAATCAAATTGAAATTCGTCCGGATTTAAGCGCCGCAACCTGTAGACTACCGTAAAAAGAAAAGGAAATGACGAAAAATTAATACACATTCCCCCTCGCAGAATTTTTACCCATCATTTTCCATCCTTGATGTCCTTAGACCCTCTGCCAAACACTCTCGTGACGGCTTACTTGATATCGTGCAGATTCAGATACCAAGTTGACGATTTGAACCCAAAGAATTGGAGCGCACACTAATTTCCGTACAGCTTCAGGTTTTAGAAGCTCCTGAAATACAAAACAGACTGATTTATTTTCGGTGAAGTTTCAGTTTTCATATGCATAAAATCAGTTTCATTTTAGTCTTTGCCCCCTGTTTGTGGCAAAGTCCGTGGATGACGAGGAACTAAGGAGGTGATTCTATTTGCATCTTTTCTATTTGCAACTATTCTACGAGTAGTACCTCAAATAACGTCATATTACTTTTATCGACGTTTTCAATGCCTTCGTGTATAGATTTTTCTAGTTTCCCTTCCCTTTGTAAGATTTCCTTTAAGAATATCGTAAATGCAAACTGTGCTGGGTAATGATCATTCTCCTCTCTTTAACTCGGCAAGAAAAAAATAAGCGCTTTAGTTTCCACGCTGGCCGCTTAAATAATTACATCTCGGTGAAACAATCTTTCGGTGGAGGATGAGACTTACTTTTGATTTTAACGACCTTGAATCCGCTCAGCCGCATATTGCAAATGGTCTCCATCGATGTCGCCTATTTCCGAGAAACAATTCAATTCGTCCGCTGAACTTTTACGATATTCATTTGGATGAAGGGCAAGGCCTGCGATTACATTGGTGTTGAACCCGGTCTCAACACGACGGCGGCGATGTATATCGCAACGTAGTCTTCCGCACGCTCATGATTATAAAACTAAAAGAAATTTTGCAAACGAGAGGTCATCAATGTAAAATCATATGATGAGCCAAAATTATCTCAACCATATCAACGTTCATAACCTACTTCCACCAACACACTATTATTAATGGGTTCTAATGAAAACCAATTGACGGTGATAATCATTAATAGGTTCAAAACCTTTATACTATTACCTTAACTTAAATTCATTCTAAGCTAATTTTTTTTTAAATCGCAGGGGGAATATTTCATCTGATTGCAGTAAAAACTATCTCGAAGGTAATAACCGTGAGAATTTCTAAAGACCCTATTATTAAGCAATTAAATCTCCGCTGTTCGTAAAACAAGTCACATTGATACAATTACAAGAATTGTTTTTGTACACACTTTTAGGGAGAAGTGAAAATTACCCTAGTTCAGTCCACTCAAGAAGTGAACATTGTTTTTTGTAACAAGGGGTGTGTCAAAATGTCTTTTTTCCGCAAATATTTCCTGCTACTCATTCTAAAGACGTTAATCTTCCGATAGGTGTGACTGCGGAAAAATGTGTATGAAATATAAGTATATGCACAAAAAATAAAAATGACTTATCATAAATAACTAGATAAAGTGTTTTAAACATCTTTAATAGGCATGCGATACGTTTTCCTGATATGCTTATTCAAGAACTTTGAGAATGTTTCTCCATACACTCGAGAGATTTTTCTTCAGTCGCTAGTTTATAGAGTAAATAGCAATACCTTTCATTGCATTTAATTCATTGTTTCAAACTGACTTCTCCAAGAATGTATTCCGTTCAGCAAATTCTAATGTCCTAGTCTTCCTCCTATACAGCTCGATTTTTTCCATTTTGATCCTGCCAATTTATTTTCAGTTTCTGATTTTTATTAAAAATTGAGTGCTTCTGAAAAAATCTACAAGCTGCATTTATATTTAAAAGCGGTAAATCAAAGTTTCGGTTCCATCGAGATGTCAGATACCTATCATTTTGATAAAATGTTCTCATTTTAGAGCTTTAATACACTTTATCAAATTATGAAGACAAAATATGATCTGCTCTTTTAGTTTTCATAAAAATTGCATTCGAATATCCATGATTTTATAATATATACGGTTATGATAGTGGCGGACTTTCACCAGAAAAATTCCGAATTAATGGTGCAAAAATACACGTCGCTCTAACGAAAAACTGATTTCATGAGCACAATTATATAAGACCTGCAATAGTGTTAACATGATACCACCTAACTACCTTTGTAAAAATGATTAATAAATTTGTGGGAAAAATCCGAAATGCATAGTTTAAAAAATCAATACGAACCTCATGGTGCTTAAAAACTATGCACTCCCATCATATTAGTTTCCGAACTAAGCATGAATGGGATGGTATTAAATTTACCCTCCTCTCTCGCTATCAATACATGAACCAAGTCGACAGAAACATACAGTCGATCGTGCAGTCACTATCCCATCTCCTTATCTGGGATTTATTTAGGCATAACTGGCATCAGGGATACAGTGATAGACTATAATATTGCAATTATAAAATAGAAACAGTGGAAATATCCCTAAAATATTTATACCGGAAGAAGTCCCATTGGTGAGATAATTCCGCATGTTGCGATTCTTTCAGCGGTCAATCTTGGTGGTACACCTAGAAGCGCGTTGAAAATTGGATTAAAACTTTATTCTGCAGATTGAAATGCACATTAAACTTTGAATTTTCACTAAGCCAGAAATATTTATTACTCAATCCATCCATGAAATTTAATCGTAATGAAGCTTTCACAAAGGGTTTGCCATTTGGATTAGAGGTGGAGTGGATGGATGTGTGATCCTGTTAGTCGTCTTGCCAGAGTTTCCGAGCGGAATAAATTAAAGGGAATGAGAGCTGATACGGGAGAACGGCAAAGAGGATTGCTCCATTTCGCGTGGAATTGGCCATCGGGAAATGAGAATGCGACGCTGTCAAGGAAGCCACAGGCATCTCAAGTCGGGCCAGAGTCTTCAGGCACTCTCCTCATCCTGGATAATATGTACTGCATTAATGGCAAAAAGGGGGGAAGGGGCTAAAAGAATCTGTAGCTCTACGTAAGGGTGAGTTAGCGTGGGCTAAATGGTAATCATGATCTAATTTCGGATAGTTTCAGAGAGCGTGCCTTTGTTCCTGTGATCACGAAACTTGGGAAGCGTGAATCTCTGCCGACCACCCTTATCCCGCTATGGACCTTTGATACCTTTCAATGTCACATCGATTTCGCGGTACAGGGACTTTGCTCGAAGCTTTTCCGACCCTCATACTCGTCCCTATTATCAAAATTTTCAACAGGTTTCTCTTGACCATGCGCCTAGAGTCCCTCCTTCCTTTATGGATTAACATCTACCTTTTTTTCCTTTGGTTTCAATTTTGTTTGTATTAGTGTTTTTTTGCATTGGATTGATTTGTATTGGCGTGCATTCTCGCGTTCGCCCAGTATCTTCAGAGCCAATCAACTCCCTTACCTTCTTCTTTCCGACTGGCGCCAAGTACCCGTTTAATACTATGCAGCCGGTCGGTCAGTCACAAAGCAATTAGGCTGGAAAATTTAAGAATTTGTACATTTTCCGCTGGAGAAAAGAAAAAACCAATTAAAATTAGTCCGTCGTATGCGTTATCAAAATACAAGTAAATCAGTGACAAAAATATTTCTTTATCAGAATGCCATTTATTAAATTTAACGTGTTCATACATTTTTCAAGAGATAAAAAAAAGAATTTTAATTCATCACAAATGACAGCAAAGAATTAAAAGAGACGAGAACAACGTTTTCATTAGATATGATCCGCAAACATCATTTTGATGTGTCCGAAATCACCTTTGGTCTTTTAGGCCGACAGCATTTATTTATCTCGTTTCTGAATTTATTGGTATGGACCTAGCAAATGGATTCCCCGCATGCATAAAATATCTTCCTCCTGCATCTAATTAAAATTTTTCCCACATTATAGAGAACTGTTAATGTGATGTGATTAAAATATATTTCATGGCTTCAGTTAATCGCATTTATCTTTGGGTTGAAATATCACTTTAGCTGCTTCATAAATACTTTCAATGGCTGTTTTAAGTTCGTTTAATGACCATTAACAATCTCTTGGCATAACAGGTAGGAAACTTTTGATGTATACATTTAAAAATAAGAATATAAAGCACATTAACATCTCAGTCAGGACATTCCTTCGAGAAACTTGAATCTGTCAGTATTCTGGTGCGTGACCCAGCAATTAATGGTATAAGATATGCTTAGGCAGCGAACAGGCCTTCAAGGGATAAACAGCAGGAACTTCGATGGGCGCTTTTTTGCCCTTCGGACGCACCTTCTTCCCCTGAGATCAGCACTTTTGGCTTGTCTTCAGATATCTCAAGTTTTGAACCACCAGAGTTTGCAATATCACGCTCATGGCGGGTCTTGAAACCACGATATTTGGGCTGACAGGCGAGCGAGTTAATCACATGAATCACGCGGCCAGTAAAGTGCCAATATTTAGTTTCTAGACATGTTTGTAGTCCTAAACCAAGCAAATGTAATACTATACAGAATGTATTAAAAGCATTTATTGAAAAATTCTGAGATGCACCAATCTTTTGGCGCACTCCCTTAACAAATTTTCTCATTTTTACCCAACTGGCAACCGTCACAATAGTAAAACTTGCCCACTAATCAGATCTGCTCCCCGCATCCACCAATTGCCTCTCTACCTCGCTCCCACGCTAATTGCCTCTCCAAAAACGCAATCCATCTTTATTCAATCAATGTTCATCTTTCTACCCAGGTGAATGGATGACCCCCTGGTCCATCCGCATGAATAATCATCGATGTTTTGTAATTACGATATGCCTCCCTTTCTTCTCTTCCTGCCCCTTCACACGCGGATTCCCACAACCTTTCCTTCGATCAGTGTTTCTCCCTAACCATCCTAGAATCCCCACCCGATTTAGGCACCAATATAGTGGTGAGAACTCGCGAATCCACAAATATACCAGCACTTCGATTGTTTGAATTTCCCGGTTTGAACCGTCATCACAAGATCCTTACTGCTTTCCTCCCCCAAAGGCCCCCCCTCGCATTCCTTCCGCCTGAAACATTCCAATCTGACCTTAAGAAGGCTGTAAGTTCACTCTATCTTAAATGTGTGTCCTTTTACGTGTTTTCTATAAATATTTTTGTGTTCTATTGTGCCGTCCAAGAGTTAGATTACTCTTCTGAGTGCTTTTACATTATGTATATATATATATATATATATATATATATATATATATATATATATATATACATACATACAACATATACATAATAGTGGGTCGCGGTAGTCCAGGGGGTAGAGCGTTGGACTACTGACCGGAGGGTCAAGGAGGGGCCAGGCATTCTGGGCACCTGCAGCTCCACCCAAGCTGTGTGATTTTTCGGGTACCAGATCTTCCTGGGAAACCATAACCGGCACAGGGAAAGAAACTGGCCCCCCTACCCTGATGTGTGTATTGCACACGCCGTCGGGCTTCGTACCGGGACGACACGAAATTCAGTATTGGTTGTCGAGGTTTTCAGACTCATTGGAATCATATTGAAGATTATATTCATTTTTGCTTTTTAACGAAAAATATTACAAAGAAAAAACGACGAATTTAATACCCATTCATATTAAAAATACTTAGAAATCAAACGCCCCACTGCAGCAGGACCTATATAGGTTTGCAGTACACCCAAAAACCTTAGACAATTAGAATCTGAATATTCATTCAGTCATTAGGCTGGCTGTCAGATTAGGTAGGACGAAGGTCCTCACTGACTCATTGACGTAAACTAAACGAGGCGGCTAATCTCTTAAGTGCGCTCCGAGCAAGAACTTGGGAGAAGAAGGCGTAGGAGGGGGGGTGGCGATGAGAGAGAGAAAAGGAGGGAATGAAAGTTGGAGGAATACAAAAGAGCGCGTCATGTGCAAGGCATTTGCTGGTGGGCGCTTTGTTCTCAAGGTCAGAGGGACGAGTACTCTGTGACTGCGGGCGGCCGATTGCACACCACTGGCCCAAGTGATACTAAATCTAATTTTTCATTGAATCTGGTCATAAACTCCCTCTTTGCAAAGAGTTTGACTGAGACCATGAGTAAAGATATAAAAAGGACAAGAGAAATTTAATATGAAGTGTCGTACTGCATCCAAGGCGGAAACTTGGCAGTTGTGACAAGAGGATATGATAGTATAATGAATACTTTCCGAAGTGGCTGTCGAGGAGAATGAAAAAAGTTGGATGGGTGGAAAAAAAACAAACTAAGGGGTTCTAGTCAATTGGGAGGAGAAAATGTTGATGAGAGAAATTCAAAGCAGTAAGGAAAAGTGGATGATTCAGGGCATAATGGTTGGCAAATGAACGATTAAAGACTGGGGTAGAGGGGTAAATGCTGGGAAAGCGAAACAGGGTTGAGGATGCTGGAAAAGTGAGGTGGAGGGAGGAAAAGAAGAGGCGGAACATGAACGGTACGAAGGGGGGTGAGAAATACTACCTTGATCAAAAAGTTCCCGGAATAACCACCGTGTGGCGCTCCCATCGTTCCGATTTGAGTTCTGTTTTTTTTGTTAAATTGGTACATCTGTTGTTGATATTCCCTTTAAATCTTAGTGTCATAACTTGACATTTGCAAAAGTTACGTAGCCAAGAGTACATCTATCTCTGTGTGTGTTGGCGATTTTTTACAATTTCAGAAATGGATTTAAATTTGCAACAACGAACTTGTATTAAATTTTGCGTAAAAAACGGATTTAGTGGCGCACGGACGTTGGAAATGTTGGAAAAGTGTTTCGGCAACGATTCTCTAAAAAAAACGGTCGTTTACCAGTGGCACGAGCGGTTCAGAAGTGGTCGTGAGTCAATCGAAGATGATGAACGCAGTGGCAGACCATCGACATCGAAAGTCGGTGAAAAAATTGATAAAGTAAAAGAAATGTTGGTCAATAACCGCAAATTAACCATCAGAGAAATAGCGGAGGACTTGAACATTGCCTATGGATCCGCCCAAGACATTGTGGTTAATGATTTGGGTTTCCGTCGTGTAGCAGCCAAAAGACCTCAATTTCATGCAAAAAAGAGACCGTGTTGA
The DNA here is from genome assembly GCF_022747635.1 of Hetaerina americana. Lineage (NCBI taxonomy): Eukaryota > Metazoa > Arthropoda > Insecta > Odonata > Calopterygidae > Hetaerina > Hetaerina americana. The sequence goes on from NW_027287107.1 coordinate 2,562,440, forward strand.
CGTCGCAAAAGACATGATTTGCGAGGCTGAATCCGATCCCACATTCATCAAAAGGATCATTACTGGAGACGAGACGTGGGTTTATGAGTACGACACGCAATCCAGACATCAGGCAAGTGAATGGCGTTCACCAAATGAGCCGAGACCAAAAAAACCACGTCGTTTTCAGTCAAAAAAGAAGGCAATGCTGACGGTTTTCATGGATTACAACGGTGTAGTGCATCATGAATTTTTGCCAGAAGGCCAGACAGTAAACAAAGAGTATTATTTGGGCGTTATGAGACGTTTGCGTGAAGCAATTCGCCGAAAGAGACCAGAAATGTGGGCAGAAAACTCGTGGATTTTGCACCATGATAACGCACCGTCGCACAGTGCTATCATTATTCGTAATTTTTTGACGAAAAATGCAACAAATACCATCCAACAGCCACCGAATTCACCTGATTTGGCTCCCTGTGACTTCTTTCTGTTCAATCGAGTTAAAAAACCATTACGGGGAACGCGTTTTAGCAGCCGAGAGGAAGTAATGGAAAAATCGCAGGAAGCACTGATGGACATACCGAAAACCGAATATAAAAAATGTTTCGAGGATTGGATCAAGCGCTGGCATAAGTGTGTTGCAGTCGATGGGGATTACTTTGAAGGGGACAATATAGATTTAGATGAATAAACTTGTATTTTTAATTTTCTGAATAAATTCCGGGAAATTTTTGATCAAGGTAGTATGTAGCTGAAGTTTAGTTTATTGTAATGCAGGTTAAAAATATTTATTTAGTGTCATGTTAGGTGAAACTTAGAAATCGAGCCCCGCTTAGGGCCCAGCAAAAACCTACGTTTACCAATCGATAATTATTAAACAAAAGCTCTCTGAATTTAACTCGGTCACTTTCGTGACCCAAGAATCATGTAAGTAAAAACAGATGGGAAGTTAAATACCACCTGACGGCTGGGCCGGAAGCGGAGGCGCTCATTGTGCCGGGAAACTTTTTTACGTTCATAACATACCATAGGACATCACGCGAGCTCTTCGGATGACACGGACGAATGCTGTCATGGCGGGATCGAACCAGGTCCCGCGGATGGCATGCTAATGCACGACTTTTTCCGGCGATGGGTGGGTATGAAGGAAAGAGAGGGTGAAGCGGTGAAGATCACGGGAGGCGGGGGAGCGGCTTTGACACAGGCGAGCTCGAGGTCAGCAGCAGTGGAGGAGGGAGGGAAGGGAGAGGAGGGAGGTGGTCTTGGGACTCTACCGCCAGGGGTGCTTAATTGGTGAGCGTCCGTCTGGAGGACTCGGCCATAAATCTCGTCCACCTCCCTCCGCCGCGAGCACTGCCCTCCACTTACACTCCCCATACCTCTCCTCCTCTCCCGACAATTACTCATCCCACGGCCCCCTCTGCTCCTTGGCGCACTTTCACCTCTTCCTGTTTGCACGCGTGCTCTCCTCATTTCCCCACATGCTCATCAAAATGCCCGTACTCGGCGCATTTCCTTTGACCACGAAGAAACCAGCTGACATATTTGCAACCCTTTTCGCGCAATTTAATTATCCGCGATATTAGAAGGCTTTCACGCTACATCCAGAACCAAGAATTTAAAAAGGGAAATTAATTGGGAACTCGAGAGTACGAGCTGTTTTTACAGTTTTCAACTTTTACCATTACTACATGTTATTTTTGCTAGTAAGGGGAATCTTATCTATGCTGATTATTGTGAACACTTGTAAGATAATGTGTCCTCATGTCACAATAGTTTAAACTCTCATGGAAGGTAGTCATAGTTCCTTCAAAACCAAAAGTGAAATTTAACAAAGTAAGTATTCTGTTTCTTTGCCCCGAAAAAAAATCATGAAACCAAGTCCGAGATGCCAAGTTAAATAATGGGGAATAGAGAATATTCTCCACCGCTCTAGGAATTTAAATTCGAAAAGAATCACTCATTAACAGTTCTCTCGTCGTAAAAGGTGAACTCGGCCACTAATCAAACCAGTCTCCTGAGTAGTTCGAATGCAAAAACCTTGGAATTTGCCCCGAGGTACATCCCAGAGTTGAGTTCTTGATTTGAAGACGAAAGAATCCCTAGTCTAGAATTCCGAACAAGGGTCATATAAATGAAATCTGAATGTATGAGGAAAAATATCTTACGAACGGAATCGAGTGCAATTAAGGAATTAAGAAACGCTGAAGTGTTTAGTATAGTAACCCGTGAGACCATACTAAAAAGGTTTGCAAGTATTGCTTGCTTATCCGAAGATCGCGGATTTGAGTCCCATCATGAACGCTCTCGTAATGGGATTCAAACCACAGGAGTTCCTTCTGTGGTTAGATTCTAGAAACCTGGGACCAGTTTCTCAAGACTACAGCTCAATTTATAAGTTCCACAAGGACGCTGATAAATGTGATGTAAAATATTAAAAACTGCAAATATGAAACAGTCTTTTTCCATTTATTTTTATAAGAAAGCTCCGTATGAGCGAGTTTTACGAGTCAATCGACTCGTAAATTGAACTGTAGCTTTGAGGTACCGGACTCTCATGATGGGCTAAGTTCACAATTATGGGATTCCAATGTCGCACATGCCACACCAGCAGATTCCAAAAGAGAAAAAATAGATTAGCAAAGAAAATGTATTAATTAAGTGTTTTTCTAGTAAGAATATTTTCCATGTCTCATTCCGATATACAGCAAGCATCTTCGTTCAGAGTTCTCTGGACAAGAATTGCTATCTACTACAGTTCGTTAAGGAGGAAAAAGCATGCTACTTCGACTCTGTGAAGTGTAGCAAGTGATTTGATTTCGTCAATTTTAACGAATATTTTGTAATATGCAATAATTTAAGGGGAGGTAGACAAAGTATTACCAAGGTCACTTAAACCGGATACCGACAGAAATCCTGGACTGATGTTATCCTTGGTTACCGATCTATTTACGTTGTTGCCGGGCAAAGCCCTCTGGCATTAATTTAACTGCTTCGGATTACATATAGATATTACAGGATTCCTATTTTTCAAATTTAACATTTCTCGTTGTTTTTATTCACAAGATGACTTAAAGTCTTGATTTATTCAAAGAACCATCAAAACATAGTCTAGTGAGACTCAGGGTCAAATAAGCAGTTCAAGAAAACCATTCCATTTGATTCTCTCAAATTGAATGGTTTTAATTGGACGAAAAGGGATGTCATGAAATTTTACTCTCTTTTTAAGTGGTACGTGAGCCATTAAGACTTTCGGAACGAGCATTAATAATGTCTTGAAAAACAAAAAGAAAAGAGAATGTATCGTAGAAAATGGAACCTACGAATGCCAAGAGGGGAGAGAAAGAACAGGAATGATTTTATTTTTTCTCAGTTCCATTTGTTTCGCCTCGGTTTGCATGCAAAAGATATAATCAGAGTTATTCGTTTAGATAAATGAGATGCTCGTCATCATGAACGAATTAGTTTTAATCAATAAGCTGTTCCTAATAGCTAAGTCTTCAAATCGCTAAAATAGGGAAATTCCCTTTCGAGAAGTATCCTTGGTCTGTGTCTACGACAGGGAAATTATCGTAGTTTAAAACGTTTTGGGAACACACCGGCCGGCAGCTAAGCCTTAATTTAGGTAAACGTTGCCTTTTGGCTATAAGGATTGTACACTCAGCAGTTTACGGCGGAGAACCCAATTTCTGGCTATGAATTAAACGGCTATAAATTCCTGTAACACATGCCGTACATTTCCAATCAATTTAAATCTCAAAACATCCAACTGAAGATGTTGATAAGAACAATTGCTGAAGGGTTTCGTAATCGTAAAATCTCGAAAGTAGATCGCAAAGATGGTGCCAGAACGGTTCGGCTTAACGGCGAAAGTCATCCTGTCGAGATGTCTCCCACTTTATTCTTCTCCAGAGGTTTGCGCAATCATTCTTCCGCACATCAGACTAGAAAACTCACCCACTCCTAGAGACCGGATTCATGGCTGTATATTCCCAGACATAAGAGATTGATCTTGTACCCACGGGGAATAATTCACGGAGTTACCATTATTCGAGGTAAAATTACTTTACCTAAGGTAACAATAAATCAGAATGAGGGCCAGCTAAAATTGCAACATGAATGGCGTAATCGGGATTGAAACCCATTACCCGGTGGAAGTGTACTATATTGCGGTTATCGCCAAACCACTTCAGTTAACAATACGGGACGTGAAGAATTTTGAATAAGATAGTGTCTAGGGGATTTCCGTGACTATTTGTTATGAAAGTGACCCCAGTTCGAATTTCACTTCTTGCGGTGAAGGAACAATTAAATAAATAATACTCGAATGGAGCAGAAAGATATTACACGAGTTATGACTGATAAGAGCCAAAATACTGCCTAAGACCTTGAGTGAAAAGTAAGTAAAAGGTGTGCGATTCTAAGCGATCGACCCATTAGATTCGGTTGCCTTTCTTAAATATTATAATTAGAGGCTTTGATTTATAAAAGGTTATCCATTACAATTAGGACACACGCAATTAAATAATGGACTTCCATAGGATCATTTAGGTCACATAATTACATTTCCGAAACAAATTTTAGTCGGGTGTCTTTATCTTACCATCGGCTGATCAAATCACGCTACGTAACGTACTCTCTTCCTCCCCGCAAGAACACAAGGAAAGGATGACTAGGAATGACGAGAACTATCCGTGAGAAACATTGGAATTGTTTCCACAGAGGCGGAATCTGGGCCATAGGCTTTAAAAAATCCAACCAAACGAAATTTATTGGCAACGTAAGAAAATGATTTTCCAAAAGTAAGAGAGACGTGTGAACACGCACATTTAATGCACCCTTCGTGAGTGGAACTAGACATATCCAATAACGGCGCACATATTTTTATTGTGGCAGTAGTGTAACTGACATATCTGTCACAGTAATCAGCCGAAAAGTTGGGTTCATAGGTGAGAATAGAGTTCAACTTGTACCCTCTGATACTTAGGTTCAACAAATTAGGACACTGGGGAACTAGTTCCTTTCCTGTGCAGCCTGCGATATTCCATTTATGGCATGGGGGTATCATTTTTAAGTAATTACAACTAAGAAATAACCGAGATATATGGATAAAATTTATTCTGCATATTAAATGATCCTTACGTAGGTAATTTGGTATATTTATGCTGATTTTCCATGCTACAGAAAGCCATAGATTAAAGTAACTCGCAGTCGGGAGAAGATAGAAGCTTGCAGTGAGAATTCAGTTCCTATATTTGAAAGGTTACAGTGCCAGGAAAATCGACGATGACATGATGTCTGTTTATGAAATTTATAGTTCATCGTATAACAGAGTAGTGAGGTGGAAAATGAATTTTTAAACTGGCTACATGTCCCTCACAAACGATCCTGGAAACGGAAGACGGATGATGCCGTCACAGTGGAGAAAGTGGAGGACTTTATCCTATTAGACCGAAGAGCAACCGTCCAAATGATCATGAATGAAACTGACCTTAGAATCAGCATATGAGGAAAATTATTCACGAAGCCAGTGTGTGGAAAATTATTCACGAAGAACTGCAAATGTCAAAGATGTCGGCAGGATGGGTTCCACGCCCACTGACTCCTTTTCTGAAGCAAATACGACGCAACCTGCAATCACGACCACGGCGGGACCAGGAATCATAGCGATGTGGTTTTGAAATTTTGCCACATCCGATCTAATGTCCCAATCGCAATCCAAGTGAAATTATCTAAGAGCGACATCGTAATTGTCTTAAAGTCCTCACATATTGCAGCTTTTTCTGAGATGGGATTTCATACTAATGTAGGAGACTTAGGTCTTCCTAGCAAATTCCTCTTTCATAACGGTAGGAAATGAGGCCTCTAAAAGTCTTTCTCCTAAGGTTTCCTAAACCGTGTTCCGAGTGGACGTAATCTATACACCCAGCCATGTTCGATTTCATTTTTCTTAATGCCATTTCTCTCTCGCAATCAAATATGACTGGATTTATCTATCCTCTTTGATATTTCTTCATATTCTCTTTCTACCTAACTCGCAGGCCTTATATATTTACCATAATGCTCCTTGATTTATTCTTCATAACTTCCCTGAATCTTTTCTGGGTCAAACATTTATTCATTGTATCTTTGATATTGTGCTCGGATTTTCTTTTCTGGCAGTGCCAACTTACCTTCCTCTACAATACATCCATTTCACCCTTGCTCTGTAAACTCCTTACCATTCTGCTTCTTCTTCAAGGTTTTTTTCACTACTTGCTCCCAAGTAAAATATGTACCTGTATAATACCCTAGTCTACATTTACACTCATAAACGTGTTTGGGACATATTAATTACCATTATACCATGGATTTCTGAGGATTCCTGGTGGCTTGATTAATTCATATGGAAAGGGGACATCACGATTAAATATTGAACTAGATTTGTCAAGTGAGAAAGATGCATTGTTTGAATCCAGTGCATTCAACGAAAGAAGAGAGGTCTCTTAAACCCCATATTGACTTAGAGATAGGATATAATAACTGAAGTGCGATGGATTTGTATTTGAATTGACGCTCTTGTTAAACTGGGAAGCGGGATAATGGACGAAGTAATCTTGACCCTCTCAGAAACAATCTGAGTGATTGATTTTTTAAATTTTCATTTTGCCGTATGGATGGAATGAAAGAGTTTAAAAATCAGGCACTGCAGCTTCCCAGCATGGCGTAGGGGGAAGTAGAGAAAATCAATAGGTGTTGTTATTTGTAGAAGTAATTTAGATTAGGCATTCTAGAATGGTTTTCAGCGTCCCCTTAAAAACGACTTCTTGTCTAATCAACGTTTGTTGTTTTATACGCATGAAATAATTTAAGGGTTTTTTGCGACTGCTCAACTGACAAACTGAACCTGATGGCCTTCCGTCATCTCTAGGGATGAAAATTATATGCAAAAGCCAATTGGTATAAGGATTCATTGTCTTTATAAAATCTTGTAATAACATATATAATGTTGAATTGAGAATATCGGCACAGGATTTTTCGTGTTTGTGATCATTTTGACGTTAAGAGCAAATTCCAAGCAATTTTTAATATTTTATCTAGCTACTTAGGTTTTCTATTTTTATTGACTTCGATGAAACCTTTTTAAATGTGGCAGAGCTATCTTTAATTACAAGTCAGAATTGGTAACAAGGCTATGTGAAGGTGGGAGAAAGGTGGAAATGAGTAGCCAACAATCTATCATTGGAGACCATACCAGTGCAGTTTAAGTCTATATATCTGCAATGCACTGTTTTCTTGGCAATTCGGTGGAATTTATCCATTGCATGTATAAGATAAACACAGCCACGCGCCAAAACATAATACTTGTAATTGCGAAATCGCTGTTTCTTTTATCTATCTATTTTTGTGCATTATTTGGAGAGTTAAATCGCTAGTTCATTACAAGTTAAGAATGGTGGCAAAAAGAAACCCTGGAAATTCTGAATTGTCACTGATTTCAATTGAATTGAGTGTTACTGGTTCAAGCATATATCTATTACGAGCATTATCTATTAAGAATGGTATCCTGTCAGGTATGTTAAAAATATTCTTTTTTCAATATTCGCCGAATTTTTATTTGGTTGGTTGGGCTATTGTTCTTGCTCCCACTCATCTGAATTATTAGATGGAATCGCTAACTAAGAAATTGCAGAAACCATGTTTTCCGCGAATCAGAAATATGTTTTATTTTTCTTAAAACGATAAAAAACGTTATTTTTTTCGGATTACACGATAGTGTATACCTTGAAATTTTCAGTACATATTCATATCGATATTTTAGGGTTTTTAGAGCATTTACATTTTTCAAAACCTGTCATCACTTTGCATTTTCTGTCTCCGTTGAATACTTTCAAGTCAAAAACATCGAAATGAGTATTTATGGTGACGGTATTTTTATAGTTTGCTAATAGCCAGCGAAATTTTCCGAGGAACCTAGATAGAAAAGTTTATTCGAATAGAGCTTAAAAAGTTGGCCTGATCTTAGTTCGTGGCTCACACACTCACTGTTGGTTGAAACCCACAAAATTTGATCAAAATTCCAAAATATTTTTGTGTCCTTATTTTGAAACTTGCGGTTTAAATCCAGCAATACGGTACACCATGCAATATTGAATTTTAGTACCGCATGCATTTTATCACATTCTTAACATTTTAGAAATATGTAGGATCCCAAAGTTAAACAAATTCTACAAACAAACAATCACAATCAATTACACCTAAAAATCCTAAAAACACAGGATGACGCAGGATGTTGGACGAATCTCTGGAACTAATGATGGTATAATCAATCCAACGGAAAGGACTTTTTCCTTCAATCGGCCTTAGATTTAGCAATTATTTTGTCTCATTTGCGTTTTTCAGAAAGAAAAATGGACTTTTTAACCAAATGGCTTTTTTAATAAAAGTTTTACTGAACGTAGTAATATTGATTTTGTTCGTACGCAGAACTCCGCAATCAAACTGAAGCCACATGCTTTGCTGAAGGTTTAAGAATTTAAACCTAAAGACAAAAGTAAGCGACCATTAGCGACACCGAGAAGAAAATCTTTTATTCACTCGCACGGCGGAGTATTTCTCCGCACGCTACAGTTGGGAATATGGTGACGAGGTTAAAGATGAAGTACGTAGTAAGTACTTTGGATCCTCCCGCTTCGCTATGACGATTTTCAATCAGTCTGTTACAGCGAACTTCCACCCTATTACAATTAAGTCATCACGGGAAAATTTATTCTTAAATAATCCAATAAGCTTTATGCTAGGTGAACTTATGGCCTGAAAGGCATTCTGGCAAGTAACACTTGAATTACATGTCTTCATTCAATCTTTGGAATGGCACAGCACATGTAGCTTCCAGAGCCTCTCGAACAGACGAGCTCTTTCCCAAGGCACCAAGTGGCGCTTGGTGTTCTTTTGTCAACCCCTACTTCGACGATATTCTTCGTTCAAAATAACTTTTAATACCCTGAAGGACCCTTTCAGTAGTCTTAGAAGGCTATTTTTATTAGTATCTTTATCTTAAGAATATTTAATAGATATAAAATCAACACCTACCTCTAATATATCCGTGAAATAAGCAACATGAGATTTCCCCTGGAGACCCGGATAAGGAAGATATAAGGGGATCGAGATGGTGCGGGGGCTAACGTACTGGCTTCCCACCCTGAGGGCGCGGGTTCAAATCCCGGCGGTGTTGAATATTTTTCAGAGGTATCTCGATCCCTACTTGAGGTGCTTTGTGGAGGGCACTTTGAGTGAGTACGCCGTCCGTCGGATGGGACGTTAAACTGCGGACCCCTTGGCGCCTTTCGTAAAGAGAAGGCTAATGCCGACGCCGGGTTTCTCTCCACCCTTCATCCTTTCCTGTCCATACCCTATGGCGCAAATGACCTTAGCGGTCGGTCGCCTCCCCTAAAAACTACTACTACTACTAGGAAGATATAATGAGATATCACAGCGTTCAATGAACCTGGTCATACAAAAAACAATTATTTTCATGAATCGCGTAAACCGAACCCCTGAGAATGTATTACTTTTAAATGACATAAACTCGCAGGTAAAAATTGATTTTTCTAGCACTATTACTTCTATCATGGTTGGCATACATTTAAAATTTCCCTTGAATATTGTCCATGGTGTTTGGACCCTGGATAACTGTTAGATTTGGATTATTCTAGTTGTCAGAAATATAGGTGCCAAATTATAAATGTTAACACTTACCAAATTCATTACTAGGGTTACTCTACCATTATCGTGTGCCCCCGTCATTTTATCCGGACCTCCCTGAACACGCTTCATCCTCTCCTGCTCATCACATTATTAGTCTTTTTTTCTTCGACAGCAAGAATATCTCTCTTTTCCTTTGGCATTCTTCCCAACAATTTGTTGCTAATGGATTGCAGATGAGCATCAAATGATTATAAGGATAGAGCAGTCTTAGAAATAAGTCCTATTTGAAAGTCAACTCTGGAATGCTACCCTTTGAAACGTACAATAATTCTTTTCATGTCCTTTTTCCTGTCTAAATATACTGATACCTAAAATAGACTACATCCGATTTGACAGAATTTAGAAAATCATACTGTCCGTGTAAATATATTCTCAGCCTCGAGCTTTGAATCATTGCAGAAAGACTTACATTGCTGCCATTATTTGTTATCTCTAACCCTTGATTGCACACGACAACGTTCCATTTGTTAATGTATTTTACAGAAAATCCATATTGTTCCTTAGTTTCAGCTATTGTCTATCACGTACCGATATTGGTATTTTAGAATTGGTTTAAGCATTTTTATTGGAAAAATATTGAAGTCGTTAACAATTTCACTCTCTTGACACTGGTTAAACTCTAGTCAATAATATGCATGTGAAAATCAGCAAAATGTTCGACGAAACAATTCAGTGTTCTGATTCCAAATGATTACTTGTCCACATTCAAAGGTTGATTCTTCATCGCTCTTAAATTGTGCATTTACCGTGTTTTTTTACTGAAAATATACCCTCTCTGAGTCCTTATATTATCCAATGTATTATACACGTAAATAAATTAGTTTTACCACTACTATAACGAAGTTCTAATTCTTTTCCATCATAAAATAATAAAACCTTAACGAACAATGCCCGAGTTTCCAAGAAATTACATGAAGAAAACTGTTCTTAACTGATGAAATAGAACCGATATTAGATATATTCGTACGGTAAATTTGGATGTCCTAACCGAATGAGAAAATTAGTACGGTAAATAAACCTATAACAGAATGATCCCTTTATGAACACTTAAAAGGTTCCGCTCTTATTTTCTGGAGGACTAAGTTGCAATGTAAATTACTCTGTGGAACTCAGACCAATTGAAAGTAAATGGCCATTATTTCGATCAAGTTGTCGTTTATTACATAGAGTCAAGATAACGCCTAATACTTTATCTTGACTTTAAATATTTTCAGAAGTTCTTCTTTACAAAATTTGGTCAACATTGGGGCCCTGCATATTTTCAATTTGTATGAGCTACGATAAAAATCTAAACGAAAGAATGTTCACAAACCACTTGAGAAGGAACATGACAATTTTTTAAATCCTAACATATTCGCATGAAAAACAGCTTTTTAAATACTTCCCTACTTTTCTTCAATTTCGGCACTATGCACCGCTGGGACTGAATCTGACGCAAATTCAAACGCAAAATTCACACACTAATTGAGTTAACTGTGATGTTCATATTCGAACCTGAGTAAAACAGCTTTTTAAATACTTCCCTACTTTTTTTCAATTTCGGCACAATGCACCGCTGGGACTGAATCTGACGCAAATTCAAACGCATTCACTCACTAATTGAGTTAACTGTGATGTTCATATTCGAACCAGAGTAAATGCATGCCTTTGGACTTAATTAAATGTAAATCATCTTAAAGGGATTGAATAGAACCGTTGTCAAACGCACGGGAGAGAGCGAGAGAGGAAGCTCACTAACCTTTAACAGCTTGACTGTGTAAATAACTCACAATAATAGCATTTAACCTTGTGGAAAATATAAAAAATGGCGTATGCTAAAGTATTCATTATATTATGGAAATGAAACTTCATTATTCTAGAATAAGCGTACATGTTTACTACGTTCGTGGGGCATGAGGTAGCTTTGTTAAGAATAGGAGACATGAGATGATGAATGAGGGAGCCACGAAAGAATCTAGATTGAATCCATAGTTAATAGATAAGTAAGAATGAAGTGTGCTACGTTATATGTGTGTGTATATATATATATATATATATATTGTGACATGGTGAATGGCACGAGCCCCGGGTGGGCAGGGGGGTGCCGTGTAGGCTCTCGAGGCGAGGTGGAGGAGACGCGCGTAGCGGAGGAGTGGACGGCTACGTCTCGAAGAGATTCCATCGTTGGAGCTGGTAGCGGAGACACGCGCGTAGCCGAGAGTCGACGGCTACGACTCGAGGAGATTCCCTCGTTGGAGCTGGTGGAGTAAAACGCGCGAGCCTGTGAAAGCAGGACCACGCGCGTAGCCAGCGAGCCCGTGAAAGCAGCACCACGCGCGTAGCCAACGAGCCCGTGAAAGCAGCACCACGCACGTAGCCAGGGAGCCCGTGAAAGCAGCACCACGGCTGAACCAGCGAGCACATGGCGCAGTATCACGCCGCGGACCAGCAGGCATATTGAGCAGTTAAACGCCGCGAACCAGCGAGAACGTCGAACAGTGTGCAGCGTGACGACAAGTACCCCGTGGTCGTGAGTCCAGCGGGGCTCCCTCTGAGAGTGGGCCGTGTGCGAAGAGTCCAATGGCGGACTGTAGTATATGATGCATAGTTGTGAGCAGGTCGGGGTAGTTGTGAAATAAATTAATTTGATATCATCAGGTATTTACTTTACACTAGCACCTGTTGCCCGCATCGGCGACCATTGTCTCTCGCGAGAGTAGCAAAGGTCGTATCACAATATATACAGGTGTATATATTGTGATACGATGATTTCGAATATGATTTCGTCGAAGTAACTCGGAAGTGTTGAAAAAAAAACTTGGACAGCAACAAACAATATAAGAACACATAAAAAGAACACTCACGCTATTTCTTAATAATTTCGACGGAATTTAGCTCTGTCTTCCTCGGAAGAAACAGAAGTACTCATACTATATATAACCATAAACACAGTAATCAACCCGAAGGTCGGTTTAGTAGGTAATGGTAGAGTTCACCCAGTTACTAAGCCTTATACGGCGTGTGAAAATTCACACATCAGGGTAGGGGGGCCAGTTCCTTTCCCTGTGCCGGTTATGGTTTCCCAGGAAGTTCTGGTTCCCGAAAAATCACTTAAGCTTGGGTGGAGCTGCAGGTGCCCAGAGTGCCTCGCCCGGGAATCTAACCCGGGACCCTCCGGTCAGCAGTCCAACACTCTACCCTCTGGACTACCGCGACCCACTATACTATATATATTTTTATATGTATATATGTTTGTATGTATATCTGTATATATATATATATATAGATATATATATACATACATATATACATACAGATATACATACAAACATATATACACACACAGTATATGTATATATATATATATATATATAGTACTTGGAGGAAGTACTTGGTATGGTGGGCGAAGAGAGGGGTTTGTTGGGAGAAATCCTATGGAGGCAGGAAAAGTGGATGAAGGGGGTATTGACCGGCAGTGGGATGTTGAAGACTGTAATAGAGGTAGAGGAGTGAATGCTAGGCAAACGAGGAAAGGGAAGGAACAGGATAGGGATTTTGGACGGAATGAAGGGAGGAAGAAAGTACTCAGAGATGAAGAGGGACCTGATATAGAGTAGAATGCTGGATTTTGTGTTTTGTTAGGAGTCACAAAATGTTTTATTTAGTAGCTGTGTCTATCTAAAAACCTACCTTAACCGGTAGATTACCTAATAAATAATATATATATATATATATATATATATATATATATATATATATATATATATACTACTTGATCAAAATGTTCCCGGAATAATCACCGTGTGGCGCTCCCATCGTTCCGATTTGAGTTCTGTTTTTTTTGTTAAATTGGTACATCTGTTGTTGATATTCCCTTTAAATCTTAGTGTCATAACTTGATATTTGCAAAAGTTACGTAGCCAAGAGTACATCTATCTCTGTGTGTGTTGGCGATTTTTTACAATTTCAGAAATGGATTTAAATTTGCAACAACGAACTTGTATTAAATTTTGCGTAAAAAACGGATTTAGTGGCGCACGGACGTTGGAAATGTTGGAAAAGTGTTTCGGCAACGATTCTCTAAAAAAAACGGTCGTTTACCAGTGGCACGAGCGGTTCAGAAGTGGTCGTGAGTCAATCGAAGATGATGAACGCAGTGGCAGACCATCGACATCGAAAGTCGGTGAAAAAATTGATAAAGTAAAAGAAATGTTGGTCAATAACCGCAAATTAACCATCAGAGAAATAGCGGAGGACTTGAACATTGCCTATGGATCCGCCCAAGACATTGTGGTTAATGATTTGGGTTTCCGTCGTGTAGCAGCAAAGTTGGTGCCAAAAGACCTCAATTTCATGCAAAAAAGTGACCGTGTTGACGTCGCAAAAGACATGATTTGCGAGGCTGAATCCGATCCCACATTCATCAAAAGGATCATTACTGGAGACGAGACGTGGGTTTATGAGTACGACACGCAATCCAGACATCAGGCAAGTGAATGGCGTTCACCAAATGAGCCGAGACCAAAAAAACCACGTCGTTTTCAGTCAAAAAAGAAGGCAATGCTGACGGTTTTCATGGATTACAACGGTGTAGTGCATCATGAATTTTTGCCAGAAGGCCAGACAGTAAACAAAGAGTATTATTTGGGCGTTATGAGACGTTTGCGTGAAGCAATTCGCCGAAAGAGACCAGAAATGTGGGCAGAAAACTCGTGGATTTTGCACCATGATAACGCACCGTCGCACAGTGCTATCATTATTCGTAATTTTTTGACGAAAAATGCAACAAATACCATCCAACAGCCACCGAATTCACCTGATTTGGCTCCCTGTGACTTCTTTCTGTTCAATCGAGTTAAAAAACCATTACGGGGAACGCGTTTTAGCAGCCGAGAGGAAGTAATGGAAAAATCGCAGGAAGCACTGATGGACATACCGAAAACCGACCGTAACTTTTGCAAATGTCAAGTTATGACACTAAGATTAAAAGGGAATATCAACAACAGATGTACCAATTTAACAAAAAAAACAGAACTCAAATCGGAACGATGGGAGCGCCACACGGTGGTTATTCCGGGAACTTTTTGATCAAGGTAGTATATATATAATATATATGTGGGTCGCGGTAGTCCAGGGGGTTGAGCGTTGGACTACTGACCGGAGGGGCAAGGCACTCTGGGCACCTGCAGCTCCACCCAAGCTATGTGAATTTTCGGGTACCAGATCTTCCTGGGAAACCATAACCGGCACAGGGAAAGGAACTGGCCCCCCTACCCTGATGTGTGAATTTCACACGCCGTCGGGCTTAGTACTGGGTGAACTCTACCATCACCTACCAAACCGACCTTCGGGTGTGATTGCAGTGATTATGGTTTATATATATATACATCTACATAATACCCCGCAAGCCGCCGCAAGGGCGTGTGGCGGGGGAAATATAATAATAATATATATACATGTATATATATTATTATTATTATTATTAGGTAATCTACCGGTTAGGTAGGTTTTTGGATGGACAAAATTACTAATTCAACAATTTGTGACCCCCAGCAAAACACAATATCCCACTCTACATCAGGTCCCTCTTCATCTCTGAGTACTTTCTTCCTCCCTTCATCCCGTCCAAAATCCCTATCCTGTTCCTTTCCTTTCCTCGTTTGCCTAACATTCTCCCCTCAATCACAGTCTTCAACATCCCACTGCCGGCCAATACCCCCTTCATCCACTTTTCCTTCCTCCACAGGATTTCTCCCAACAAACCCCTCTCTTCGCCCACCATGCCAAGTACTTCCTCATTTGTTTTCTTCTCTGTCCATTTCACCTTCTCCATTCTTCTCCACACCCACATTTCGAAAGTCTCCAGTCTGCGTCTATCCTCCCGCTTCAATGACCACGTTTCCGCAACGTACATAGTTACGCTCCATATCAAAGTTTTTACGGGTCTTTTCTTAACATCCTTACTCAACGTCCCTGTCATCAACTCCCTCCTCCTTGTGAAAGCCTCTTTGCCTAGCGCAATTCTTCTCCTTACGTCCGTACTACTTTACCGTGTTGGTCCAAAACAATTCCGAGATACGCAAACTGTTCTACCTGCTCCAGTTTTTGCCCTCCTATTTTAATGTTTAGCTTAGCCTTTTTCTTTCTAGAAAATCGCATAACCTTTGTTTTATTAATATTGATTCTCATCCCATACCTGTCGCACTGAATTTCCAATTCACTAAGCAAAGCTTGAAACCCCTTGGTTGACTGACAAACTAAAGCTTGGTCATCAGCAAACCTAACTGATTTTACGAATTCCCCGCCCATTTTCATTCCTACCTCGAGTTCTTCCCATGCCTCTTTAATAATTTCCTCTGCATACAGGTTGAACAGCAACGGTGATAATGGGCAACCCTGCCTTACACCTCTTCCTAACACTGCCCATCCGGACCCCCGTTTCCCACCCGCACCTGAGCAGTCTGAGACATGTACAGGTTGCGGATTAGCCTCCTTTCCCTCCAATCTATTCCTATTTTCTGCAGAATACTCATTACGTTTTCCCAATTCACTCTATCAAACGCTTTTTCGAAATCTACGAAATAGGCAAATACCTCCTGGTTGTGTTCTATATTCCTCTCGATTAATAATCTCATTACTGTAATGGCATCACGCGTACCTCTCCCTTTCCTAAACCCAAACTGATCATCCCCTAAGTAATCATTTGCCCTACTCTCTATCCTTTTGTTTATGATCCTGAGAACAACTTTAGCTGCGTGGGATATCAAAATTATCGTCCTGTAGTCCTCACATGATGTAGCCTTCACCTTTTTCAGAATAGGAACTAAAACTGATCTCACAAAGTCTTCCGGCCAGAACCTTCCTCATAAATACTACGGATCAGCCCATATAGCCTCTTCCTCCCACATTTTCCTAAGCATTTCAATAGTTCCGTGGGAATGTTATCCACCCCCACGGCCTTATTTAGTTTCATCTCCCTAAATGCCCTTTCTATCTTATTGTCTACTATGCCTGGACCTAAGCTGTATTTCTCTACGGCATATTCTTTTTCAACGTCTAACTTTGTTGGTCTAAATTCTTTACTATACCTGACATATTCTTTTATATAATAATTCCATCTCTCTTGGATCTTTCCTGTGTCAACTATTAAACTTACCCGCCTTATCTCTAACTGCTAGTATAGATCTCCCTTTCTTACTTCCCGGTAAAGATTGAACTTTGCTATACAGCGCACCGATTTCACCCTTCCTCTGCAGACTTTCCATATCCTCGCACTGCGTCATCCACTAGGCTTCTTTTTCTTTATTTGTTGCCTGCCTCAATTTATTGTTTAATTACTTGTTCTTCATTTTTCCTAATTCTGTATTTACATTCTTCCATTTTAGCCGCTCATCCATCTTTGTAATCATCTCATCCGTGATCCATGGTTTCCTAGTCCTTTTAGCGTTAACGGTTCCAATAGTGTCTTTTGCGGCTTTAGACAACCCTTTCTTGATACTTTCCCATTTTTCTTCGATAGTCCTTAGCTCTTTACCATCCTCCATGATTTTCTCTACCGCCTATTTGTATTCTTTCCTTTTCAAACCATTTAATACTTCTACATTCCATTTTCTAGCTCGCCGCCCCTGCCTTATCTTTTTGAAACGGACGCTACATTTCATAACAACTAAATTGTGGTCAGAGTCCGCATCCGCTCCCGGGAAGCTGTGCAAATTTATCACACTGTTCCGAAACCTGTGTCTAACCAGAATATAATCTAGCTGATACCTCTCTGAGTCACCTTGCATTTTCCATGTATACCTGCGTCTTTTGTGGTGTCTAAACCAAGTGTTGGTGAAGACTAACCCCTGTCTCCTGCTGAACTCAACTGCTTTCTCCCCGCGGTCATTCCTCGTGCCTAAACCGTAGTCCCCCACCTCATCACCATCTCTTCCTTCGCCTACAGTCGCATTCCAATCCCCCATCACTATCAAGTGTTTCCCTGCGGGAACACACGCGATTATGCCCTTTAACTGATCGTATATCTTATCGACCTCTTCTTCCTTATGGTTGCTCGGTGGCATGTATACCTGAATAATAACCAAGTTCGTCGGTTCTGCTTTTATCTCTATTAGTTATAATCTATCCGTTACCTGCTCTATGTTGACTACGCTTCTTCCTACCTCTTTATTTAATACTGAGGCAACCCCTCATTGGCTCTCGTCCCAACCGCTGTATATTATTCTAATATTATCACTCCAGTAATCCTCGCTATCTTTCCATCTCACCTCGCATGCATCTAAAATATCTATATTTCCCCTTTCCATCTCTCGCTTAACGTTCTCCAATTTCCCTGTCCTCATCATTGTCCTAACATTCCACGTTCCTATTCTAACTAAGTTGGTCTTCTTCTCCTGCGTCTTCTGTCCTGCTGCTGCTGGTTTTCCCTTGCAAGGGTTTCCTGGGATGACGACCGCGGAAGCCTTGCCTCCCCCGCTACCGGGCACGACACACGGCCGATTGGGCCGAGCCACGTAGTTGCCAGGACTCAAAATCTCTGTATAGTCCATCATGTTAATCTTGGGAATGATAATTGAGGCGGTTTCCCGTTGCCTTCCTCAATAGTGTTTTTAACGTGACACCATCACTTACTGGCCGCCCGACTGGGGTCAGACGCCATTGCAGCCGCCTCACTGAGGAACAGACGCTGTGTGGACTACCTTTCGTCTGGCTCCTAACCTTCGACCTATCTGGCATGGGTGACCCTACCAGGAGCAATTATTATTACTTCCGCCAGCACAGCTCTAGGGGTCATCGGAACGCACAAGCCCTTTCACTACGTCAAGGTTGTAGTCCGGGGAGAGGTGTATATATATATGTATGTATCTATATATGTATGTATATATATGTATGTATATATATATGTATATATATATGTATATATATTTGTATATATATATATATATATATATATATATATATATATATATATATATATATATATACACAGATATAACGCGAATCGCAAACAGACTCTGAGGACGAGGGATATGAGAAGTCTTAGGAACAGGACAATGCATGATAAAATATATGGATGTGAAATAGTCGAAACTGAGAATATAACAAGATAGTCCGTAATGAAAGATCGTAAGTATGAAAGAAATCAGTAAAGGGAAAAATATTCTCTAGAATGGCATAGAGTTAGTCTTTGTTACTATGCCTAGCCTGAGAGGAAACTTCATGAAGGTTATATACGTGCTTACGGAAATTATTATCGTGATTTGGCGTCAAAACATCAATAGATCAAATTCACTTTCAGTGCGCATTTTTGGCCATGTGGATCATTGGTGACCTCCTTATAATGGGGAGAAGGGAGAAACAAGAGGATGCAATTGTTAGTAGGGAAGAGAAGAGGAGAGAATTCATTTGATCGCTCTTAAGAATAGCTTTAAAGGAGAGATCTAGGGGGTCAGTGCTTAATTTAAATTCGAAAATAAGGCCAGAATATTAAGTACAATGGGAGAAAAATCCAAATAGGGATTTGGAATACAATCGACCGTCATGGAGATATGAAGCCGTATCTTGGCGCGACAAGTCGATCTACAATCCACCACATCAATCTCTCGGTTTAATGATAATTAAAATACCATGATATGAAAATAGTGCGACTGAAAAGGTAAGAGTTAATAAGGAGGCCGAGCTGCGGAAAATTCACAAGAATAAAAAGGAGCTCAATTTTCTACCACTTTTTTGTCACAGTGGGATAAAAGACGTCGAGGGAACAACCATTAGCCAAAAGCCGAGAAACACATTAATTTCACGGGCTAGGCAGTGTAGTTAAAAGGAGACATCTACCAAATGAACTTGAATGATCCATTTGCTTTTAAAGTCTGAAAAATGTGAATGAAGGCTTTGTTGCAGGCAATATTAATTATCATATTAAATGAGAGACTGCTGAGTTTTAACGATCGATTCGTTATAAAAGTTTACGATGAAAAAGTTTATTAGGATACAATTCGAAAACAGTAGGGGAATGAGGCATTTACTAATTCATTTAATTACTTGGCCAACGATCGCTAAATCTTGGTAAGCAGGGAAAACAAACACCTTACGACTTGAAAGCGCAGAGCAAATATGGACTTTTATGTCTTTGTTTTTTTATTCAGATAACGAGAAAATGTATTCATTTAAGCGAAAGGAGACAAAGATACACCAAAGACATCTTATGGAAATTACAAGATGATTAAACAGTCAGATAAAACTTTTAATGGTTCATTAAACTAAGACGGTAGTTGATTAAGTTTTTAAATGAATGTCCCACAGGCAGAATAGGGTGTGATTTAAACCTTGACTATTAGGACGAGAGTAATCATTGTCTGTCAAAACGTATGAAATAAATATTATTTCAGGAAACAGAATGCAAAAATAATAGTGTGGGGGAAGAAGAGGAGAAATTTTTCATAGTTACCAGATTCCATACGGGTTTTCTTTAACCTGAACGCCGGTGATTTACTTTTTGATTCTCTCGAGAACCACAGTAAGACACGAAACAGTGGTTCGGATACTTTTCAGATTCTTTTAATCTAGCGGTAGCGAATCGCGTTTAAAAATGATTAGAATTAGCAGCACTACTTATAATCGGTATCGAAAAGTACTAGCTCTTGCACAATCGTTATTTTATATATTTAATAATTAATTGCATAATTATAAGTGTGAAAATTTAATATTTTTTAAGTAATACTTTTGAATTTCATACATATATAAATATAATTCAAAATTAGGTTTCTGAATAAACTGTATATTACATGGAGAAAAATGAATAAAACTTCAACATTTGTTGGTGATGATAGGTGCTCTATTTTTCATTAAGTTAGTAAAAATGTGAATACAAATGTCAGAAATGGATAAAAGGGCCTAAACAGTAAGACTAATTTAAACCGATGATATTTGGGCGAAACCGCTTGCTCAGAAGGCATTTAAACAAGACACAAACGTTTCATAGTTCACAGATGAAGATACCCAAATGTAAGATTCACTGCAAATGTTGATGTCCATACTTCCTCTCTTTCAATAACACGCTGATAGTTTTTCTCCACGGAAGCTTATGTTATATCTAATTAATTTATTTCATTTCGTTTCCTTCGGACTTCGGACATGAATTTAAAAGGTATCCGAACTTACAGGGTGATAATTTAGAAAAACAAAAATGAATTGATCACTCGTCCGTTGCACATTGCGGTGAAATGCAAAGAAACTCATTCGCCGCATTCCAGGAGCTGCGTGTGATACGATTACTTGTTTTCAATTAGTTGCCCTTCATATCATCCTTAGTAAACATTATTGGTTTATGATGCAAATAACTTAATATACTAAAACCTTAGTAAAGTGATTGCGTATCAATTTGTGGAGACGCCATTACTTCACATCTCCACAGAAGTATAGCTACATTTTTATCAAATTAGATTGGAAAAGAGTTCCAATAATTTAAAAGTGAGAAAAGTATGAGGCGCAGATAATAAGATTTATTTCATGTAAATTATTTTAGTCATTTTTGATCATTGTTAAAAGGCAGAGAGCATTGCATTTATTTGTAAAGAGAGTAGTAATTAAGTAGATGCCTTGATTGAGAATCCGTTCCTCCTCTTCCTGTCTCAATGAATACTTGGTGAGTGTTTCTGGATAAGTTGCAACATTTGATGATGGCATTTTAGGATTACGAGGTGTTTCGTGGCAATGAAATTACACCATGGATTTTGAAACTATTGTGTTCATTTCGTTCATTTATAACTTGGTTACATGATCCATCCCAAAAATAAGTAGAATACATCCAAGAAAAAAATTATTGCAGATCAAAGTACAAATTGCTAACTTCCTTCAAAGGAACACCCATATGTATCGACACACCAATGCCAGTGCCTCCGCCAGTTGTGGTATTCTTCCTGTAAGGCATCAACAGGGCCCCCGTTCAGGCACCTCGTCATGTCCTCATTGACATAATCCAGTGGTCCAAAATGGTACTCAAAGGGGTTATACTAAGGTCGTACTCAAATACCTATGCTTCGTCACCAGTAACCACCTATTATAAGAAATTCGGGTCAATATCATCATGGTTCAAGAGGTCCAAGGCAAGATTGCCACACAAGCTTTCTTCTGAGAGCACCTTGGGGACCATCTTGTTACACCTTTCTTGTGGCTAAATCTTCCGCAAGAATGCGATGAACTGTGGTTGTCTGGATATTGCATTCTTCTGCTCACATCCAGACAGTCATGGGTCAATCAAAAATGAGCAGGTGCCTCACATTTTACACATTTTAATCACACTGTGTTGTTGATGTATGTCCAGGGAATTCCTCCAAGAACATCTTGTTCAAGCAGAAAGCCATCTTTTAGGACATTTATTCATCTCCATAAGCATTCTTAATCATGGTCATGGTCTTCGAACCCAATTTTCCATGCTTAACGCCCAATTTTATCGCATATCATTGCTCCATGGAAAGTGGCATCGCAAATTCGTGAAGTGATCGTCGAACAGGGGTCCAGTCCAATCCTCACACTGTAAATGCCCACAGTTAACTGACGTGGGTCGCGTTGCTTTCCATAGATCTCCAATTGCCTCTCCCACCACAAATCACCCCACACCTGCATTGGTGGCAAAAAATCATTCTACTTATTTTTGGGACAGGCCCTGTACATGAGGCTATTTTGGTAGTCGTGTTATTGTGACTATTGTAAGTAACCAGCCTCTGGTGAGGTATAGTTTAATTATATCGAATACTCTCTAAAAAACGAAACTCGAGAGTTTTCAATTCTGTAATTTTTAAAGGAATGATTTCAATTCATATCCACCTTGTTTCATCAACAGCTTTGCTTTCAATGGTGGTGGTTCAGGGGACTACGAAATAATCAATCCAATTCAGGGAAAGGAAGGACGGGCTTCAAAGCCGCGATGCCAGAGAATGCCCGTGATTTAAAATTCATTAATTCTGCTGATTAATTGGCGAGAACAACAGCTGAAACGGAAAATCTCATAATTTTTGTCGATTGCGGCACGGTACGTTCAGATTCCACCGTAAATCCAAACCCGCGGCCAAGTCTCGTTGAACTCGTGATTTTTTTAAACTTCCCTCACCCCCATTCCGATGGTCTGATTTCCTGATTTATTGTCTGACTTTACATCACCTGACGCTCGCAAATGGAACCAGCTTCTCCGCCAATCAGCTCCGTGGTTTCCGCTTGTCCTTGGAAAAATTCATTGTCGTAGTTATACACATTCATTCGGGTGCGTACGTGCAAATACAGTGCGATATTTTAAAATGTAATCCTTTGTAAACGACGTTTCTTACCATTGTGACTAGAATGAATATTTTATCCGAAGCACCTTGGATCCGGTGCTTGCGAGTACATTGTGCTCCCACATAACAGTATTACTTTTGTCGTGACACCCAAGTTACGGCCCGCGGTCCCATCACGGGAACCTGGCGTATAGGATGATTTGCGAGGCAGGAACATCATATTTCATGTGCTTCGAGTGGTTATTCTGTGTCTTTCGAAAGGTACAACTGCTGACTATAAATTTTATCGTGGCCGTCTCTCGGGTAGAAGCTAAACGGAACCCGTGGAATCTCATCCCACTTATTCCTCGTCTAAACGCCTCTCTTAGAACACTGCACCGATGGCAGTGCTGGTGACGTGGGTGGCAACGCGCCTTGCTTCCTCGAGACTATCGGCCTGTTTCATCTTAGATTGGAAGGTTTTAATTAATGAGGCTTGCGGGATACAAAACGAGCTCCGGGGTCTATTTCACGGACCTCCGTCCCGCCAACATATTTAGAGACTCCCCTCCTTTTATATACACGTGCTTATAATGCATATACACATCTTCCCTTCAACAAACTTCTACGGAAGTAACTGATTAAAATATTTTAACGTATTTGTCCCCAGAGTTATGATAAAAATTAGTACGGCAGCACAAAAACTACTGCTAAATTAATGCATTTAAGATTTTAATGGAGATGGTTTTGAGGGAACCACGACATTTGAAATATAAATCACTTTCTAGAGAAAGATTTATGATATTTTATTCCTTTTTTTCCTTCACGAAAACACAGTGCCTCGGTTCATACTCCGTTTCACGGAATTATATTTATTTGAGAGAACAAAAATGATATTCGTTTCCAGTTTACCAATTTGGAAGCCCAATGTTTGGAATGACTTTACAAAAATGGCACAAACTTGCTTTTGTTTATGAGACAATAATAATTCTTGTATTTATAGATGTGCTTTCACGAACGTTAAAATTGTAATGAAATTTACAGTTAATTCATTATGCATACCATTTTCCTTCCAAATAGTTAAATTATCAATTTTTATACAGTCGTAGAGGTAAGCGGATCAGCAAATTAATTTCTACTTTATTGCGTAATTAAATTATATGATATAAATTTGAACCAGCGCTAAATGTTTACGGCTCTTTCCTAAGGTCGACAAAATAATAAAAATATCAAATAAAAGTAACAAACCATGGAAACTCACTATTAAAAGTAAATTTGAATTATCACAATTGAAGGTTTATTTCAACTCGGTCGATAATGATTAGCCTCGTAACCCTTGGCAAAATCTAAAATAGATTTTTTAATTAATTACCACCTACAAAACGCAATTTACTTTAATTTTCGCGATAGTGAGATTTTATGTGTCACATAAAGACTCCGCAACACCACCTTGATTCGAAAAATAACGCGTATTAGAAAAATACGGCGTTTCGCTTGATTGTAAAAGTTGCTGGAAATTTTCACTACACTGCTTATATTTTGGTGAATTGCACTAATTCCGCCTTTAATTTCTCTCAAACAACTGTTCAACAGTATATTTAAATAAAATTAGATCGAAAATCAAATCGATAAAATAAGATTAAAGAGGCATAAAATAAATTAGTTGACATATGCGACAACAATATTTAATAGTAAGCTTCATTGTCCATCCTTTAAATGTTCTTGACTAGCTTCAACTCATTGTTACCAACGGTTGGCAGTCGTTCTTTAGTCGAATCTGTACACAAAGGTGGTTTGGGTAGAACCCAGTAGGTAGAACATTCGGCTACTGGTCGGAGAGTCCGTGTTTTAATCAGAACATCGCCATTAGAAACTATTAAGCTTAACTAGAACTGGGGAACGGAACGCTAAATAAAGAAAGCAACGGTCGTACACACTGACTGTGAACTCTGCGCAGAGTGCTGTGTGGAACCGATGTGTATAGAGACACTACATCCCTTGTGATCATATGTAGTGATTGGTGGACGACAAGAGAAAACTAGTTATCAATTAATTCCGGAAAAGAGATTTGGATATTCCTTCAAATGTTATCTGTCATTCATTCTTCTCCGTCTCCATTTGCATCCCGATTTTTCAAATTCCACAGCTTCACCCATGAGTTGTTCTGTCACATCAAAAGCAGTAATAAAATATTTAAAGGGCTAGGCTCATAATATTTTATTTCCCATTGCGTACACTGAATTGGTGTCGTTGTAGATATTTTTGCATTGTATTTTACACATTGTCGCGTGCGGGCACAACTTGAAAACCGACAATCTTCAACTCGACGGTTAGCTTAAAAGATGAGAGGTTATAACAAATCCGCGTGCCATCAAGCAACACTTCACCCCATTCACCATACGACAAAGGCTTTTAACTCTTTGCTCTTTTCTTTCACGCGGCCAAAAGACCGCAACCCCCCTCCACAAAATTTCTCCCACGACAAACCGAATACACACTCATCGAAAACAGCTTTAGCTTCAAAGATTTAATGCATTTACATGAGAAAGTTAATGGGTATTAGGGTGATACTATTGCATGATAACCTGTTCCTAGGCCTCCTTCAACGGTCATTCCTCATGCGAAAATCACACAAACCACCTTCTGGGTCAAACGTATTGACGATTCAATTCAACATCTTGCGCGAAGCTAGCCTCAATAATTTTGTAATAAATGTCAATTGCTAATCAACTCTTTTCCTCAAAGGATCTCCTCCCTCTACGCAGTAAATCGTCATAGACACATACATTTATGTAAAACAAATTCACAGCTTTGATCCACGCATAAACCACTATAAGAATACTTTCCCTAATACACGTAGCTCCCTACAACTTACCAATGAAAAAATCATTCTTGCACGCCCATCCATCATTTCGATGTAGAATTTGCAACTCCCACCAAATGCCTAGAAAAATATAATACAAGACGCACTGTCAACCGTTGGAACACCCTAAATATCTCCGAAATGGACGCATATTGGCAGCCTCCTCTCGTTTCACCCCATGCCCTGAATACGATCATAACCATAGGACGCACTCACTGCCCAAGCACAAAAAAGATTTTTAAAATATCCTCCGTGATCTCTATGCCACGATTTCAAATCATATATCCTTTTAAGAATTAATATTTAATTGTCCTCCGCTGACGATCCATAACCCCATAACACACAAGGATTCTTTCATCAAAACTCCAAGCCGCCGATTGTATCTGTACCTTCCGACCTCTCCTCCTCCAACCCCCACATTCTACTGCTGAACACGCCTATCTAGCGCCCACGGTGCAAGAAATTCAACCTTACCCCTCCCCTTTCTCTCTCCTCAATTGCCCTTCTAACACACCGCTCCCACTCCATGCCGGTACTTAGAGCAATCGCCTCTCAAAAAGTGTAATACATCTCCGCCAATGCGGCTTCAAACCCTCTTCTGCACCATGCTCCGAGCACTCCGCATTAACTCTCAAAAGCGTTTCCACCAAGTGCATCACCCCGGTCCTTCCAATCCCTACCCACACTAAAACCCTTGACAGCTACTTCGATGTTTTCATTTCACAAAACCTACTTCCCGTCCGTCCCAATAAAAGTAATGGAACGGACACTCAAGCTCGCTTACATTTGTATTACAAATGTCCATCATAAGCCACTGATTAAACATGAGCTATCCATTTATCACTGATCGAAATCAACAAACGCCACTACTCTCTTCCCCCTCCTCACCGCGCCCTCCGCGGTCTCATCGGTGTGCCTCTCTGCGGAAAACTCGGAAAGCTTCGTGGTCAGCGAACGGTTGCCTTTCTCGCGTTCCCTATACCTATCCTCGAATCGTCGATCATTAAATCGCCCCTCATCTCCCCCACCCTCCGCCCTGGCGTCTGCCCCATACGCGGGCAACCAGAGTGGAAGAGTGAGTTGGCGGCTCGAGGAGTGTGGCGGCGCCCACGCGGTGGTATGAGAGCACGTCTTACGACCGAGCAATCACTATTCATATTGAAGCTCACGTTCAACGAGGCTTCAGGCTCGTCTTTGACCCTCCCACATCCTGCGTCGCCATGCACGTCCATTTTCCAATACCCTGCGACCTTGAGAGAATTATTGCTCCATGGCCATGAACGTTCCAATTGGCGCCCGGTGTAGAGAGCAACTAAACTTCGTTAGGCTTTCGTAAAAAAAGGTGAAGAATTCAAGAAAGAAAGCAAGCAACATTATGAATATTCTTGATTTCATACGCCAATCCTTCAACGACGCCCAGCTTCCACCATAAGGGAAATAATTCACGTTCCCGGAAAATGACCATTCGGAATACTGAGAATTGACACACTTGAGCAGTATGGGGATGGCGTGCATTTTATTCTCAAATCATGAGCGTCAAACCAAAAAATGAGAGTAAAGCTCCCTTCACCTTGTGTATTTATTTCTGGTATTCCAGAGTCATTGATGATTTCTAACATAGCATCTAATTTACGAGGAAAAAATTGCAACTGAAAAATAGTGTTTTCCTTGCGATTTAGTTTGCTTTTTGGCAGAATAATCAGAAAGAACGTAAAACTGGCGAAAAAACAATTTGAATATGATGCAAATAAAAGCCAATTCCTATTTCTTGAGGAGGGACTATTATCCATATTTGCGGGATTGACAAGTTTTTATGTGCAATTAAAATCAAATGAAAAAAATTATATATAAAACCACAACTATCAACCTAAAGGTTTGTTTGATAGGCGAGGGTAGACATCATCCAGTACTAAGTCCAACGGCGAGTGAAATTCACACATCAGGCTACGGGGCAATTCCTTTCCCCGTGCGGTCCATGACTTCCCAGGAAGATAAAGCACCCGAAAAAAATATAACTTGGGTGAAGATGGGGGCTCAAAGAGGCGTCCCCGGGAATCCCATCCGGGCACACGGGTCAATTGCCCATCGCTGTACCCACTAGACTACCTCATCCCCTTATTACTCCCCTAATTATTAAGAACCCCATGGCCTTATTTAATTTCTATTTCTTTAATGCCTTTTTTATCTGTGGTCATCAACTATGCATGGACGTAAGTGATTCTCATATCACCATAATCTCTTTCTGCGTCACATAAAAAGAGACGTTTCAGGCGTGATAGGGTGGAATATCATTATTAATTAAAATTTGGCAATTGTCCACAAAATAATTTGTGGGACATTGCCAATTTTTAATTAATTTCTATGTCACTGCTTGTTGGCCTAATGTCTTTGTCATATATTTCTTCTATATATTCCTTCGAACTTTCTTGGATATTCTCTGGTCCAACTAATATTTTTCTAGATTAATCTTGGAAATGTGTACGGGTTTTACCTCCTTGCTTTCTGATAATGCTTTTAGTGTCTGTAGAGCACCAGTTTCACCTTTCCTTTGTAAAATTTCCACATACTCGTTCTGAATCGCTCACCACGCTTCTTCTGCTATATTATTCTCTCACTGCAGTTTATTGTTATATAACGTATATCTCTTCAGCCTCCTTTTACTCCTCCAGTATCGCACCGGTTAATGCTTCTTCATTCTATGTCCCAGGGATCAGGAATAAATACATAATATAGACAATGAAATATGATCTAGCAAATATGTGTCATTGACCTTTTAACCTTTTTTGAAAGGGAGAGAAAAGAAATCAACCTAAAATTAGTCACCAGTAGACGCGTTGTTCTAGTTAACTGATAAAAATCATTTCGTGAGTGACACAAAGCAAAGAAAATAAGAGACATATATCTATTGTCTACTCAATTGATAATATTTATAAATTAGAAATGAAAATTAAATCAATCAAGATTCTTCATCATGAAAAGTAATTAATTTCAGAGAAATATATACGATAGCAACCTTTTATTCAATGTTAATGCGTAATTCTAACCTTTTTTGAAAGGGAGAGAAAAGAAATCAACCTAAAATTAGTCACGAGTAGACGCGTTGTTCTAGTTAACTGATAAAAATCATTTCGTGAGTGACACAAAGCAAAGAAAATAAGATACATATATCTATTGTCTACTCAATTGATAATATTTATAAATTAGAAATGAAAATTAAATCAATCAAGATTCTTCATCATGAAAAGTAATTAATTTTAGAGAAATATATACGATGGCAACCTTTTATTCAATGTTAATGCGTAATTCTTTGAAAATTCAATAGGATTTTCTAGTTACGTTACATTTGGGTGGGGAGACAATATAATTTGCTTTCATTGGTCTCGTTGAGCAAATTGGAAGTTTCATTTAGGGAGCAACGTCAAGGATTTTGACCAATGCGTAAACTCAGTGTCATACACGTTTTCCAATTTTTTTCTACAAAAAATGGTATAGTGCAATTTAATTGCTTTAAAAAGAAATCTCCCGGAAAAAGAGGAATCTTTGAATTCAGCAGACGAGGCCAATACAAATATAAGCGCCATTTACACCGGGCTCCGAAAACTAAGTGGGTGGAGGCATTATGCCCATCGAAAAAATCCGGAACTGCGGTCGTTTCTCGCGGGCGACGACGGCAATTATGCCGGCGGCGGAAACATTTCGTCTCCGCGATCCGCTGTCGCGACTGTCCGAGTGGTTTTTCATCTCCTTTCTACCCACGGGCGTCCCTCCTTCCTCGAGGGCTGGTGTCCGCCCACCAGGACCATCTTTCCCGCCCCGATCTTGGGAACGAGTGACATGAATGTTCAGGCGTCCGGTGTACTTTGTCGTGTGTCAAATTAAACGACCGTGATAACTTAATTAGTGTTGCCTTTTGAAGATTGAGGGGCGGACAAAACGTCGGCAGGGGAAGACGTGGAGTGAAAGATGGTGCTGGAGGGAGGGCTGGGGTTGTCAAGTCTCATAAATACATTTCAATCATCGCGCAGTTGCCACCGCTGGAATTTCCTCCCCCCCACTCACCCATCCAATCCCCTTCACGTGCGTGATGAAAGAACTTGATTGAAATTTCCTTCGGCAAGCTTTCCTCCCCTTCGGTAGGACCAAAAAATTAGTTTTTGCCCGGAAGGAGAACAAAAATTTACTCACTCGGAAAGGTTTTTGATCTTGAGTTGGATCTCTGGCGGTTTCCTTGAAAATGTTGAATCGTTACCTAATGAGCTACCTAGGGAAAAGCACTTGGAATTATGTAATGTGCTCACGAAATGAAAATGATTACCCATCAAAGGTAATTGGAATTATCGCTCAGTTATTAATTGAATGCTACCACTAATAATGACGGGTCCAGAAGTACATATTCTTTGGAATACTTTTCACATTTAAATCACCTGTCCAATTAAAGAATAAGATTTCATACCAGAACGGTGTTGACTTTCATGCTTTTTTATAAGATATTCTAAGGGAATGCTTCTCAGTAAATACGCAATTCATTCAATAAATCAATCTTCCAGGATAAAAATAAATTTGATGAAATTATAGTTGAAGAAATTTAATCCATGCTGCAATCCCAATATTTAGGTCCGTTCAACTCTAAGGAAAGGAGGAGGAAAAGGAAACCCCTCTTTGGGTTTTCTGTAGGACCCTGTTCAAAGGAACACTGAACGATACGATACAATGATGACTTCATCAAAATTAAACTCCGCATCAGGTTTTTCACTTAGATATTTCCTTTTAACCGTCTTTCCTTTCACCGTTGAATCTCTTCCCTATCTTTCCGCTAGCCAGATTGGCCTGGAGGGCCAATGCCCCTGCCTAGCAATACAAAGGTTACCGGTTCTGTACCGGTTACTAGTGCTGTACATGAATCATGTGATTTGATATAATTTTACGAAAAGACATGACAAGCCTAATATTTCATCCTCAAATAGACAATGGCATTATCATGATTTTTCCCTCTCCTAAACCTTAACTTATTCTGTAACTAAATTGACGTACGCAATAATAGACACAAAGTAACTGGCAAGAAAATAGTCTTGCAGCATATAATGCTGGGAAGGTTTTTTCAACTCCACCCTTATACTGAATTGTAACACAAATACTTAGTCATTCCTCAAAATGTTATTTGGATGCGACTAGGGTTTCAGAAGAACGAAAAAGGTCATAATTAAGTTAACAAGTGGGTCGCGGTAGTCCAGCGTAGGACAACTGACCGGAGGGCCCGGGTTCGATTCCCGGGCAAGCCTCTCGGTGCACCTGCAGCTCCACCCAAGCTATGTATTTTCCGGGTACCAGATCTTCATGGGAAATCATAACCGGCTCTGGCCCCCATACCCTGATGTGTGAATTTCGCACGCCGTCGGGCTTAGTACTGGGTGAACTCCATCATCACCTACCAAACCGACCTTCGGGTTGATTATTATGTTTATGGTTTTTTTAAGTAAACAAATGAAGACTTGCGCAAGTATCATATCATCATAAAAGGGGGGATTTGTGTGGAGATTCAATATGAATAGATTCCGTAAAGTTAAGCCTGAAACAATAAATTTCAGGCAATGAATCTATTAAATAGTTAGCAGAGCGTGCTTCCCCAACCTTCCTTGTGAAACGATCACAACTTGGCGTAGGAAGAATTTATTTGTCATAAAATTTTTAATTTGCTGACTTTCTTGCTAAGAATTTATTCAGATTATTTTGTCACAGTCATAGTTGCGATTGAAGCGGGGATACGATGTCGGTCTAGGCTACCCTGATAACTATACTATAACGTCCTACCCTTTGGAAAATATGGTCAATTTAATGCTCACCTGACTCAACATTTAAGCAGGGATCAAAATGCGAATAAAAATCCTTCCAAAAACTCTTTGGAGCATTAGGCATAATATGAAAAACACGTTATGCATGGAAAATGTTTTCGACTGACATACTATATGACTCGATATTTCAACGGACTTAAAATAGTATTACGCAATAAGGATGAAAATTGCCATAACTCATATCAATTATAAAATATGATTATATATTGATTTGATTAAACATGAAACCAAGTTTCGGTTTGACTATGATGAAGTGATAGGTAATATTACAAGCAGCATGTATACTAAAAGCGTACCAATCTTTCCGGCTGTAAAAAAAGACATTATTTCGTCTGATATAGCCACATAATTATAAGTGCTGATAATATCTTATCTTTTGTAGTGACTGTGCTTTCTGCTAAGAATACTTTAATAGTTTAATCCCAAGCGCACACTTCGGTTCATATTCAACGTCCAAGCCTACTTGGGTTCTCTTCTCCACATTTTTCGCAGTAACATCATGTACCGATGTGAATGATTAACCGACATCTCTACTTACTCAGATTACCACGCCTCATTTTCAGAGCCCCCAATCTTCCTTTCGAGGCTCATTAAGATGTAAAAGTCGCTATCAACATAACCAACTACGACACGGACCCAGTATCAAGCTGACCCAGTGAAAATAAAACGATCATTAATCATGACATAGCCTAAAAAATTGATCGTTTCTCCCTGCCCCTGAAGTACCGTTTATTAAACGAGGAAGATAATAGCAATGGGTGACACAAACCTCGAGGCCTGGGTGAAAATTCTCGATATCGGGCCGGGAAAATCTTTAGCTAGTCAGGAGGGGGCACGTCGAAGCGATATCAATAAAGACTCCCGGTCGTTTTGCACCCTTCAAAAAGATGCCCCAACCTCCTCCATCTCGGATGAAAATTAAGGGCGCCCACCGCGACCGCCGTCTTTTATTTTATATCACGAAGCACCCACATATAAAACGCTCCCCCACCTTCTTTCCTGAAGCAATTCCCCGAAAGAACAAGATCGAACGATAGATCAAGTGTTAAATCTAAGGGCGCGCCTTACCCGCCTATTCCACAGGATAATCACTTCTCCTGACTGGAAGATCAAATACCGCAAAGCCCGCTCTCGGGAGGATACACCTCCCGGGGATAACGTTAACCCCATTACGTTGATGCCTGAAAGTAACGGGTAGGTTGTTGGTTTTTCTAAGGGCGTCGAGAAAGCGACTGGTCACTTCGCCGTAGCTCAAACATCCAAACACACCGGCGGCTTATCGCTTCGTTTCAAGCACGGACGCGCCGCAGCGAAGAAGATCGGTCAAGCCGGGACGCAATGACGTGCCCTCAGCCTTCCGGCCGGAGGAAGACTGCCAAGCGCCACATCGCATACGACGTCACCGGAGCTGAGAGCGTGAAATTTCTCCCGAGGTCGGGGAAAGGAATTCGTATTCATTTCTGCTCGTGCACTCCTTCAAGGGATCCGACCGACACTCCCGAGTGCTCGCTCGTCGACCCCGCGGGGTCTTTGAAGCTCGCCTTGGGAAGGCCACGAAACAAAGCGATCCGCGGAAGTTGAGAGACACATGGTCGCGGACCAATGCACTCGATCAAGGCAAGCGTTTATAGGACCCTTTGGTTTCGATGACTTGAGGGCGCATACCATGGAAACGGATATAAACAGGATTCGAGAAATCATGTATCGATATCATTTATGTCCCTCCCTTGCATGATTATTTTGAATGCATTACTGTGAATATGTCTAGTGATTCGTGGACTGTAGCAAAAGAACTAAAACGGCTAAAGGGAAAGACAAATGGTGTGCCATTTAGCTTTATTCGTCCATTGCGTCTTCAAAAATCAAGAGAGGGCAAACAAGAAATGAAACAAAATTGATCTCAGGATGAGGGAACCTTTTGACCCATACGATTGCGACATATAAAATGAAAGTCATACTATACAAATCTGATATTGTGAATTTGGCTTACAAATTGCTCCCTGAACGTAAACAAAAGGTTTATAATTGACGCTAGTGGATCAAACTATCTGAACATATCCTTTGGAATCCACCACGGAAGTGACATCTTCCCCTTATAATATTTATTTTATTTATTTATTCAGTATAAGTCCGAAAACAGCGCATTCTGGCCTTTACATCGAACTATTAACAACGATAACAATGATCACATTTACAAATACCCAAGCCCTAGGTGGAGGAAAATCACCCAGGCGGGAATCGAACCCGCGACCCTTGGAATGGCAGACGAGGACGTTACCCCGCCGCCACCGGGGTCGGCTATATATATATATATATATATATATATATATATATATATATATATATATATATATATATATATATATATATAAGGGGGGTATATATATATACCCCCCTTATAATATATTACCTCTTGTAAGCCATTTAAATCAATGGAATATATTATAAAAATTATCAGCCAAATTCTATTACTCAGGGACGATACGGCCCAATATTCATAACTACCTATTGACATTGGTTCAAGGCATTTTCAAGTGGTCTCAAAAGACTCTAATTAAATCCGAGGAAATGAGCCGTATTTCACTTCTGGAAGAAGGAATCCAACCTCACTCACACCTATGGGCACAGAGGGGTAGACCTGAATGTATCGAACCAAGTAAGTAGCAGTGAAATTGTCGTCGGGATTTGTCAAATGTTCTAGACACGCCCCTCTTAAAATATTCATATCGTCTACCAAAATCTCACCAAATGGACATAATTCTTTGACTCAAATATATCTTTAACCTGACATTTAACAAGCAAACTCCCTGTAAAGTTCCTTTTTTCTCATTACACGGAAAACTCTTACCCATTGTGATTCACTTTGTGCCACACATTCGATGGAAGGGGATCGAGATGGCGCTAACGTACTGGCTTCCCACCCAGAGGGCCCGCGTTCAAATCCCGGCAGTGTTGAAAAATTTTCAGAGGTATCTCGATCCCTACTTGAGGTGCTTTGTGGAGGGCACTTTGAGTGAGTACGCCGTCCGTCGGATGGGACGTTAAGCTGCGGACCCCTTGGCGCCTTTCGTAAAGAGTAGGCTAATGCCGACGCCGGGTTTCTCTCCACCCCTCATCCTTTCCTTTCCATCCCCTATGGCGCAAATGACCTCAGCTATCGGTCGCCTCACCTTAATACTACTACTACTACATTCGATTGAACCGATTACATATGTATATGATCAATTTTAAATATTATCTTTATTTTAACTAACCTCATACAACAATAATTAATATTTTTTCGCCTAAAAGTTAAAAATGTCAGTGTAACATAGAAAATGAGCAGTTATATGTAGCTTATTTTTCAAAAACATTCAACGTTCAGGGTTGTTGAATATCTTACGTTGATTTCACGATTGAAATAAAGTCATTTTATAAAGCCCTCAATAATTAAAAGAACTCTGTTTGATTTGGGAGAGAATAGGAGATGGATTAAGGACCAGTCATCTCAGGCCGAAATCTTCTCATCATGTTACTTACAGAGGGATCGATACATCATTTTAAAATACGCCATAATGCGTAATTGAACAGAGGACCTTATTGAATGGCAGTCTACTCAATTGTAATACACCCGATGCCCAATTCAATATACATATCTACTCTGCAAGCTCATTTAGTTATGGATTCCGTGCAAGAAAAATGATAGCTGATCCATGAATTTTCTCCAGTGGTTGTTTATGAAGTGCAAATAATGAAAAAATTCTCCCATTGCTGCAGAGCTAGTTTTTTCAATTATGTCCGCCAGCAGCAATCTCCTCCTTCCGCCCCAACTACTGTGAACTATCCTTCAGGAGGTTTTCATCAAGTGAGTATTCCAACCATGGTATTCGATTTACTTTGGCATTTAGAAATGGTTCAGTTTGCCACTCAACTTTGAGGAATAAGTTCATCACTAGAGATAGAGTAAAAATATTTGTTTTTTTTACGAATGTGATGTAATAGAAAACCATAGTTTTGACACAAGGTAAAGGCACACCCCAAAGAGACTCACTGAGTATTTAGATTTCGAAAATACGTTCTGAACTCCTGAAGACATATATGGGGATGGGGGATGTGGTATTTCAATGGTAGATCGTAAAGAATATACTGACCAAAAGACCCGAGTTCGATTCTGGGGGGCGCCTCTTGGCACCCACACCTTCACCAAAGTTATGCTAATTTTTGGATACCAGATCGCCCAGGTAAACTGTAGGCGGCCCAGGGAAAGGAGCTGGCCCCCTACTGATCCAACGGTGAGAATTTCACAGATCGTTGGACTTACTAAAAGGTGAGATCCACCATCACCTCGCATCAAACTAACTTTCGGGTTGGTGCCTGTGTTTATCATGGGAAAATGACGCTCGAGAATGTAGTATGACGACATCACAAGTAACGCTAATCATACATTGAGCAACCTTTAAATGCGGGATATTATTAAACATGGATTAACACTTATTTCAGCGTAATTAGGCGTATTATTTATGCATGTCTTAGTAAGATACATCACTTAATTGATACTATGTTTACAGTGTCGTTACAAAGATGGATTGAAAAGCTGTTAAGAAATCAAATTTATTGTTCCATAACGTCAGAATGGTGTTCCAGCTTCAATTCTTGAGAACTTGAAAATAATATCTCCCTGTCGGACGTTTCATGAACGTTGACTCATCCTTTGGAACAATACCAACAAAACCAAATAAATTACTCGACACGGATATATACAATTTAAACTACTTTTTCGTGCGTTTAACACTTAAGCCAAGAAATGGCATGAGGAAAGTGAATGAGATGATATTTAATTGCAATGCGAGCTCAAAATATTTGAGATAACAAGCTTTCGCATCATTGCGCGGAAGAAAAGAGCCTTCACCAAGCCACGTTGTCACCGACGTCAACGAAACGAGGGCGTGAAACGACTCTCAAATTTTAGAGACTTGCACAAGAAGACCACGACGCATCATCCCTTGCCACTCCCCACACACAATCTGCCTGCCCTTGGATGCGTGGCAGGGCGGAAGCGACCCGGTAAATTCGCCCCCTCCCACGGGCGATCGCCCCCTTCATTTCCCTAAGTGATGCAAAAACGGCCAAAAATCATTCCGGTTAGCGGTCCCGAGAGGTCCCGCCGCCCTCTCCACCCCCCACCCAGCGACTAAGGGGGCTGGCCGCGAGAGAGGGGGGCAGGCGGGAGGCTGAGAGGCGGGAGACGAACGCGGGGGCCGGTCCGGTTTGAATAAAGCGCACTACAAGAGGTTTGCATCTCAAATAAAGCGATCCCGAAGAAGAAATGCGGCCCTTCCCCGCCACAGCTCGTAATAAGCCCCGAGGCCATAATACACCAGAGGGCGGGGCCGTGCGGCCCGGGTGGCGAGGGTGGGCCCCAGATCCACCCTCCCGTGGTTTCTCCCCCACTCCCCTTCCGTGGAGGCGCGGCCCGGAAAGCGGAATTTATCTCGATCTTGCCTTACAACCAGTCCGACGAAAACACGGGGAACGCTCACCTGTCCCCTCCCCGACCCCACTCTCCCCATCCTCCCTCCCCCTCCATCCCACTCCCCCCCGGCCACCCTCGACCCATCCTCCGACCACCAACCCTGCAATTATCCCGGCAATACCGCCCTGGCCTCTCCGGAGTGAAAAAAAAGATGAACCTCCGGACCGAATCCGAAAAAAGAAAAGGAAACAAAAAATAAATGAGGCAACACATTGAGCGCTTTTATCACGCGTGATCTAGTTGCACGCCCTCGCCGCTCGCTCTCCGTCTTGGTTCGACAAGAGGCAATCAAAATAATACAATTGAGAATTACATATTTAATCGGCGCGGGGCATCTGCCGAGTGGTGATTAAACGGCCTCTTCGCCTTGTGGAAGTGGCTTTTTCTAAGTTTCTCGCTGGGAAAGCCGAGTTTTTCCGAAGGCCTATTAACACGTTGCCTTTGATTGGTTTGAACTCGCTTCTCTTTAAGTGCTATTTCCACAGGACATGCAGTTTTTGATGATTTTTTTTAAAGTTACCTTCACCCGAAAGGTTCTCTAGATATTTTGTTTGAATTTTTATTCCACTAAGACTCCGGATTTGAGTGTTTCATGCAACGAGGGACTCGGAAAGTTTTGCAATTTTCGTATGCGAATGAAAACCAATTTGTTGCATTCATATTTTCCGATTGCCCTTCACTTCACCCACATAACAATAAGATGGAACAGAAAACAAGTGGAATCAAGCTGAACAGTGAAGGTTTAGCTCGTCATTAAAAAAATATTCACGGAAAATGAGTGGATAAAATTTCAATCATTACATATCAAGTGTTTTTCTCTTTGGGATTGATTGCATAATCAATTGGGATAGGCTCGCATTGCACAAAATGATTGGTTAAGTTAATATCGGAGAGGTATTAGAAATATCTGGGCCACACAAAAAATTTAATATTTAAACGGGGACAAGAGAATAATCCTGAAATCAGATGTGAACAAATGTTCAGCCCAAATTGCAAATGCCTTTTTGCGGTCGGAAAGTTAGAACAGAAGAGAATTTTTTTTTGGTTCCACAAAAACTGGAAATCCTTCGCGATGACCGACCTGCCGGTGCGCCGCTTCCATCGAAAATGCCCCGAGTAATCTCTCCGAAACTGGCGTATCTCTATATCCCGTCCCAGGCGACTCGGCGTGGGATGGCTGTAGGATGGCTGTGAGATGGTCCCGTCAACACCCAATGGCAATCATTAATGCCCAGGAATTGTGATCTCTGCGAGGACGCTGACGTGATGGAAACAGGCAGCGCCATGGAGCTTCCACCACCTGCATAATTTATCAATCACATTCCCATTCCCCCACACCACTGTTACTGTTTTTAATCACTCGCCTTCTCTTAATGATATTTACTGGAGCCTGAAGTAAAACATTGATACTCATCTCAGTGGGATGAGTATCCATCGTGTACACAGAAACTTTTTCTATACGAAGAACCAAAAACTACAAATTTAAGCACGCATTCGTGAGCCACGACCAAGTTATATTTACGAGGTAACATCAATTATAATATTTAATATGCTTGCGCATACTGATGAATACACCACGCTGGTGTTTTAAATTTCTGCCTGTGATAGCTTGCGAAAGATTTCCAATCTTGCTGCCCAAATTTGCGCGAAAAAATACTCTCTCACAGATGGGTACATTTCATCAACAATCTATGTTACAAGAATGTCCGATTATTAAAGGTGGTGGTAAAAAAAACTACGCCCTTATTTTAACTATGACTGGGAATTTATCAATCAGCAGGAACGGAGAGGGAGTGTCCCAAAGCATAACGGAAAAGTAATTACTTTCCAAATGCAATTTGAAAGGATAAATCTCTTCTGTAGGT
Source organism: Hetaerina americana (assembly GCF_022747635.1). Taxonomy (NCBI): domain Eukaryota; kingdom Metazoa; phylum Arthropoda; class Insecta; order Odonata; family Calopterygidae; genus Hetaerina; species Hetaerina americana. Next base: position 2,601,484 of record NW_027287107.1, read on the forward strand.
GCGAAATTCCCATACATAAATAAGATTAGGCTACCACTCGACTACGTAAATATTCATGCAGATGACTAATTTTTTCAATAAAATCATATTCAGTGGCGCTCCCTTTCTCTTCAAAACTCTTCGAAATATTTATTCATGGATATAAATTCCATTTTTAAAGGATTCCGGGTTCATTTTTCGACCCAATTGGATTGAAAATTTCACACAAAACTACACCCGTTCAAAAGCTGAGGGGCATTGAGGGAAAAAATGGATGGTGCGGAATCATTTCATGATAGCCAGGGCGAGATCTGTTAGTTAACAAATTTTACAATTCAAATTTTCAAATTCACTTTCATATTCATTTACAGTATAAAGCAATGATTCTTGGGACGCAAGATGAAAATATGTCGGACTTCTGCCCGATGGGGATACATGAAAAAGCCTTATGGCAAAAACATTTTCAAGTTCTTTTGAATTGGCCTATAATTCTGGAAATATTGCTCTGAAAGCGTAGTCTCCGCATGATTGATCATCTTTCCCTTGACATTAAGTGTGCCATATGTGTTTACACTCAATGCCAAGAGGAAATGTATTATAAAGATTACGAGGGAATATTAGAACAGGAATGTCCATCAAAAGTATCATCAATGCTCTAATATACCGTTCCATCTTTACAGTAATATATTAATCGTAAGAATTGCCTCAATAGAATGCTAAATTAAAGTCTAACCGTTTAAAATAAACATTCCACAGAGGTGCACGAGGTTTGTGGAAAAGTATTCAATTTTGGGAGATTTTTAGAGCTACATTCACATTTTTCAATGAATATGCAATAAATTAAAACGTTTATAGCTTTGATATCTAGAAATGCGAGCCGTGTTGGTGCATACTGACCGCAGGACCTTAACACTAAATAAACTCAAACGTGTTATTCTATATTTCGTTTGTGTTTCAATTTTTTCCCGTGATCTTTAGGAGACTAAGTAAGATGCTAACCAAAAAACAATATTGATATAAGCTCACGTTGGTGGTTGAGCTTACATCTCCCGATTTTCTATTTTCACCCCATTACGCTCTTCAACAAGAAACGTGGGGAATAAAAATTGATGCCGATACCATATTTTGCTCTTTCTGAGTTGTGGTATTCTAACAAACCAACTGAGATTAATTTTTAAGTTATTATACATATAGGTGAATTATGAGCCAACATCAACCGTATTTCAATCCTAAGTTTGGTTTAGTGCAGCCTTCCATTCACCCCCATTTAGTGGAAATTCCCTCATCTCCTGATAGCTTCATCATTTACTTTCTTATTAACTTGTCTTATTTACTTCTCTCTTTACCTTTCTCGGGGGATTAACCTTTTAGTTGTCAGGTCTATTATGTTTCTAACTCTTCCATTGAGCTTTAATGTGTGCCCAGTCCACCGAGTTCTTCTTTGCCGTTGACCTTCCAATATGGTCCTTTCCTCTTCTACAGGTATACTTATACCACTTCCTCGTTACTCACGTTGTCTGCCCCTTTCATCTTCAGTGTTCTCCTCCAGCGTCATTCTTTAAAGCCTTTTACTCTTCGCTGGTCTACTTTTTCAATGTTCGCTGTCTCAGTTCTTGGAGTGCCTTGCTCCATACGAACGTTCAACGAACTGCTTCCTTGGTAGTAACCTTAGGCTCTTTGAACATACTTGTTGCCTCTTTCTAATGACCGCCTTCTTAGCTTGATGCTGGTCGAACTTCTTCTATACTTCTGCTGCCCAGGTAGACTAAGGATCCCACTTACTCTAGTTTCCCTCATCGAATTGTTATATCTACCTTAAGGTTCTCTCTTCCTCACACAAGGATTTTAGTTTTCCCTTTTTTGATGCTCATATTATATTCCTTAAGTACTTGTTCCATAGCATTTAGAGTTGCTCGCAGGCCTTCTCGCATTTCTCTACTACTGTGATGTCATCTGCGAACCGGGGAATGTCAATTTTTTCTCCATTCGCATTGACTCCTTAGATGCCCAATTCTCGCGCTTCTTCTACTGCCTCTTCTAGGTACCTGTATACGTTTAATAGCACTGTCGAGAGGTTGCGTCCTCATCCTAATCTTACTCCTTTGTTTGTTTTGGCTTCTATTTTCCTTTTATTTTTTCATTCGCATAGCTATTACGGGATTCTTTTAGAGGTGATGGATTTTTGTTGTTGTAGTCCATTCCAAGCGCTTTTAGCATCTTGAACATCCTGTTCAATTAAGCGTTGCCGAAAGACTACTCGTTGAAGGAATTATAGGCCATGAGGTGTGCAAACAATTTTGATATACTCTGTTAAGAGATCTTGCAAAACAAATGCCTACAAGTTTTGCGTTTGAAAAGATAGATTCTTAATATTCGTAATATTTTTTCACCCGAGAAACTTCTTAACTGAAACTACGATATGCCCAACGAGCGAGTGAAATTTTTAAACGTAGCTTCATCTATTACCCACCAGCCTATAAGGGTGCAAAGTTCTATTTTGATTACCCTAACTCTCATTTTAGCCAACTTGCAAACAAACATACGGTTGATGTGTATGGAAGTCATAATTATATGGAAAAAATAATATAACTTAAGATCAAATCGATCAAGTCGACGCTATATTATAACTAGCAGGTGCTGTCCTTGCGTTGGGAGTCTGCTTAAATCTTTGCTTTTGATAAAATAATAATACTTCATGATAAATAAGTACAAAAACCCGTTTTCATGCCATCTGTCTTTCAAACTGTTATAATGACGAGTTGTTCATAGATTGTGCCATTAATATTTTCCCACTTGTGTCTTCATACCGCTCGGAAACCACTGATGACCCCTGTCCCCACTGGTATTCTCATTAAATCTCAACCATTATCAGGTCCAGTTAAGGAGCAGGCCACGTCTTTTGCGATATGCCAAGAACGAGGTGGGTTCGCTCTTCTCGCTGACTTGGAACCACGCTGTGCCCCGAAACTACCCTGCCGGCGGATCATTCGAGGCAAAAGACAACCGGGCCAGAAAGACTTCCCTCCCCCGGAGCGAAGGGAAACTCTATGGACTTTTGCAGAATCGGAAATTGCCGTAAAAGCCCCGCTCAAAAGCTCTGGAGGGACCACGACATGGGCTGAGAATTTCCGAGACTTCGGGGAACTCACCAGCATCCATGACGGCTCCTTCCCCAAACCTCTTGACCACCTCCAAGTACAACACGCCGTAAGAGAATTGCAGGCCGGTGGTGAGGAGGTGCACGAGGAAGCCGCAGCCGCACACTATCCACCCCCACCCTCCCTCGGGGTAGTAGTGCTGGCGGATAGTCGACGTCTTCACGTCGTGGCGCCGCAACGCCGGCACCGTCTTGTGCAGGCTGTTCATCTCTCGCTCGTTCAGTATGGACTCCACCTCGCCAACACCTCCCCCGACCACGTCGCCGGCTGCGGGGTCGTAGTGCCGTCCGGCCTCCTCCTCGACCTCCTCCTCCTCCTCTTCGCCCTCTTCTTCCTCGCCCTCCTCGCCTTCCTCGTGGCCGGCGTACGGATAGCACTGGTCTCGGCCGTTGCGGGCAAGCCGGGAGTCAATGCGGAGAATCCGTGGCTCTAGGGGGAGAGAAGAAGAAAGGGTGGGGCAATGTTAACTGACTATAGTGGCAAAAACACTGAAGGATGGAGCTGTGAAGTAGAATAAGACATAACGGTGAACTTCTGGTCCCCTGCAATTACGAAGAGGGCTAAATCAAAGCCAGTGACAGTACTCATTGAAATAAAGATGAACACATCTCTTAATGATTTGGTGAATTACAAAGAAGTACAGGAAACCTCGTTCGGCCTTAAAGGCGGTATAAAAACACTAAAGGCATGTACCGAACGAATTTGAAAGGGAAGTGAATATTTCTGTCGTGATTTACGCGGAAATCCCTCACAAGGGACCGCCCTGCACGAGAAACACACAGGAGAACCACAGGTAGAAAATCTGCGTTCACACTTTCTCGTCGTTGTTTGCGGCAAAATCAATTCCTCACTAGGGATAAATACGAGAACTTACAGCCCCCCGTATCCTTTTCTTTCCCTTGCTCGACTTTTACGGAGGTGTCAATGTCTATATTATTGTGAGTGACGGCGCGAAGGTTTCCTTGAGTCGACCTTAAGGGGTATTGAACATCTCATAAATCACTTCATGTACATCGGCACGATTGTTCGCGTGGATCTAATTAGTCAGACGCTTTCGTGGGATTAATTTTTCCATAAGCTGCCTATTGTGCTGGTGAATTACTTTTGCTAACATTTTACGGACCCTTAAAACTACCGGTAAAGGACACCGAAAAGACATGGTGTGATTCTTGTTGTTCTCTCTGGCGGGGAGTTAATTTTCCCGTGAAGTATCGGAATACCTTTTGAATGTATATTGACTGTGATCTGTGAGTTCCCTGTGTTTGATCTGTGGGATGAGTTTGATGTGGGGCGAGTGTCTAGAGAGTCCACCATGAATAACCAAACAAGTATTTAATTTAATTTGAAATACGTATGGTATCGGCCTAAGGAATTTTTCTGTCCCTCAAAATCAGCCCGTAAAATTGGTTGGGCATGTAAGAGTCGATCTCACCTCGTACCAATTAAGCCCTAAGGGGAACAAAATTCGGACATGAGGTTTTAGGTATGAGATTTTCCAGGAAGACCTGGAACTCATCTTGGGTAAAGTTGAACACACTGACAAACAAGAATTTCCATGTGATCCGAAACTTTCCATTCTTGCTGCCTATGATTCGAAATAACCCGAAATCAACCGCAATAAAATACTCGGAAAATGGTTTTAAAAGTGACTCGTCTTATAGGCACTAACATTAATCCTATATCCTTTGAGAAGCAATTAGAACCTATCGTTTAAGGTAGGATTTCAATGGACAGATCGATTACCGCTACATTTTTTACCCCCGCCTAACAAGATAGCCTGGCGCGCCACACTATAAAAACTCTTCTACAATTCCAAACTTTCAACTTCCCTCAATTCCACCCAAAATTCCTGTTCTTTTCCTCCCCAAGTTTGCTTTTCTGCTTTGCCCTCTATCAGTCTTCAACATTGCATCGCCAATCCGGATGCTCTGCATTCATCTTTCCTTCTTCCTTTGGATTCCTCCCATCAATGCCTTCTCCTCCCTGCCATGCCTAGTACTACTTCGCTTGTTTTCCTTTCTATCCCTTTTACCTCTTGCATCCTTCTTCATTACCAAATCTCAAACAACCTGCAATTTGCGCCCATCATCTTGCTCCATTGACCAAGTTTCTCTGCCGCACAAATCCAAGCTTCATATAAAAGTTTTCACTAATATTTTCTCAGCATCCTTTCTCAATGTCCCGTTCCTCAATTCGCTTTCCCTTGTGAAAAATTCCTTGTCTAATGCATTTCATATCCGTAATGCTTGCTCTTCAAGAAAGTGGTTTAGGATCATGGCCGTCAAACTGATCCAGCATTTTTAGTTTATGCCCGAGAATTTTAGCGTTTAATAAAGTCGTCCTCTTTTTCGAAAATTTCATATTCTATGTTCGTTTAAATCGATTCTCACTTGATCTATCTATCAGATTTTCGCCTTACCCACCACACAGATTCGCGAGAAACCTTTGGTGCCATTGGTACGCATGTTGCGTACTTTCTGGTTGGTAAATCAGAAATTGTTTTTGGTTCTGCGGATTGGAGGTGGAAAAAGGACATTCCATAAAGGCCCATGGTCCTAGTTTTTTACCCACAATTACATCATACTTGGAAGAATGACCCTATCTAAACTATGGATGCGTCTAGACGTGCTGCACAAGCAAATGAGGAAGTACATGGCAGGTGTAATACATGTAGAAAATAAATTCTTGACAGCGTGGTGTGAGCTGCAAATTTTATAAAAAATAACTTGTTTGTGACCCCTTATAATCATTCTGCCTTGAAATTCCATTTTATAGATGAGAGATGGGCTACTCTTTCGTTGAGCTCAAAACCAACAGTTTTGTTCACAACATCGAAATGAATCATCTTCGTTGAAAATCATTATCTTGAAATGAAGATACTCGATACAATACTTTGTCAAAATGGGAGGAGAATAATTAAAAGGAAATTCATTCAAACTAGATAAATTATTGCTTATATTTTACGCGGGCGATTGATTTTTTTCAATAAATTGGCTGCAATTCCCATACTATGATTTAGATACTGCTGAAATTTCATCACAAACTTTACGTGATATATACTTTGTATTGTTCCACACTGAAGTCAAGTGCATGCTCAATGTCTACGCCATTTTCAAGGGTAAGATACATTGAGGAAAGAAAAACAATATTTATGCAGAGCTCAGGAAGGCTACGTCCGAGAAGGGACAAGAAAAAGGTGACGAGAGGGGAAGTGGTAGAAAAATGGGGAGATGTGTTGTGGAATACGGTAGATTTGCGAAACTGGGGAGAAGTGGTCAGCATTGGATCATCAAAACAATAAACAACCTTATGTTTACTTCGTGTATTTAATTCAACCGAGTGTGCCTAAAGCCGCAGGAATAACACAAGACCAAATACTAGAGAAATAAGAGCCATAGGATATGAATTATAGGACTCCTTTCCCCGTGAACTTGTTAAAAAGGACTTAAAAAAGAAGTAAATAATTAGCTATCATTTGCGAAAATATTTATCAAAAAAGTCCACAGTTTACTTTGAAAGCCCGATTTCCTCTTTCTGAGTGACACTCCTCTTTCCTCTGAATACGATTTTTGAAATGGCGAGTCAATATTTCTCTGTATTCAACGTCATTCGACCTGAGTGGCAAATGGATAAGTTAAGAGTAACATTTTAATGTATATTGCAACGAGAAGGAAAAATTAATACCAGGTAAGTCTGGATTTCACTCTCCCAACAATTGATTTAAACACTGCTTCTCAAAAAAAAAATTATGAAATGCTTCATCTCTCAAAACTCTTGAAATGATAGGGAAAAAGATAAGCACTTGAGTCTTTTTCTCTATTATTACTATTTATCTATCGTTAAGATTGTGAGTTCAAACAAAATAGATGAAGTAATTACTGAATAAGAGATGTGCGGAAGAAAAGGAACAACTCGAAAGATTTATTTTTCTTCCATCAATCCACTCCTAGAATAAGATCTAATTGTCCTCATCCCTGATGTTATTTTGTTGGAGAATTAAATACTCCAATCCCTAATGGTGAAAGGGAGTTGAAATGGCTTTAAAATTAAAATTTAAAAAGTTCCAATAAGCCACTAAAATATGCTCTCGAAAACCAAAACTGCCGATACGGATTCTAAGCAGCAACTATATGGATCGGATGTGGGAAATGCATGGCCTCAGAAGCAACGTCAAGTCTGATCTCAAATGATGAAATTTTAATTAGTTGAAAAGTACTTTTTTCGGCAAAAAGTGAAGTTTATTCCCATCAGATATGCAGTTAAGCAGCCGTTGTCTTAAGTTACACATTAACCACAATTAATCCTCCCCTTGATGGCCAGGCCAGTTCAAGGAAATGCATAGCGAAATACGCATTCAAGGCTTTATAACCTTCACCAACACAAACCCATTCATAGAGTGAAAATCATTTTATTTATTTTTACAATATTTTGCATCCTACACCCTCGCGGAGAATTCCAGAGCTAGGGGAAGGGGAGCCGGAATGGAACACGTTTAACATTTTGAAGCCTTTGTAAGGGCATGAGTCCCGTATCCTCCCCAGGGCTCTTCCTCGCTCCACCGCTCTCGACTCCACCACAACCGAAATTTCATTCGCCCGCTCTTGGAGCGAGTAACATCTATTGCGCAATCATTTCGCGGGGAGTCGGGGCTCGATTGACTCACGAGTCACGCGTACGTGCAGTGGCCGGAGGCATTGGAATCCCATTGTTCGGAGCACGGAGCTCGAGATTGCCGAGCGGAGACAATAAAGAAACCGAGGTGCATTGTTTTTTCATTCGCCCGGTGCTCATCCAAATAATCCACTTGACACGTGAAGCCTCAAAGGAAGCGAGACGATCAAAGACACACACGTTCTCCTTAATTCCCATGCTAGAGACAAGGCTCTCTAACTAGCTAAATCTCCTATTCGCCCTTGTCACTCAGGTAAAACTAAGTTTAAATTTTTCCTGATTGGGAAAGAACGGAACTGAAATAAGAGAAGACACTTTAATAAACAGACTATGACCCGCTTCACAGCCTTAGGCTGCAGTTTAATAATCGTAGGCATTTGTACGTGGAGCTGGCGGTGTAGCTCCCCTGAGCAAGTAAAATGTGACCTTTTGAAGCCTGTTCATAACGATGCCGTTAATGCGATTTCTCCTTCCCGTCTTTGATTCGAATTAGAAGTGAGGGATAGGACGAGTTCCACAGTTTACTATAGCAATATAACCTAGAGAATTGATTTATACAGGCCTAAAATCGTATTTAAAACTACCTAAATGAATAGGTTCCACACCTGAATTCATGAATCTCCTATGAAACTACAAATCTCCTATTTGAAGTAAGCAAGTTATGTCAAGCGTCTAAGATTCCACCTACTTGCCATCCCAGGGTTCATTACGGGATGATAAACGACTTAAAATCTTTGCAAAGTTTGAATCTTGACGTTGAATTGGAATATTCTAGTTCGGAAACACATTTATTCAAATGAGTCATAAGTGGGGTACCTACTTGGGAGTTAAAATCGGTATTATATCTATAAATTATTTAACAAGGCAAAAGTTCTAAATAAGTTCCATAAATCCTAATCGAAATCCATTTGTCGGGGTCCATTGCACACAAATATTCTGAAATAACGGTCAATCTTCCAGATTACGTGAATTCGTGTTCAATTCTTATTCCGTTTCAGAGAATGGGCCAAATATCAAAAAACCTTATCTTACCAGTACATATGCCTAACGGTTTAGACGTGATTCACTTTTCCTGCGGAAAACCTTAGCCTTGAAATAAAAATTACGAGCGACCCTAAATGAAAAGCTGAGCATAAGAGCAGAAAAGTTTTAGAGCACTCATTTCAACTCCACAATGCAGCACGAAACGATGATATTAGTGGTATCAAGGAAATGAAGGTTGCGGTCAGCATTCTTCCCGCTTCTTCAGTGTCGGCTACGCGTAAGGTTTGCGACTGTTGCCGTCCATTTAATGCTGGTTTCAAGAAAAGTAGTCTGACACCTCCGAATGGTAATGCCTTTATAGCTTCCAAAAGAGAACTATGAAGTCGTTTACTGACCATCATTACTGTTCATGTACGGAAAATATGATTTCTTTAATGCATAAAATAATATATTTTGTCGAAGAATCAATGGAAGTGCAGAAATGATGAGATACATTTCTGACTGAAGATACCAGCGAGTGCGTTGCCATACGATGGTAATTAGTTTATCATTTGTACTAATTAACCTGGAATTATTTTTCATAGATTGTGGGTACATTTACGACTTGTCATTCGAAAGGAACGAACAGCTTTTATGTCAGCATGAATTTAATTTCCAGTTCCAAATGTCAGAACATTCGGATCGTCTACTCGATTCGATTCGCTAATGAATTACGTACTCTGTGGAGAAGCCCAAAGGAAAGATTGAAGCTGACTGTACGTGGGGGTATCGTCTTTAAGTAAGTATAAATAAGAAATAACCGAAATATCTGGATAAAATTTATTTTGCATATTAATTAATTGATCCTTACATACATCATTTGGCATATTAATGTTAATTTTTTTCGTTTCAAAAAGCTGTAGATTGAAATAACTAGCAGGTATGGAGAAGATAGAGGCTTGCTGTGGGATTAGGTTCCTTTAATTGAAACGATATACAGTGCCAGGCAAATACAAGATGAAACGATAATTGCTTATGAAAATTATAGCCCATCATATAACAAAGTAAGGAGGTGAAAAAGGAGTATTCAAACTGGAAACTTCCTCACAAACGATCTAGATTGTGGAAGACCATCACTCATGGACGATGCTGCAACAAAGAAGAAAAAGGAGGACTTTACCCAATCAGGCCGAAGAGTAACTATCTAAACGGATCATGAAAAACCTGACCCTAGTTACGGTGGTGTGTGGAATATTATTCACGAAGAACTGTATATGTCAAAGGTGTCGGGACACTGGGTTCCAAGGCTACTGACTCCTTTTCTGAAGCAAACACGACGCAACCTGCAATCATAGAGATGTGGCTTTGAAATTTTTTCACATCCACCTCATTCTCCCGAATTAGCTCCAAGAAACTTGTTCTTATTCCCATAACTCAAAATACCATTACGGGGTCGGAGATTTGACAACACAGAAATGACGTCATTGAAGAGGTGGAACAAAATTTTTGACGCAATCTGCCGTTCTTCGGCCTTCGAAAATGCAATAGAGAAATGTAAAAGAAAACTCTGAATGATGACTACGTAGAGAAGCATTAAGAACAACCCATAAAAATTTAATTTCTATCTTGATTATTTATAGTATGCATTAATGATATCCCCTCGTGTGATAACGAAACGGAACCTCAAGTAATACAACGAATGATGCTTTGCAAATAGGATGAGAAGCAACGAAATTATCATTAAAATGGAAATGAAGTGAAGACGCGAAAGTAATATTTGAAAAATAATGGAAAAAACTGAAAAAAACAGGAACACAACTAATACAATCTGCAACATCTAGTGAATTAAAGCAAATCCATTTTATAGAAGATGGGCATTTGCAAAATTTTCAACTCATTCTTTTCGAAATGAAGTACTATGAGTATAATATTTGTTCCACTAAACACCAATTAACACTTTCTCCAATACCACGTTTCACTTATGGAGTACGATCATTACTTATTTATTGTCCATTGTGATGCATAAAAATATTTTTTCATTAAAACGCCTTCAAGGAATCTTGAGGCTAACTGCCGATGGGGAATCCAGACTAACTGCCCATGGGGCTCACCATCCTCGTTTAGAGTACCGCTGTGAGAATGATTCCCCTGCAATGCTTTTATCTTTACTATTTATGGAAGCTACAAGTGTCCCACAAATTGGCCACAGTTATGAGATAATGCCATTAATGCTAAAATATATATGTGGGCATTTTTGTCAAATAGATGGAACAATTTATTTTGTATAAATGTGAACTCAAAGCTAATTAGTGTTTTGGGGAATGATAATATTTTAGACTTTTAATATTTCTTTGCCACGCCCCATAAGCGTGGGACTGAAAGGTAAGGCCATGCTTTTTTTTCTTCGTGATGGAAAATTTTTTGTAATCCTTTGCACCTCTGCACTTGTGATCTGTACTGAAAGCTATCGATTCGGTTCACCGGGGTGCGGTTAATGGATGGTAGGGACCATCATCTAAAGATTATCTGGGAATAAAGCGAGTGTAGTCAATAAGTAATCGGTTTTAAGCAAGACATAAGTGACAACAGTTTCAGAAGGATGGGTATCTACAGAGGTAGAAAAGATCTTCCAGATGAAGCAAAATAAAGTTTCCGTGGATTAAATTCTTCTCGATTGCTCCATGATAATAAACCGTAAATCTCGCTCACCTTTCCTTCGTTTTTAATCTTCTTTTGCAAATTGAGCAAACAAAAATCACATTATAAACCCTTTTGTCCACAGAGTTCCGTGCCACTTTCATTTTTTTCTGTTTCCACGAGCCTTTTCGGTAGAAATACGGGGTCGTATATCGTTTGATGATTAATTATCACGTTCGCTCACCTTTCTGGATCGTGGCGAGTAGGAAAAGGGGTTTCAGTACCCATGATAAAACAAGCCTGGAAATTTATATTTTAGCATGAAAAGATTGGAGCTCTTCCTTACTCTTTTCCTTCTCACGCTTCCTCGCTCTCGCTTTTCCTCTCTCTTTATACGCATTTAGGCAAGAACGTTTATTGCCTTTACCGAGAACTTTTGATGAAAGATTTTTCTCTAACGGTCTTTAATTTTCAAGAAGTCGAAGAATCAACGCTCTGGAAGCGCTTCACAGAAGAAATTATGACGGCATCCAGCATATTTGTTGGTACAAAAACATAAACACAATTATCAATCTAAACGATGGTTTGGTTGGTGTCGGTAGAGTTCACCCAATAATTTTATTCTACTTGTTTTGCTTTTTGATGAATGAAAAAATCACAAAACCAACGGTGTGTGAAATTCACTCATCAGGGAAGGGGGGGGGGGGCAGTTCCTTTCCCTACGGTTTCCCAGGAAGATCTGGTACCCGAAAAATCACACAGCTTGAGTGAAGGTGAGAGAGCTCAGAGGCGTGCCCTGGAATCGAACCCCGGCCCTACGCTCATTAGTCCAACGCTCTACCCCTGGACTACCATGTCCCTTTTGTCAGGGCAGTTAGATACTTATTTGAGCCAAATTATAATTTTAATGTTACACCTGTATAATGTATTGTATCTTACATCAAATGAGAACGGAAAACTATGGTGAGAATTTATTTCGGGTGTGAAATCAGACCTTTTTTGTGAATCCGTCCCATAATTTTGACCAAATAGAAATGGAATAAACTAAATAGCAGTGAAAAAACTAATGAAATCGATTTCGCCTGATGAAAGACTTTTTCACGTGACTAACTAGTTGAATAGGCTGCCAGCAACTCGGACTGAAGACCGTGTTACGTTGGCATCGCTATTTCATAACCCTCCTAGGAAATTCATAACATTAAATGAATGCTTAAATATATGTAGTAAATATTTCGCTTGCAAATTTTTACATTTGAATCTCGATTTTAGTAAAAACCGCTGTCACACACATAAAAAAATCTGAGAATTGGTTTCAGTTGAATTAAAAATGTTAACTTAAACTTTTGGTTTTAAAATGAGAGATGAGTTTGATTCTGAGTTCCTCCTCAATAATATTAAGAGGGAAACACGATTGAGCAAACGATCTATCCAAAGGTTTCTAAATACTCTCCAGACAACACGAAGGATCTTTGGTGCAAAACTCTTCGAATCACAATTAAGCGAATATCAGTTTCACTGACGCCACACTTCTTAGAAAGAAATTCTATCCAATGCAAATAAGTCTTCTAGTTTTGAGAAACAGGCTGTTAAATTAACATTAAGTGATCCCGGAAATTTTAATAACAATCATCTGATCCATGAAGGAGCTGAAAGCAGGGCGTTTAAATTGTTTTTAAGTAGACCGAGTGTCTACCTCTATACAGCGACAGGTCTATACAGCTCACATGGCATTGTGTGAAACTATTCATTGACGGACCTACCCAACACATGGCAGTAGGTGAGAAGCGCGCAGGACACGACCTCGGGTTGGCGACCGGGTTACGCTCCAAGTTCTAAGGCAAGTGCCCACTGACACTGCACGCTCCGTAGTCTCCTTCTGAAGATTCCGCAAGTGGGAGAGTTGCTACGGATAAGCGCGTCGCGGTTGCTCTTCTTCCCAACTACTAAAATTTTGCGCTGAGAAGGGTTCCAGTGAGGCAACGAACGAAGCAAAATGTTCCGTTCATAGAACTGCGTCATGAAGAATTTGTGGTTTACATAACTCCTTCGAAGAATTATGGGCAAAGAAAATTGTTTTCGAAGAACTTCTCTATGACGGAGCAATGACTGAACAATTAATGATATTATTAGGTACTCTATGATCAATATAAGCAATTATTGTTGTAATACCAAATATTATTCACCATCTTTCAATCCCCACATTGAGGTTATGAGTGTTTTAAGCATTTGATTTTGTCATAACAGAAATTATGAGGTATGTCTTCGCCTTTAAGGTAATAGTTTTGCCTATATTGGTCACATTAAAAATATATGGTGGAGAAATCTGAAAGTTAAGCTCAAATAATTTCGACTAGCATTTAAAAGAAGTCTCCGGCAATCTACGTTTCGCGATATTTCACAATGACGGATCACAGCGCATGCGGCGCGAGAAACGTGATTACTTCCACACCTGGTAATGACGTTATAATGGAGAAACCTATAGGGGCACGAGATAAAAACGTGAATGTCTCTTCTTTGACTAATCAATCACTGAGCGGAAATCTTTGCTTGGAGACCGATCAAGAATTACCATGAAAGATACCTACAGGGCAATTTTAGCTAAACTTGTTCAAGTGGGAGTTTAGTGTACACTTTTTGATTCATATTTAGGTACGTCAATGACTTTTCATAGTTTTTATGACAGGGTTAAAGGTCTCCAGCCACGCTCGCGTCTAATGCTTTCCTTCCCAGCCCTTCCAGATGCCATAATGCACTCATTAAACCGTCATTAGGCCCTTCCAAATGGAGCCAGAGAGAGCTCGAGGTCGGCTTCCAACCTTTCTACGATACCAAAATAGAAACTTTAAGCGCCATTGAAATAATGATTTCACACAGGGAATATTTGCTGCTAAAGTAGCACGCATGGAATTTTGCATCGTCAACCCGTTTTCAAATATCTGCAAGGTAAGTGACTGAAAACACCACGCATGAGTTCCTCAAGTACCATACTTAATAAGTAGAGCCATCACAAGAACATTTCGAAAAAATATATGCAGATATCTTGGGATAGCTTGTAAGTTCTGGTTACGGTGTAGTGGCGATAATGTAATGCGCCCATGCCAATGGGTACCCATATTTCGAAGTGGATGCTACGGTTGCGGCAGAGGATTACGGAATTTGAAATTGTGTTTTTATGCAAGAAACCTTGCTTTACTTTCAGCAAATATCATTTCAATGCTTTAATATTTACAGCGAGCTATAAGTGACTAGAGGAAATGAAAAAAGAGAAGCGTGCTGAATTTTAATTCAATTTCGGCGATTATTAATGGACGTTTTACTTGTAGAGTTTACTTTCCTATTGATACAGAAAACATTGCCCGGCGTGAGGTAAATAGTTTTTGATACGAAAGCTATTTAGGAGACTAACTACAAATGCATGGCCATTGATGAAAATACGCGCACATTTATAAGCTTTTCGCGAGAGTTGTGCCATTAACTTCATGTCTTATAGTAAAACTAAAACTTAGAAGGTCAATAACACGTCTATGAATAAGCTGGGTTGAAGGTAAATCATGAGTATCCGAGAAAAAAGAAAGTAAATGATAAAAGAAAATTATGGTTGCCATGAGACAACTGACAATGGCATCGTGACAATATTACGCTCCAAATCATGGCCGGTATTTTAATTTAGATTAAGTGTAACACAGTGATTTTGCGGCTAATTTTCACGCTTTATTTTCACATTCTGAACCCATACCGCACTACCCCTGATTTAAACAATTAAACAGTAGTTGGACCAATTTTACGATTTGTTGAAACATCGACAATCAAACTGATTTATTGGGTGGCACTTGGTTTCAGGATTTAATTGTTTACATCGTCATTATAATGCGAGCAAATAAAATCTGGGAGATTTGATTTAACTGTGATATATCGTGACGCTTTAACGGAGGAAATGGAGCTTTTCGTTTCAAATGTTTTCCTTCAACTGATTTCCTACCACATATACCCGACGATCAAAAGCTACCTTGAAGCGAGCCAACATTTAAAGTCCTCGATTGGAAAATAGCCTAGTGTACTCACGGAGTTTCACAGTGATGGCAGAGAACTGAAAAAATATTTCGGCAAGTTAGTGAATTAGCATTAGTCGTGTGATGCAGCAATATCGACCTATGAGAGAGAATCAGACAAGCCACTGTGCTGATAAAAATAAAACACCCTGAAGTGAAGAACATTTCTATTTCCCTCGAATATGATTCAAAACGATGTGAAACTAGTGGGCACATGCCACTACCATCTCGAATGTTAAATTATAAAAGCGGAAAGTAAAGAAACATTTAATTTTAATCACATCAGCAGAACAATCCTCAGACTAGAACGACAACGATAATATCTTATTATTGATTGAAAAAATAATCGTTAGGTGCACTGTAAGCAATCACTCATAATTAGCGCATCAAAATTGACAGCTTGATGAATAAGAATGACATTTTGGTTCAATAGGTATCCTAAGTCAACCACGAGATCACTTCAAAAATATTTAGTTTTAAGTTTTAATCCGACGGCTCCAAGTGATTTGTTGCCCCAACGCCCATGATGGGGCATCGTGTACTTAGCGGGAAAAACGCTCGATTCCCCAATGATGGAGTGGCATTTATTATCTGTCTCGCTGGCGAAGGGACAACCCTGGTATATACATGGTCTTGGGCCAATGGCGGAGGACTACTCGTCGCTCGAGGTCTATCGGCAAGCAGATGCCTAAGAAGCGAGTATGCAAAGCACTCTGCTGCTTTTGATGGCAAATATCGAAGGCACACCAAAATAGCTTCACGGCTTATCGCTCGAGGGAAATTGTTATTCACGCTGTGAATGCGCCGTCCCCTTTAATCTCTTGACGCGAGGAAATGAAGCTCTGATACATACTTATTACTGGACGTTGAAGCCTCCACAAAGAATAATTTCTTTCAGGGGACACGTTTAGATTAATACGCGATGCTCGGACCGCCACACATGTAGACATTAATAAAACTTTTATTCATCCATCCCGGGAATCGTACAGAATTTCGCTTTTTCTTACTGTGCAAAAATCATAATTGAGTTTTGTTATGCTGTTCCTCGCTTCTCATTGTTGTAGATTCTATATACGCAGGATCCCAAATTATTTTCATTAATTAATCTTTTTAAAATATATGCAAAGCTAAATTTTCTATTCAGAGTTGTTTACCATATTGTTAGCCAGTTCTGTGCATCAGTAATTTTTAAGGAGCTAAACCGACAAGTCATAAATGATAATTAAAATAAGACGAAAACACACCATTATTTTACAATTTTATATCTTTGGCCGATGCCTATTACCAAAGAAAGTATTACACAACAATAAAGGAAAACATTGTACTTCTATAAAAATGTTCTAAATGGAGTTCAGACATCAAAGTGGTAAATTGTTTGATTAAGTAAAATATATTTTGACGTATTCTTCGTGAAATTCGGAGTGAACTTTCCACCTCCATAAAATCTCACTGAAAAATGTTTCTAGAGACGGTTGTAACTACCCATACTCTATTAAACGACTGCCCAGTAGTCGAATTCATCACTTTATGCGTGGTGATGAACACCGTTTTTTAAAGAAAGAACCGTAAACGTTACTTTCAATGGGAAACGTTACTTTAGAAAAAAATTGCTACTGAAAAGAATGCGTTCATGGGTCCTTATCATTACATAAATTAATTAATATCTTTAGAAGCAGAATACATTAATGAGTTCTAAACATTATACATCGAGGAACTGTAAAAAGTATCCCATAGACCAAATAAAACTTCGACTAACAAAAAAGTGCACCGTAACAAATGGACGTCACGGAGTTGATGAAATAATTTTACATTTTCAAGAATAATATTGTATAATGTTTCTATAAAAATACCTTCGTAAACGTGTTCTGAATGGTAATGTTACAGAATTAATCAACAAAACCTGCTGTGCTAAATTATTTTTTAAAGGTGAAGAAAGTTTTATAAAAAAAATGTATTATTATCAGGCACTCTACCACCATGGGTAACTTAATAGAATAATACTGAAATTTGAGCGTGATAAATAATAAAATATCCATTTGTATAGCAATGTTTTTAACCATACACTTGAAAGGCTTCAACTCCTATTTGTATTAGATTTTAATGCTACACATTTATAGGGCGCTGGTTATCGGGCCATAAAACACAACTCTAAATGAATATACGTTTGGTGGTGCTTTTTTTTGCTCCAATTCGATTTACTAAATGAATTTCCAATCCATTTCCTTCTAAACCATTTGTGAAAATCAAATTCGCAAGAAAGCGATGGAAAACTTTCAAATGAAAACATGTCTAAATACAATTTAGAGAAAATTTACCAGTCAACCGATCAGAATCGTGGCTTTAAGACCATCGACGCAAAGAGTTTTACCTCATTTCAACATCCGTGTGCCATATCAGTCTCTCTTAGAGATAAGGTGGTAGAAGAGACGCCATAGTCTCAATCTCGCCCCAAAATAAAGACGACTATCTAGCTATCTCTCTCCTGCGCGGGAAAAATTTTCTCCCGGAGGACATCATTTGGAGGGCTACTTAGTCAATCGGCCTCATGGTGAGCCACTTCCATTTTCGATCAATTTTTTATAAGTTCCGTCGATCATCGGGCTTCAAATATTTACGGGGCAAGGGACCGATCGATTTACAGTCTGAAACGGAGAATTTGACGCTCGGCTGGTGAATCACCACACAAGCCTCGAATTGTGTGCGCAGAACCCAATGCTTTCCCATTATTTCGTTTTCCAGCGGAATGTTTGCGATCAATCAGTGGACGCTATGCGCTCGTTTAATGAACCCAATAGCATCTCTCTTTTATCGTCACCATATTTCAAGAAGGAGAGGCTAAAGGATAAAGCGGATAGCTACACGGTCGACTCGTGGATATAGAAAAAAAATCATCTCATGTGGCGTACGATTTCGTTTTATAGCAATAATTACGATGTAAAGGATTATGACCATCGGAATCAACATTTTGTGACTGAATTTATTAAATGAAATAGTTTTTGTTGCAAAGATAATATTTCAAGTGATTAAAAGAATAAAACTAACAACACTATGATAAAACGAATCGTAGTAGTTCAGTTTTTAAGAGTAATCATCACAACGTAACAACCTCATAATTGTAATTAATATCCATTCCAATACACTTTTATTGCAGTTAAAAAAGGAAACTATGCACCTTCACTAGACATCATCATGAAAATGGTGTTAATAAATTGGTAGTTTGACGACAATAATAAACGCACTCATAATAATTCAGTTTTACTAAAACAAGTATTCATATTACAAAGTATTTCTGATAGTACTATACGAAATGCTTACAACTCTATTATTTAGCATGTCATTCAATGATTTTTATGGTTCTGTGTATTGTACAATTATTCTCGGTGATGATGACGGCACATGAGCAGATATTTTTGAAGTATAAAGGTATAAAATTGAAATATCAAGTACAACACCAGTGTAAATTCCACCCAAAATACTTCAGAAATATAAATACCCCTCGTGAAGTTTATGAATTAATTCATTTTATGAGTATTCTCCGACATTCTCCCACTATGACATTTGTAATTAATCAGAACTACAGTCTTATACCGTTTCTATTGTATTATAGTGGCTAGTTTAAAAAACGTCTGATAACAGAATTAAACCACATATTTTCACGCCACGTCAATATTCAGGCGAGTAAAATAATGTTAGCGATTTCCCGAATTCGTTAGTCGTCGTTCCTCTACACGAGGAACGATGACTAACGAATAACCCATTGAGCGGTAAAATTTGCATATTCACCTAAGGGCTCAAATGCTCCTTTGTACGTAGTTGATATCCGAGAGTTCCCTGAAATGCTTTACATTTTTTTCCTACTATTTTCTCTAGTGTACTAGTACCCAATACTTTCAACTTTTTAACAGTTCCAAAACCAGTTTTATTTCCAATTTTTTCTTCTCCAATGTTTGGCACCAAAAATACAAATGATGAAGGATACGATGTTTTTCGGGACGAATGATGCGTGCCAGTTTTCCATGGATTTTCCGCGGGCTTAAGTATCAGAGTACCTGACCCGGTCGAACACTCGTGAAGACTTGACACGCAGTGCATACAAATGCATTGAAATCGTTCGTTGATGAAAGAGCTATTTGGCAAGAATGGCTGTTTTGCCTTTCGCAGAGGGAATCTAGGTTAATGTTGCAGTGAATTGACTGTTTCCGTGGCGATATAACTACAAATTGGATGTATAGACTGCATGAACAAGTGTTGCCGAGGGATATTTTTTAAAACAACATAACCTAATGCGGTAATCGGGAAAAAGGAGGATGAAGGTCCGGTGGGGAATCAAGTACCGGTGATATTTCCTTCCAATTTATATTGATGCCCACAGATAAAGGGTCATCTTTTTTTTTGTTTTGAAACGAAAAAAAAATTGTCCCAGACTTTGACTCAACATCGGATGTCGTCCCATCAAAATTTCTCAACCTTGACAAAATGTTCGGAACCACCATTAATTTCCCGGATATTCCCGCAGGAAAATTATAAAAAGAAATGATGCATGATAATCATGAAAAAATGTTAAAAAATAAAATCGATAAACAACATGGATGCGTCTCATAATTTTCTGCGATATAATTGCTGTTTTGAGGCGAGACATTTGATATGGCGACTATATTAATCTCAATGCTAGAGAAGATCAATCCATGGTTAATTTATTATAACAGGCTGTTAAATAACAGCTATAAGAATTGACACATTTCAAAACATTCTTTTTTCTTTTTCGGTAATTCCACGCCGTTAACAAAATTTGACGCCAAAATCGGAAAGCTCGGGGAAAAACTATTCTCTAGGGAAAGCGTGAGGGATTGGAGAATTTGACTAGCGACTATTATGTGTTTATGGGGCAAACCATATATTTTTGGGAAACCGCATGATTTCGTCCGTACTGATCTCACATGGATCCTAACGCTGTGGACTTCGTTGACTCGTCTCGAATCAAATGGCCAGCGACTTATAAGACCGAGTACCTCTTCTTAATGAGGCACTTAACATCGTCTAAGGGGTTCCTCGTTGAACATTTTTACAGGCCTAGGTGAATTCTCCGATGCAACTGATCATCTAAACAGAAAATACACTTCACCGGAATTTTCATTCACAAGACACACGAACTGAAAGCACGAATTTTTGGATGCACTTACGCAATCCCCACGGAACGTAACTGACGGGATTCATAACTTTGAGGAATGCTATGAGAGCTTTCAAAGTCTGCTCCTCTCTTCCCGCCTTTGAGAAGGCTGGACTTGAGAACAAAAAGATTGAAGCAATCTCTTCGACAGCGCCGCTTCTTGCTCAGGGCTAGGCGAGGTGTTTACGTGTCAATTTAAAAACCCTCTCACGCTCGCATCCTCAAATTTTGTACGAAATTCGTGAATAATTGATCATAACGCGCGAGGATGTTCCTTGTTAAAAAAAATGCTATATGAATTTTCCGGTCGGAGAAGTGGCGATATGAGAAGTCGGGTTCGAGCAATCAAGAGTACGCTTCGCACTTTTAGGTGAATTAGAGGGGAAAGAAATATAGCCCGGCCTGGAGGTTGGCACTGCGATCCGAAAAAAAATACTTGTTTCAGCCACGTCGGAGGGATTCCTGTGAGAGATCGTGGCTCATTGTCAAAAATTCACCGAGTTATGAATTTGTGAGAGTGGTCGTGACCTTGACGGAGATATTACGTACTTACTCGCAGAAAAATTGATTTCTGCGCGCGATGTCTCGCTTTCAATTCGTTACCGAGAAGCAAAGAGTTTATCTTTAATTCATAAATCTAGATTGGTGGGCTATTTAAATTAACTACAAGCATTTTAAAATGTACTCTTATCGCAATATTAACCCATAAATTTACGGAGTCTGTCAGGACAGTCTGCTAGTGATTGGTTCTTAATTCTGAATTGGTTATTAATGCAATAATTCGGTGAAATGGTTTCCCATGTACTGAGCGTCGTACAAATGTGCTAGTAGCAGAACGTAGACGCACAGTGAGACACTCAAAAAGGTTATTGTTTTGAGTGGAAATATAAAAGTATTGGTTGTAAAGATATAATTAATATTTTAAGGTAAAGAATTTTAATATAATAGACTAATATGAGAGGATAGTTTTATTTTCTTTGGATTTTCCTTAATATATAATACTGAATGTCATTCATTTGATACAAACAGTTGTGGTACACGACTTTGGGAAAAATAAACGAAATAAGAGAATTTACCAGCCATGCTTGAGTTATTGTAACGAATTTAATTATTGTTGAGATACGTGGATCTATGAGATCTATCCATAAGTGGTTAATATGCCGAGACTCACCAGTACTATAAACGGAGGTGTGTAATTAATATTTGTGAATCACAATAAGTAGTTTATGATCGCACGGTAGTTTGAAAAATTAAATTGCGCTAAAAGGATACCGTAGCGTTTGATCACATTGCCTACAACGATCTATACAATTGGGTTTCGTTTATTCCATGAAATACTACCGATTATGAATATTCGCTAATTATTACTTCTGCGGAGTTCATTCACTTTTATTAAAATAATTCTAAGATACGCTCTAGATTTGGGCGTTGGTGAATATATGCTCTATCGACAAATCCTCTATAAAAAGCCTTTTTTAGTCGATTATCTGACTACCCATTATATTTTGT
The DNA here is from genome assembly GCF_022747635.1 of Hetaerina americana. Taxonomy (NCBI): domain Eukaryota; kingdom Metazoa; phylum Arthropoda; class Insecta; order Odonata; family Calopterygidae; genus Hetaerina; species Hetaerina americana. The sequence continues at coordinate 2,623,617 of NW_027287107.1, forward strand.
GAGAGAAAGAAGAATCTTGAAACGAAGTGGCAAATTTAGGCTTCTAAGATTTATTCCGTAACCTCGTAGGTAAAATAAAGTCGTAATCCACATATACTGAAATTTGAACTTCTATTAAATAATGCACTGGGACATGAAGCTTTGATGGAAGCCAAGATATCATTTGGATATAAAAAAGGTAAAAAGTTATATCCCGGTCAAGGCGATGATTTTTACACATCAGCAATGGCCCCGTTAAAGTAACTTTCGCTGCATGTCCTGCATTAGTTATCAACTTTCTATTAGCTTGTTTTAATGTTTTCACACTTCAAATTATTGCAGGCATTATAATTGGAATTAATCTACTCCTTCCACGCCAAACATTTTTTTCCACGACGCTAACTGAGTACTAAGCAAAGATAAATGAAATTATCCTCGTTTCCCTGCTGTGTCGTCCATATTGTTCCGAGCCACAAGATGCTGGTACTATACCTTGAATAGAATAAGGAGAATCATATCTTTATACTCGTAGCACCACATCTTCTGATGCGATGCCATCATTTTACTTCACGACTCAAGTTGTGCACCAAAACGGCAATCCTACGTGTAGACAATTGCATTTTAATAAAACCTGAAGAAATAATATGAAAGCGACCATAAGAGTGAATTCTGAAAGACGGTGAAGCGCTACATTCAAGGTACCACATCCATCCATCAATGGATAAACCGCAGGCCTATGCGTCATCCTGGGGAGCCAAGAATCGAGATTATAGGCATTAAGGCTCTTTCTGAGGGCGTAAGTCAGGAGAATGGGGGAGGTTGAGGGGGAGAGAAATGTGATTTATTTTGCTTTAGGAATCTGAAACTTTCGCGTAACCGCTTGGCTTACCCCGCGGCCCCACCCATCCCATGCCCGCGCCCATATCCCCTCCCCACGCCCGACCTCGACCCCCCTTTACCACCAAAGGCTTAGGGAGGGGGGGGTCGTGCACTCCGCACGCGGCTCTGTCACGGTGACAGAGGAATGGGAACGCATTCGTTTTTGTGGAATGCTCTTTGGAAGCCGGCATAATCAATAGAGTGGAAGCTATCTTCCTTTGGCGACGGCCGTAAAAAAACACCTTCATAGCCCCGCCTACCCTGCTCGAAAGACACGGCGCAGCTGTAGCAAGGATCGTAAAATTAACGAGAAGATAATTCTATGCAAATTTTTATTAAAAGCGAACTTTAACCCACGATGGTTTTTCGGCAAGGCTTTTATGGATCGACCGCACATCGACCAGCGGCGTGGCTCGTGGGGGAAACTGACGGAGGAGGGGGGCTCTCAGGGGGAGATGGGGGGGGGGGGTCGCTTTTGAGGGACGGGTGGATCGGTGAGACCGTGGGAATTTAAAACCGCCGTGGGGCAAATTTGTACTCAATCGAGCGACCAGTGGTCGCTGCCTACTTTGCCGGGGAAAAGAGCTGACGTTAATAGCGGGGGCAAGTAAGACTAATGCCGCCGGTAATGGTGATGGGAGACGGTCAGCTCAATCGGCGTGGCTTAGTTCGGTTAGGTGAGATGGCTACCGACTATTTTTTGTGTGCTCCGGTATTAGTACCGTGGGTCTGGGAGAGAGGGAGGGGGGGCAGGGAGCGAATCAAGTCAGTTAGAGCTGGGGATGATCAAGGGTAACGTATGCCGATAGGCGAGAGTTTACATTTCTAATTGAACATATTATATGATCAATGCGTGAAATGCAGATAGCGGATTGATGGTAAGAAAACGGAATTAATTATACTCTCAAGAAATGGGACCGTTAGATTAAACGTAAAATACAATGAGAATGTAAAAATCGGAGGAGGCGGGACATTTCACATGTTTGGGAAGAATTCCGGTGGAAAATCCGCGTCGGAGTAGGGCCATAAGGCGAAGCATTATGCTGGATAAAGGCGTATGAAATGAAAAGGGATTTGATGGAAAGTATACGTTGACGTGAAGGAAAGGCTTTAATGGAGTATGGTGCATGTGCAGTTCGGGAACTTGGTCTTTAAGGCGGAGGATGAGGATATATTAAATATTTTGGATTCGGTGAAGATTGACGAAAACCTGGAATCTTAGAATCCTAATGATGGAAATGTACCCATTTTCCTATAGGTTGGGATAGAATTTGGTTTTAACTTGCATTATAGGTGTGGCTTAGGGCAAGGAGTGCCGATGAAAAAGTATTTGGGGCCTTTGGTGACCTCAGAATGAATGATAATGGTGAAAAATTGTTGAGTGTGTGAGTCAACTAAGAGTTGCTTCGAAAGTTCTTGAAAAAGGGTTTGTTTCGATATATATATATATATATCGAAACAAAATCCAGCATTCTACTCTACATCAGGTCCCTCTTCATCTCTGAGTACCTTCTTCCTCCCTTCATCCCGTCCAACATCCCTATCATGTTCCTTCCCTTTCCTCGTTTGCCTAACATTGTCTCCTCTATCACAGTCTTCAACATGCCACTGCCGGTCAATACCCCCTTCATCCACTTTTCTCGCCTCCATAGGATTTCTCCCAAGAAACCCCTCTCTTCGCCCACCATACCAAGTACTTCCTCATTTGTTTTCTTCTCTGTCCATTTCACCTTCTACATTCTTCTCCAAACCCACATTCCAAAAGCCTCCAGTCTACGTCTATCCTCCTGCTTCAATAAGCACGTTTCCGCACCGTAAATAGCTACGCTCCATATCAAAGTTTTGACGAGTCTTTTCCTAATATCCTTACTCAACGTCCCTGTCATCAACTCCCTCCTCCTTGTGAAAGCCTCTTTGCCTAGCGCAATTCTTCTCCTTACGTCCGTACTACTTTACCGTGTTGGTCCAAAACAATTCCGAGATACGCAAACTGTTCTACCTGCTCCAGTTTTTGCCCTCCTATTTTAATGTTAAGCTTAGCCTTTTTCTTTCAGGAAATTCGCATAACCTTTGTTTTATTATTATTGATTCTCATCCCATACCTGTCGCACTGAATTTCCAATTCACTAAGCAAAGCTTGAAACCCCTTGGTTGACTGACAAACTAAAGCTTGGTCATCAGCAAACCTAACTGATTTTACGAATTCCCCGCCCACTTTCATTCCTACCTCCAGTTCTTCCCATGCCTCTTTAATAATTTCCTCTGCATACAGGTTGAACAGCAACGGTGATAATGGGCAACCCTGCCTTACACCTCTTCCTAACACTGCCCATCCGGACTCCCCGTTCCCCACTCGTACCTGAGCAGTCTGAGACATGTACAGGTTGCGGATTAGCCTCCTTTCCCTCCAATCTATTCCTATTTTCTGTAATATACTAATTAGTTTTCCCAATTCACTGTATCAAACGCTTTATTGAAGTCTACGGAACAGGCAAATACCTCCTGGTTGTGTTCTATATTCCTCTGGATTAATAATCTCATTACTGCAATGGCATCACGCGTACATCTGCTCTTCCTAAACCCAAACTGATCATCCCCTAAGTAATCATTTGCCCTACTCTCTATCCTTTTGTTTATTATCCTGAGACTATGAGAGATTATTAGACCCGGGGTCTACTCTACAGCCTCGTGAAGGATTCCATCTCCATCTGAAATTCTTTAACAGGGTCTCACAGCCTCGTGAAGGATTTCAGTCAGGATAGTGTGCGTGTGGCTGTGTGTTGGTCCCTGACGCGGATTAATTTCCCGTAAACCACCACAGAGGGTATTCTGGTCGAGAGGTTGTGGTTGGTCCCTGACGTGATTCCCGTTAAACCAACACAACAATTAGTCTGACGAGAGATTGGCAACTAATTTTTACGGCCATTGGAGTTTTCTTCCCCATTCTTATTTACATGCACTGACTTAATCTCTTAGCCAGACCAGTTATCCTGCGAGAGCTCTGTCCCATATTCCGATAATACGCTGCCGAATATCTGTTCGCCATTTAGCATTTTGTTTTTGCTCTCTAGACACCACCAATGGTCAGTGTGCTCCTTAGGATCCCAATAATTATTTGTGTATATGCAAAACGTAGGTGTACTTTCACTGAGAATAAATATAATTTTGATAGTGAATGTATGAAATAAAGAAACCTAATTTTCAATACACCTACGTTAATGTTAGTGTGGGAACGTAAAACAGTCCAAATCCTAAATTTAATCGGCACATTACCTTTAAGTGATTGACAGTTAAGAAAGGTTTTATTGTCACTTTTAAGTTTATCTTGTCCATTCTCAATTTATTTACGTCAGTTTCATTCATTTTAAACGTTTCTCAACTCCATTTTTACATCTTCATTTGGATAATGCCACAAAAAATTTGAAGACCGTCAGAGAAACATTTAAAAAAATATAAAAAAATACACCAATTTAATTTAACCTCTTCAAACCCCATCAAATGCTTTAAAAAACAACTAAATATTTTCCGGTAATAAGGCGCTCATATGCCAAAAAATATAACCTAAGAAATGCAGGAGATATGAAGGGTTCAATAATTGACTCTTAAATCCAGCGTTACCAATATAGAGGTTGATTAGGGCAAAATCATCAATTATGATTTTAGACACTTGGGAATGGAAGCAATATCCCCTCCAGATTGCATGTGGCCAGGGGGTTTTGGCCGGGCCTCAATGATCCTGTCAGTCAGGACAATTATTTTTTCATATATTTAGAGGTTTTGTGAGAAATAGCTGCATGGATAAGGAACCTTGAATTACGTAGTAACGCTGCCTGGAACCCCGAAAGACCTGCGGTGGGCCCTGGATGCACTCAAGGATATAAACGTGAACGCAAATTCGTCCAAAAGGAAAGTAGCCACTCTCAGGAAACGGAATATCATTATCTTATGTCTCATGAATGGCATAGCATTCATGAAGAGTGTATAGTAAATGACTGAGGCTAAGAATTAAAGAGAAAAATCGGACGCACATCTCAATTGAAGAAATAAATATTTGGAATAAAGTTACTGAAAAAATATATAACTATATTTTGCTGATTTTGCCTATCCCAAGATGGACTGGCATGAAGGAAATGTATTTTGTGCGTACAATAGTCACATGAAAACCTTTCGGTTAGAGGACATTTAGTAACAAAACTTTCCAGAGGAATATAGTCTTCACACAATATTGAGCGACACAAGACAAGTATTTTCGCGTGTGAACATAGAGATTGCATCAAGGAAGATGAGATTTTAAGCTTAACTGTGCGAAACTGCCGCTTCTTTAGCCGTATTAAGAACAAATTCGTTACACATAGCGAAAATATTTTCACAAATTTATTTATCAGATACCTTTATTAAGGTAAAGGCACAAGCTTGGACCATCAGACCAAGGGCAAACAAGTTGAACAATCGCAGCACTAGAATTTAGTCCGGCCCGAGCTGCAACTTGGGCCTTCAAAAGTATGCCTGAAACATCTCTCGCGTCTACTCCACGCCCTCCACCCCGTGCGGTTCTAAGGCTAATTTCCCTGCAATTTCAATGCAAGGATTGTCTCAAAAAGGTGGTTCTCCGCTGACTCAAAAAGCCGGCAATTTCCATAACCGGATTCGATCACAACATTCTAAGGCGAGCGTGTCCAATTTTCGACAGTTGGCAATCCTGGCGGCGAGAGAGCTTATTTATGCCACCTCAAACACGGGGCCGCACCCTGGCTAATCACCAACATGCTCGTCTTATTACGGCCAGTCGCCTCGCTCCACCTTTCCACACACACACTCCGCCCTCTTCTATCTTTCTCTCGCCGCGGCCCCTCCCTCCGAATCTTCCTCTCTGGTGCCCTCCGCCACCCCCTCCCCCTTCCCCAAATCGGCCTCCTCACCTTCGCCGCGAGGAACACCCGGGTGTGGAAGGTCCGTACCCACGCAGATCATTGACATACGGCACCGTTTTCCGTGGCCCGCCGCGGCCGGTCTCCCCCCCCCTCCCCACACACACACGAGTCCTCGCCTCTGAACTTCAACTTTACCGTCGCCTTGCTCCATTTTTTTCTCCAAGCCGCTTTTTGTTGACCGTGCGAAGGGTCACTGGCCATCCATTGATACGGCACCACGACTCAAAGGGAAATCTCGACGCAACGTTCTTCGGATTCGATTGAATTCTAGCACTCGTTGACTGGATGTGACAGGTAAACAACGTCCACTGAATGTTCATGCCTCATCACTTTTACGTCACAAGTTTATGGAACGGAACAGTACGCTTTCGGTTAAATTTGCCCTAACGCAGGAAATGTTTAGCCTCACTTTAAATGAAGACTGAAGGCTCCTTCCGGTACGAGGGAAGTGAAAGTAAAAGCACTTAGGTAAACCCGTTTTTGCCATTATCATGCCCTGTAGTACCGCATAACCGTGACCTTCCATTCCTAAATATTATGTTTTTAATTACGAATTTTGACTTCATCTCGGACAAGTTTACTTAATAATAATAACGTTTCACATCTATTGACCCACATCACCACATTAATCAAGCCGAAGGTTAGTTTTATACGTGATAGTAAAGCTTATCTCGTCAAAGCTATGAGGTCTCTGAAGTTCACGCAGCAGGATAGGGGAGAACAAGCCAAATTCGTGTTATTGGATGGGGGCGTTTCTGATGAGATTTATGATATCAATGCATGTAACTTTACTTAATTCTTTCCTTAGTTTACGACTGTATCTCATTCTTTCAGTGGAGACTCAAGCTTCCCCGCTGGGTAGGGTCCGTCGGCTAGTTAGCCATGAGATCGATTTCGCTTCGCTCTGGTGTAATGCAATCAAACCGTGACTTAACCTTTCCATATAAATGTAACGCAACCAAGGTTGCGTTGAATTTAATCATAATCATGTGCTGAATGCCACGATCGAAGCAGATTATTTAAATGAAAACGAAGCGCACGTGGTATTAGAAACAGTACGCATCAAGAATATTTTACACTGGCACTTACGTTGAATATCAAAGTACGCAGACGCTTCTGACTATGGAAGCACTACACTACAAATATATTTTATTATGAAACAATTCCAAAACATTTTACCGGATGAAGTTAACTTTTCGCTGTGGGGACGTATGCTGCATTGTAACTGGATGATGTTATATATTGTAAAAGACTAAAAACTGCCGCATTATATACAAAAATTACTGAGCAATTACCACGGTTGCTTCAATACTCAAAAATTGATTTCATTTTCTTTAGCTATTTGTTGATTTGAACGAAAATAGGCCTTCCTAAAGGGAAAGATAAATTGTGATCACTTAAATTTTGGCATGAAGCTTCATATGATATTTTCTGACCACATTCAATTTTTTCCACTCCTATTTAAAAAAAAAACACGAAAAAAGATAAATCAAACAAACAAGAACTATAGCACGTAAGACGCAAACTCTCCTCGTTTTTTTAAATCAAGCACATTTGTTTTGCTTTAAATACTCGCGGAGATAAAAAAAAGCATTCATATGCAGCAAACGGAGCGAGTGTCCTCTATAAAAAGCCTTTGTGGGACTCAAAACTACTCCCGTGCCGTGAGTTGGACACTCCTCTCTCCAAGAAGAAAAAACCTTCGCGGGCCCATTTTTATAATCATCTGCATAATTGTAGTGCACTCCCGAGAACGTGAGTCTAATATTAATCATAAACTGCTATTACAAAACTTTTGAGTCGGTCTCGGGAAACCTTTTGTCCCTGTTGAGCAGATTTATTCTTCCAGGTCCCTACCTCTGCGCTCAATCTTCCACACCCCATGCCGCCGCCTGCACACACTCGCCGCGCCCGCCCTCCCACTCCGAATCCTTCCCTCCCATGGGCCGCCCGCCCCGCGTCGCCGGCCACGGGAATTCCTTTGCATGAGGATTCTTTTATTTTTCGGCATTTCACCAGGTCGTGAAATTCAACAATCACATACTTGGAGCGAGGCGTCAGAATTGAAATTCGAACGTCGAATGCACATGAACACCGGGTTTTATTTTTCTTCTAAATTGTACGTTTGTGACTGGTGTCTGGCTTCAACGGCTCAGTGGTTATACTTCCGATATTGTCTATTCAGCACAATAAGATCACAAAGTTGTTAGAGCAAACACCTACTTAACTCGCTTGGACTTAAAAAGGCTTCGCTGTCCTTGAGCATTACATTTCGAAAGAGTGGGAAAAAATGGCTAGCTTAAGCTTCGAGTCGTTTGTGCAGAATGCTACATCACTATTTTACTATTGCTTTTTGTTGTAGCCATGTCGTTCAGCGAGGACTGTACAATGAAGAGCTTTTTAATCGAACATTTTTAATGCAATATTGTTAGCTTATTGTATATTGTAATCGTGGTTCAAGTTTTATTGCTTTGACTCCAGTATTACGTCAGCAGCAGCCGTTGCAATTTGAAATATACTTAGTTTGCCTAAGTGTTCTTCTGGTGAAAAAATTCTTCCTAGAATGTGTTCCTTCATAATCGGGAATGGAACAAAGTTACATCGGGCAAGAACTGGCCTATAACTATGCGGAGAAATAACATTTCGCGAGATACTCACCAACAACAGTTTCGACGTGCGTCCGCGAATTATTGTGGTGAATCTTTACGTCTGTTGTTTTGAAATGTGCCGTCAGGCGTTTGAAATGGCCTTGGAGAATTTCCAACGCATCCCCAAGTGTGCTCCATTTACAGTCGCGAGCGCAGGTACGAGATGCCGATACCCTATTCCTTGAATATCGAAAAATAAACTGACCAGTGCGTCGACTTTTTCTGGTCTTGGTGATGCCGGATATTTCCACGCGGGGTATAGCTTTTTTACTCTCTGAATCAAAATAGTGTAGCCAAATTTTATCTGCAGCGCTGAAAGTTCGAAAGAAACTCTTCATATTTCGGTAACATTCACTCCAACTGCGATAAAATTTGGAAACGAGTATCACGTTATTCGGGTATGTGAGCAGTCTCGGAACCCATTGCACACACACACGTTTCGTGCTACTTCTATTACCAACGGGTGGGTGACATTCTACGAAGTTTAATATATTTCTGATAAGGCTCTTATTCGATCATATTCACTCACAACGGAATATTTCCCTTTAATTCCAGAATCGTCTGTTTACCATGTATCATTGATTTTTAGGAATTTAAATACCTGAGATTTTAAACTGGGTGATTTTTTACAAGAGTTTCCGAGGGTCTCGTCAGCTAAGGCACGGTAAGAGCAATACTATTTATTACTACTTTTGATACATTCTGGCAGGTGTAGGCCGTTTGAACTGCGTTGAATTAAATAATCTGGTGACATCAAGGGAAACAAAGGCAGTGTGTAATTTTTAAAGTAAGTTTGTTAACAGTATGACGAATTTGCGGTTAAAAGGGAAACAATAGCCCAACAAATTATTTCTTGTGAACATCAAAGTGGCAGCACACCCTTTTCATATTTACCCGACTGGGTAATAAAAAATGCTTACGTGAAATATTGTTTTCAGAGTTCCAAGTCTCTTTCTGAATGGAATTGAAAGACTTTTTTATTTTTAATTTTTCTGAAAAAACAAAACGAATCTGGTTTCGGGAATGACAGAAGTTCACACATTTCCACAAAAAAACCAACGCTCAATTTTCACAGAAAAAAAATAGCTTTTTACACGCCCATATTCACAAGTTAGAAATGGAAAAGAATGTGTTGAGAGGTTTAAAGATGATGTCTATGAGAGATACCAAAAAATATGCCCTATATCCACAAAAACAAAAGCAGAAGAAGAAAACAAATACAATCTACGAGATTTTAAGCTGACCTTTTTGATTTGGTAGATACGAGCAGCACAAGGTGCATCGAAAAAGATACCACCTTCATTTAAATTCACGCTCCTCTCCCTCTCTCTCTTTCTCATACGATTCGAGATACTTTTTCGGAGTGACTATTTCCCTGAATGGGCTTTGTAAACTCTCGTGAACACTGTTCGTATTTTGACGGAGTTCTTCTCTTTCATTAATATAAATTTGAATTTTGCGGCTCTCACTTATTCATACGTAATAATTGGTGAATATTTTGTTAAATTGAGCATTTTAATTGCAGCGCTCCCATTTTTACAAATTATTTCCCTTCAAAAAAAGAAAAATAAACGAAAAACTTATTTTCCGCAAAAATATCTTTTTGGCCAATACACGGACCGGCTTCAATTATGCGGCCGGCAAAACGCAACCTTTCCAACAAACCGTACCTCGCCACCTCTGCCCGAAATTTTAACTTCGTCAACCAAGGGTAAACTCTGTTAATTTGAATAATGTATGTTCACCAAGGCCTCTGAAATTTTAATGAAATGGCGTCAATGCATAAACTGAAATTTTGGCTCATCTAGAAGGGAAGCTGCATTTAATTCCGACTTATTTTGGGGCAATTTCAAGCAAAAAAAATAAACAATGGAGAACTTCATTTGACTCGTAAATAGATTTTTAATACCGAAAAGATCAATTGAATATATCGCCTCCAAATATTTGCATTTGCTTTGACGATTATTCCAGAAGAAAGGTCCACACGCAAATATTGAGTCGCCAAAGGCGTTTTCAGGTTTATTGGATAAAAATTTATGGGGCAGTTATGAACAAAGCCTTACGCGATAAAGGGTCTCGGCACATCTACCGAACGACGATTTTTATTATAACGCACACCGTACGCAATTCGAAAAGTGGAAAACGACCGGCTATAAATAATACATTTTTTTGTTGCACAGGAACGGCCTTGCTTGGCGCTTTGGACCGCACGCCCGTCGACCATCCTATCCCCATTCTACCTTCGAAGGAGGATCGCACTTGAGGGAGAGGACCAGAGAAATTTAGGTTATTTATCTTGTGGTATCATGGGAAACATCACTTGCACACCCATATCGTGTTCCCCATTCCCATAATCCTCTTCCCCCCTCGCTCCCTTCAATTAACATACCCTACTGAACCGTCTTTCACTTTCAATTTATTCCTCAATTATACAGTTCCCTACCTCTGCAACCACCCGCAACCGTCCCTCCCGCCCCCTACCACATCCCCGCTAACCCCTCCCCCTCACACACCCGCCGTGCAGACCTCTTTTCAGCCAGTCAGCAATTTTTGTTCCCATCTTCCGCAGATTCGAAACCCTCCCGATCATGTGACTTCACTCATAAAATTTCCATCTCATTAAGGAGGGTGGTTTGGTGGGAAATCCTTGCGCTTTGCCGTCTTCATCTAATTGGGCCCGGCTCTCCCACTACTTCCTCTCTCCATGCCCCCTCTCCTTGCACACGACCACCGCCATCACCCTCTTATTTTTACAAGGGCCACCATCGCACCAGTATCCCCGATTGCATTTTTCATCCTCCCCACCTCATCCCCTCAGTGCCTCTTCTACGATCTTAATTAAGGACCGCGCTCAAAGCCCTTCCCCCTCCCTCCCCGCCCGCGGAGTCATCCCTCGCTGATTTGAATTCGACTTCGCCGGGCGCATTTTTTTCATTGCGTCCCATCCGGCAGAGTGCGCGAGTATGTTCAGGCGCGCATCATGACGCCGGGAATCCAGCGCCACCGAGACCGAGGATGTATTCCGGATAATGAGATGAAGTGAGGGGGAGGGCGAAATGGTGAAAAAGGCGTTCGGCGAACCGTCAAAGGTGACCGATTCTCGACGGTTAGTCATTACCGTCGTGGCGAGTGCCCTCCTGGACGAGGGTGACCATGACAAGATCGGTAACCTTAGCGGCTGAAGCTGACGTCCCGCGCTGGAGGGACAAATTTTCAGAAGGCCCTCCGAGACGTTGGCTCCAATCTGTTCCCACGGTGCATGATCGACCTTTCGATGCGGCACTAATCAGTGGCACACGTTGGCCGTGCCATACACGGAAATTAACCCGGGGAGGCTCATCAGTTATGCGTTATTTAAAGTGATATTCTGTTGCACCCATTAACGATATGCTGAAATTTATCCTGGGATTTTCCACCTTTGGGGCTAAGGCTTCCGCGGCGTGTAGGCCGTGAATGCTGCATTTTTGTCAAATTTCTCCGCGTAGTAAGCCGTCTTAGGCTTATGATGGGCAAATGCGGCTTTATTTTAACGCTTCCTCCGATTAATGATCTCTCAGATACGAATCTCCTCTCCCCTTCATCTTGAGTAATTATATATGTAGTAACTATGACTAATATCAAAGAGGCAGTTGTTTCGAAATGAAAAAATCGCATTCGGATTCGACGAAAGCGTGGTGAATGCGATTATTGATCAGTTCAATTACGACTTTATCCTGACAATGTGCAATGCATTGAAAGAAAACTTGCTTTTTACAATTGTGCCAAGAGAATAACCCTACCCCTGGGCTACAACCTTGACATTGGTGGAAGGGCTTGTGTGTTCTGATGACCCCTAGAGCTGTGCTGGCGGGAGCAATGATCTTTGCTCCTGGAAGGGTCACCCATGTCAGATAGGTCGAAGGGTAAGAGTCAGACGAAAGGTCGTTCGCTCAGCGTCAGGTCCTCAGTGAGGCGGCGGTGAAAACGTCGGAGCCCTGTGGAGCGTCCATTATAACGATGGTATCCCATTAAAAACATTATTGAGGAAGCCAACGGGAAACTACCTCAATTATTTATCCCAAAACTGATATGATGGACACATCAAAGGCAAGCTGTCTTGTCAACTATGTAACTCGGCCCAATCGGCCGTGTGTCGTACCTGGCAGCGGAAGTGGCAAGGCAATATCTTACAAAATCGTTGAAAAGTGTAATCGATAGCAGCAGCGAATAATGCCCAAAAGAGGACGGAACCAGTTATAATAGGGACTTACTATGTTAGGACGATGACGAGGACAGAAATATTAAAAAAATATAAAGCGGAAGATTGAGAGAGGAAATATAGATATTTTAGGGCAATGCGAGTTGAGTTGGAAGGATTGCTAGAGGGTTAAAATCATGTTAATTATCTCGGTGTTGTGCATGGTGAAGAAGGGGAGGGTATTTTGGGAGAAATCCAAAGAAGGCTGGTAAAATGCAGAAAAATTTGCTTGGAAATGGGATGTATGAAGAAAGTGATGAGAGGAGAACGTTAGGAAAACGAGGAAGTGATAGAAATAGGCATTTTGGACAGAATGAAGTGAGAAAAGACGTACGAGGGTGGTCCCAGAAGTACCCGACCCAATAAAGAACAAAAATTTTGGAAAAAATATATTTATTTTTCAACATAATGTTTACTTCAGCTCTATACACTTTTCCCAGCGATGTTCAATAATTTCAATACCCTTTTTGTAATAAGAACTGTCTTCCTCCTCAAAATAGTCATTAACCGCCGACATCACTTCTTCACTGTTGGAATATCTTTGACCACCGAGCCATTTTTTCAAGTTTGCGAACAGAAAATAATCCAAAGAGGCTAAATCTGGCAAATAGGGTACATGAGGTAGCAATGCAAACTCTAATTAATGAATTTTGGCCATTGCAATAACGGATTTGCGAGCTGGTGCATTGTGTTGATGAAACAACACTTTCTTCTTAGCAAAATGCGGCCGATTTTGCTTGATTTCTTGGCTCAAACGTTGCAAAAAGATCGCATAATACTCGCCGTTGACAGGTATTCCTTTAACAAGAGAGTCAATGAAAATTACCCCCAAAAAACCGACGCCATGACCTTGCCTGCAGATGAAACGGTCTTCGCCTTCTTTGGATGCGGTACTCCCTTTTGAATCAATTGTTTTGATCGTTCTTTTGTCTCGGGTGTGAGAATGGAATGGTTATGAAACGGCGCAAAAGTTCTGCTTTATTACGGTGAAACTTTGCTAAACACTCAATTGAAATATGTTCACCACACTGGTTTTGCTCGAGTGTGAGCAAACGCGGTACCCATCTTGCACACAGGTTTCTCATTTCCAAATACTCAGTTAATGTGATGTACCGAAATTTTTGAAATGCCTACTATGTCTACTAGCTCGCGCAATTTCAGCCAACGATCATTCAGTATCAATTTGTGGATTTTCTTTACCGTTTCTGTAGTCGTCACCGCATTTGGTCGACCAATGAGATGCTCGTCTTGACAGTTCGTACGGCGTTGTTTAAACTCTGCTACCCAATATTTTACTGTTGTAAACAAAGGAGCAGACTCACCTAGGGTAGAATCCAGTTCAGCTTTTATATTGGTTGGGCTGAGGCCTTTCAAAGAAAAGTATTGCATCACATAACGATGAACGATTTTCTCCCATTTCACAAATCACGGAAAACGTTCACTATTGATGGCTGCCAAACAAATACTAAACAACGTGGCGTCTTCAAACATGAAACATATGCTTTACGGGATGATTTTTTCTAATATAGTGATAGTTTTTAAACAACTACCGTCATCTCTAGGTCAGACCGGGTACTTATGGGACCACCCTCGTATGCGGAATTGAGGAGAAGCTCGTTGTAGAGTCGAATGTCAGGTTGTCTTTTGTTGTCCGTTGTCCGTTGTACCGTTGTATCGTTGTACCGTTGTGCAGGATGAATATAAATATTGGCTGAATAATTCCAAAGCTCCTTATCTAAGAATCCTCCGCGAAGAAATTTAATGAATTGCACCATCTCTTCCCCCAAAAGTCTTACCTATGATTAACCCTTAACCACACAACCCGCAAGGAAATTGAATTAATTGGCATCTTATTTTTCCCCATAAACCTCACGAAATTTAATGACAGACATTAGGTTGCTTTAAGGTGAGAATGTCTTCACTGGTGTCGCATGTGACATCTTAAGGTCGAAGCGGAAGAAGTTGACTTGGACTTGAAGGTAGCTCAATGCCGGTGGAACCATTGTCACAGCAAGGAAACCTACGCGAAGAAACTCGACAATAATCAGCCTCCACATTCCATATTATTGTTTAAAGATCCTTGATACACGAAAGACAGCAATGCCCTAAGGTATGCAGGCAGACGCGCGTGTAATTGTAAATTCGACGATGCTTACAAAGAGTTGAAATGATAGATGGAAGTGTCTTTCGTAGAAAAGCATCGCCAAGTGCTCGGGTTCGAATGAAATAATATTCCAATATCGGCCACAAGAAGGGACCACTGCTCAACACCTTTTATTTTTCACAGGTGAAGAATTACATTTTAGTGTGGTCATGGAATGGAATCACTATAACGTTCTTCGTGGCTGGATTCCTAGTCGGAAGATTGTAGATTGAGGAGATGTTTGCATACTTTTTACACGATTCGGAATACGAGTCCAATCCGTAGTCCAATCGGTGAAGCTTAGTAGAAATAATACTTTATTATTCCTCGGGGGATCCGGGTATAAATCCAGGTCAGTGTCTCTAGGTTTTTGGACGTTCCCAGCTTCGCCAGCCACGCTGCGTTGTATTTGGAACTGAAACTTCCTGGGAAACCACAATCAAACTTCTTAAACTGACTACCTGCTCTGATGCGAAAGAATTTTACACGACGTAGGTATTAGGACGAGGCGAGACCTCACTTATAGCCTATCTACCCTTTAGGCTCGTTGCTGTAGTGCGGCGCCAATGGCAGAAATATCGTACAGCGGATGTGAGAAGGCAGCTCTCAGAGCTCAACGTTGCGGTACAGGATGCCCTCCGGGAGGTCCGATCGGACCACTGGGAGGCGCCCCTGCGGGAGGAGCTCCTTTCGGAAGACGGCAACGAGGAGCTGCCGTCGGTGTGGAAGATATGCCGGAGGCTGCGGGCCCCTCAAAGACTGGACCCGATTATTACCGACGGAGACAGGGAGGCACGATCTCCCATGGAGAAGGCGGAACTGCTCGCTGATCACTTGGTCTGCAGCTTTTCACCCAATCCTAGGAATTCCGCTTCTGCCGAGATTGAAGAAGAAATCGAGGCGTTTGAAAGAGCCGGAGACGCCGATCTGAAAGACGCCTCGGAAATTCCGAGATTCGACGAGAAGGACGTCAAAGAGGCAATACGTCGCCTCCGCACGAGGAAGGCCCCCGGAAGCGACAACATTCCCAATGTGGTCATTCGGGAGCTTCCAAAGGCGGCGGTGAGGTACCTGACAAAGCTCCTAAATGGCTGTGTCAGGATTTTCTACTTCCCGACCACTTGGAGAAGAGCGAGAATCGTCTGCCTGCCGAAGTCGCAGAAATTGGAGGTGGGTCCCGGAGAATTCCGGCCTATCTCCTTGCTCGACGGCTTCGGTAAGATATTCGAGCGACTGCTGCAACGGCCGCTGACTGATTTCGTCCGGGAGAATGACATCCTCCCGGAGGAGCAGTTTGGTTTCCGTGCGCAGCATTCCACAGTCCATCAGCTGGTGCGAACGGCGGATTTCATCACGGACAGCTCCAACAGGAATAGGGCGGTTGCTGGGGCCTTCTTCGACGTCAGTAAGGCGTTCGATCGCGTCTGGCATCCGGCTCTCTTGTTGAAGATGAGACGACTCCATTTCCCACCTTGGATTGTTCGGATGGTTCACTCCTATTTGAGAGACAGGACATTCACCGTGCAATGGCTCGGGGCGAATTCAGGGGTGCGTCGGATCTCCGCCGGCGTGCCCCAGGGATCAGTCCTCGGACCACTGCTTTACAATATCTACTCCCACGACATTCCAACTCCACGTGGGAACCTCGAGATCCTGTCTCTCTATGCCGACGATACGGCCCTCCTGTGCTGCTCCTGGCAGAAGGTGACCGCGGTGCGAAGACTGCAGAGCTCTGTGGCGGATCTCCTAGAATGGTACCGCCGATGGCGCTTTGCTGTTAACGCACAGAAGACGAAGGCGATCATCTTCCATCCGGGAAATGGTCGGCCGCCAGGAGTGAACCTAACTGTGAATGGAGTCGCCCTACCGTGGGAATCCGAAGTTACCTACCTCGGAGTGCTGATGGACCGGAAACTCCTTTGGAACGCCCAAGCGCTTCGTGTACGCAGAAAGGCATTCGCGGCGCTTAGTCGGCTCCGGCCGATTATCCGCCCGCCGGTCCTGAGTATGGACACGAAGCGTAGACTGTACCAAGCGTGCGTGCTGCCTGTCATCACCTACGCTGCTCCGGTATGGTCAGGAGTGTCGCGAACGAGTCTCGCTCAAATTCAGGTGGTGCAGAATTCTGCTCTTCGTGACATCATGGCACGCGGTCGTTACGCCCGCGTTTCCGAGAAGCACGAGGACGGAAAGCTGGAAACCCTGGACGTCCTTCTGCCTAGAATATCTGGAAAATTCTTCAGAAAAGCGGCAGAAGCGGAAGTAAAAGTAATTCGCCGGGTTGGCGACATAAGGGTCTGGCCATGGGACCGCTACAAGCGCCCCATAGCATCCCAAGACGAGCAAGACACCCTTCCGGCAAAGAAGAAGCCAAGGCTGCTCTGAGCGGGAATAAATCAAACGACTGACAACGCAGAAGAATTCTTCCCGCCTTAGTAGCCTTGGAGGCTGGAAAGGCGCAGTGTAAGGGCTACGCAAGAGCCCTTGCAAGAAACTGCTCTCTGTAGTTTTATATGCAACACTGACAGCGCTATAATCTTCGAATACCGAAGTTGAATAATGTAATGCCTATTTTCATCATGAATCTCGACGCAGATAAATATCTATTTCCCACCATCGGATTTTGTACAGGAAACACAAGATTAACCTATATGTACATGGATGAGCGTGCGTCTGTGAGCTGAACCTGGATGCCCAATGGCAGCTTTGGTTGAGGCCAAGTATTTTCCGACTCACTCTTCCTCCTTCTTCAACCCTTCTTCATCAACCTCACGCATCCTTTCCCAGTTTTCGTGCATATTCAGAACGGGTCGCCTTAGTGGGCCGCACACATGCCAGCTAACATTAAGGCCACGGGTTCTAACCCATCGGGTTTTGAACATGGGTGTTTTATGTTACACTTTAAGCGATTATATTCCATTTTTTAATTCCCCATGGTCCTAATTTTGTTGTAAACATCTCCACCTAAATTCAGCTGAAGGAAACTTATACTACTCCATAGGTGAGCTTTGCAAACCTTACATTGACCGCATGGCTTCGAATTCAATTCTACAATCTAACATGAGGATTTCAGAGATAAAATTGCAGCACTCATGTTCAAAAAGTCAAAGGATGAAGAGAATTATCGATCCAGCTAAAACATTTGAAATTATTCCGGCGTGAAACTTTTGTCGTTGTTCATTTTTCCGATCAATAACTCACTGAAATTCCAGTGGAAAATTGACTGCAAACGCTCATAAGTGGAATGTGTTTCTTTACGTCCATCTCTGGAATAGGTATAACTAATGGATGTGGCCCCTCAGATAAATGATCAGAGCGGCAACAAACATAGGATACTGCACCGGCAATCGGGATTTCAATTCCCACCGTTCGATGAATTATGTAAGTTGCATCGGCACCAGCAGTGTGAAGAAAATTGAGAGGAGGAAGCACATTTTAAAAATCAGAATGACAAGCAAGCCAGAGGCAGCATTGCACCTGGAATTCCATTAATTTTCAAACAAATCCTAAATTTTCTCCCATGACGACCTGGGCACTGTGCTTTGGGAGTGGCGTAGACTTCGACATTTTTTCACCACTATCTTTGCTGGGCTATAGCTCTCCGCATATCGCTGCTTTTTAACCACCACATCGTCGAAATATAATCCAAAAAAGCCTCCCAAAGTATATGTAAATAATGAAAAGACAAAATCCAAACAACCTTCACAGACTCTGAGTTTTTTCTCCATGTAGTGCTCATGAATATTGCGTTGTTTATCATCAAAAATATTTTTTCTGAAGAGATTGACGCATGCGTGTCTTTGAGCTTCACATGGGGAACATTTTCATCAAAATAAGTTGAACCTTTTACCAGAGGAAAGTTCGTCACCGTGTCTTGATTTAAAATTTCCAAAGTATGAGGAAAATGAATTCATTGGGTGATAAATCTTAATCTTAATGGTAATTTTATTCTAAAAAGGCGTAATGAATAATTCAATTGTATTATATTGCAGTTTATACTTATTGAGCAGTCACTCTTCCCAATCTCCTAATTAAACTAGGCTACTTTCACTTTAGACGTTTTCAACCTTAATTTAATTCTCAGTGCTAGCTTATTCATAAATTAATTTGGGATACATTAAAGGTTTCTGGAGAATGAATCTGCCGTCAGATTACCATACATGATTAACTTGAGAAAAAATATTTAGCTGTAGTGCCAGTTACCACGGAACATTGCACACTCGCCGGGTAAGGCTGGTGGTTTGCCCCCCATTTGAAGCATAGATACTCATGTTCGGATACTTTTCAAGATTGAAGTACTCCTGTACATTTCGTTTCGAAAAATTAGCGGTTAAACTAGGGTGCTTTTAATACACATCTATGCTTGATCTGCTAAATTTTAACAGATTGCGATTCGTTTGATTATCCTGCATCATGTTGATGCTTTAAAGCCATCTATGATCTGGTCTAATCGTGGTCATAGCCACCACTTAAACCGAGAATTCACAGCTTTCAGTAAAGAATTCTCGAAGACTACTTTTCCAAGCCTACTACAGGGTGAGACAGAATGGACTCCTTAGTTTCAAAAAATCAACGAAGCGCGTGAAGGTAAGTTAGCGGAGTAAAAGTAGTGGCATTAGCTGGAGAAAGCAACGCCATTTTTACAATCACCATATAGTGGTCTGGTGAGCAAAAAGATTTGTCGTTGAAACGTTATTTAAGAGCAATGATAGTGTTGTGGCGACGCAGAGGGCGATGTGGTCTAGCAATGAAGCGCCTTTACACCTCTCCTGCTCAGTAAATAAGCAAAATTTTTGTTTCTGGGTTACTGAAAACCATCACGAACTTCACCCAAGACCTCTTCATAGCCCTAAAGATTGGTACGCGGCGTCCTGCATTGGGATTACTGGGCCTTACTTTTTTGAATCTCGATGTTCAACTGGTACTGTAAATTCTGTACGCTATTGTGAGATGCTGGGGAAATGTTTACTCCCCAGAATGGAAGAGTATGGTGAGGAATATAACGCAGAGGCCTCATGGTTTCAACAGGATGGGGCCACGGCTCATGCCGCCCGTCGTTCATGCCAAATCCTGCAAGAACAATTTCACCAGCCGCATGATCTCCTTACGAGGGGAAGTTCCATGGCCTCCTCGGTCCCGAAATTGGAGCCCATGTGATTTTTTTCTTTGAGGATATCTCAAAGCTGAGGTTTACGAAGTTCGACCGAGGGCCTTGGAAACTTTTAAGGAGGCAATTACTAATATCATCGCTGGAATAACGAAAAATATGACGAGAAGAGTTTTTGAAAACTTTTTTGAACGACTCAATATGTGCATCACTCACCTGGATGAAATAATTTTCAAAACCTAATTAAAAAACAGACATTGGATATAGTTTTCCGAAATAAAATTTTTTTAAAAATTATCTTGGTCATTTTTTTTACAATTTACCCATCAAATCAGGGAGTCCATTCTGTCCCACACTGTACTATTCAACTGCTTTTCCAAAGTTGTCGACTGAGCTTAATGCTCTTAATGCACATCGCCGGATCCCCGTTATGGATTCAGTCCACGATTGAGCGGTCCCGTTTGACTGATGGTATATTTTTGTGGATAGCAACTGACTTTTCAAGTCCACCGCAACGAAATTATCCGGGAATAACCAGACGGAAAGAGATAAAAACATGATTTCAGTCGGGGATATGAATAATCGATTGGCGATTGAGACAACAATTCTTGCAAAAGGGGAGAGACTGAACACATGGGCGCCATTGTTCGCTGCAGTGCTCGTCGCCGTGATGATCGCGCACCGACGCGATTGTGGAAGGTGACGGAAATGCACATGGAGCAGTGACAAGCACATTTTGTAACTGGGTGCGGTGGTTGGGAAATTCACATTTAGGAGGAGAGAGAAGGCCCGATCACCTCAGGTGAATCTAAGCGTTCGCAGGCGAGTGATGGCTTAAATCATGAAAATATTTCTCCAGCGGTCGCCCTCAGGAGTTTTTCCTGAAACTACGAGGAATACACCACGTCCAAGGTTCACTCTGCCAAGAGCTGAGAGCTCACTGCGAAGCCAAGGAGACGCCGATAAGGTATGCCCTCGAAACACGAAGCCGGAAATTTCCTCTCAATGCGTGGAAATAATGAAGATAATTTTTGGTTATCAGGTCATCATATCCATTTCAACGGGGAAAGGGGCGAAGTAATGTTTTTGAAGAGCCTTTCCTAACTCTCCATTGGGTTATAATATGGAAATAACAAGGAAACAGGCACGAACTCTTAAATGGCCAGTTCCTATAAATCTTATCACGGGCCGTGTTTTCGGAGTGAATGGCGGCAGAATCCCATCCTATTACCCTCAACTTAGAAGACTCCAAAAAATGTGAAACGAAACCAATCGCTCTTTCTCATAGGGCTGGCGGGTAAGATTGAGACTGTTTTCTTTCTACCCCGGGCCACCCCCGGGTCTCTCTTGCTGACACTTTGACTCACGACGACCATGTTTTTTTCCTACTTCAGTTCAAGTAATTTACATTGTATATAAAATTTGCATCAGAATCCGATGCAACGATTGGATTCCGTTGGGTCTAATTTGATGCGTGTTTGTGAGAGTGATTTTGGATTTATGAGAGAAAATTTGGGAGGAGCGAGTCCTTACCAAAGCTTTCTCGAAATTGCACCACCACGTACTTCGATCAATCAAGGTTCGGTTACACAATGGCGGCATACTTAGAGTAACGATTATGGTAACAACAGCTATTGGAGACCGTCTGTGAAGAGCATTACGCTGTGCTACGCCTGGCTATGCCTTCCGTAGCTAAGTAACATTGATTGCAAATGACTTCGGACTACTCAGCTGGGAACGACATTAGCTAGTAATTGGTTGAACATAGTATGGCGCCAAATGTCTTAATAATTGGCGCAACGTCGGTATCGGATTTGGAACCCTTTGATTGGTAACTGGTATAAATTGTCGTATGCTTAAGTGAACTATGCGGATTTAAATGGGGTTTTATTACCCATCACACCTCTAAAGCCAATAGAACTTGGAAGAAAAATAAGCGAATATTGTTTTAAAAATTTCATCACTTAAACAAGCTCAATTCTCACAAATCAATATTTATAAAGGTATAATTTGATATTTGAAACATTGCCAGTTGTTAAAAACATTTACAATTCATCTCTTTACTCAATTATCTATAATTAATAAAATGACAAAGATGAAAATAGAGAAAACGTAAGCCTTGGTAAAACACAAACATTCCGTAATGAGGTCGGAAGGAGAAAGCCTTGACTCTCATTAGCCGCCACGTTCATGTTCTCTGAAGTATCCCCTTCTACCATTAAGAGTTCCACCTGGAGTGATTGGGGAAAATCTAGTGCCACGAGCTCTTAGCTCTTTGAATTCTGATGATAATTTACGAGCGGGAGAAGTGAGCAAAAACCATGATTATCCATTCTTACGTTACTCATCATGCCTTGGTCGACAAAAAATGGAGAGAAATAATTTTTGGGCGAGGCAACAGTGTCAGATTTTGGTAAAAAAATCAAATTCATACATGAGCTATTGACAATATGTGTTGCTCTCAGGTGGACTTAATCATTTTGAATGCCAAGAATATACGTGTGTATCGAATTTAGTTCAACGCCTTTTAAACTAGAAAATAACCTAAAACAGTTTACTGTATCATGCATGCTTGGACTGAAGTATCATGTCTCATATCCGGGAATATAAATCTCATATATTCCAAACCCTAATCCGTGTACCTAGGTAAGGTTTTCAGACTGATTCAATTGATGACTTAACACCTTAAGCTATCCAATAATTCAAAAAGGATCAATTGAAATCTCTGGACAGTACGAGCGGACACTCGACTTTTCGTTTAGTTACCTAACGTAAAGTGTGGGTGAAAATGTACTCCACTTGCATACTTCGGGTAGCCCAATGCTCAGATAATTCACTGTACCGGTGAATGAAGTGTCCTTGCACTATCACAACATTTTTACAAATGACGGACACATTTCAACAAAATTTTCGTTGAAAAGGAATAAAATAGCGCTCCAAGAAAACAAAAACGATGAGCTACGAAGATAACTCGAGAAACGTTTCTCCAGAGTTAGGACTTCATATCCCAAGGGCCATCCAAGGCACGACGTGATTTGCTATGTGCTCCATAAAAATTCGTTTGTGAAGCGAAAAGCGCACACGAATTCGTGAAACACTCGCCCTTCCAAAGTCAGTACTCGATCGAATGCCCTTCCTAATCCGGCGCTACACAACCCAGTGTCCCCTTCATGAGCGGCACGATTTGAGCTTCGACGGACACCGCAAAAATCGGAGCGAGTGGAAGGAAACGGGTGGTCCCACCCCCCGGTGAGGGAAATCGACAGAAGTCGGGGAAAGTAAAGAGGAGAGCGATGAAAAAAAAATCCGAAGCGGCAATGAATAATGCGACGGGCATCGGATGGGGTAGGGTAAGGATGGTCGGGAGGGGTAGGGAACTGTACATAGTCAGCCTCTGGCCATGGGGCACTCGACAGCGAAGCCTCGCCCCGGATTAAAGCGGTCGTACGAAGGGGGAGGGTGGGTGGGTGGCTAGGCCGGGCTGGGATGCAGATGAAGGGCTCTCTCGCGGTGGGGTGACGGGGAACGGGGAGGGCGGGCGAGGACTTCGGAAATATGGGATGAAAGGAGGTGAGGCGTTGGGGAGAGGGGAGAGACACCTCCCCTTCTTCCCCGGGTAATACCATCCCGTCTCCTCATCCCCATTTACTCCCCGCACCCACCCATTTCAGCCCCCAAATGCCGCACACACCCCATCAAACCCCCAGCATCTCAACCCACCCCCCCTCCCCTTTTCACCTGAGGCAACGGCTTTCAAGAGTGCCATTCAGGCAGATATATTATTCCAACGCTGGGAAACCAAGGAGGAGGGGGTGGGCGTGGAATGGGGAGAAAAAGCTGGAAGATGAGGCTTTGAGGAGTCGAGAGAGATAGCGGGCGATGGGGCGGAAGGGAATTTTGAGGGGAAACGCCAAGGGGGTGGGGGAGGGGAGGGGGACCGAAAAAGAGGACTGCAAATGAAGGACGAGGATGAGGAGGCGGATGAGCGGAATGAAACGTTTGAATGCGTTTATTGGATGAAGAGGGAGGTGATGGGGGCCAAGGGGCGGGGGGAGAGGTAGTAGGGGCGCGCCGCGGTCGGATACAGCGGTGGGAAAAGGAGCGGAGATGGAATCGTCGTCGCGTGATATGACGTTTAGAGCGCGAAACAAAATGACCCAACCGGTCTCTCCCAAGTAATCGACCGTCCGCATCGTAACCACCGGGGTCTGAACGGCATGCCCACAGGCATCGTGGCGGCCCGCGCGCCTGGTTCGCTTCAGCGACCTGGCGCACGTCCGGGCGAGGGGAAGCTTGCGGAAGGTGTCCAGCTTGTAGAGCACTGTGATTTTAATTTTCAATATCGACCGTCGATATTAAAGAAACTTGGAGGTTATGACAGCATATGGGCAAAGTGGCGATAGTCAGTGGTTACGTGCGTAGAAATTTATTTATAACGAATAATTTAGCACATATCGAATATTAACGGTTAAGTAGAGCGGATACACTGAGCGATATCGATTATAATCCATCCCGTCAATATCAGATATCGACTCCAACGTTCCTATTGTGTATCTAATGTATCGTCCATATCAAATATTCACGTTGCCGTGCTAATCGCTATTTATTTTTATGGTTGGACAGTTCAGAGATTGTATTTATATAGCAGTCACATTGCAGGTTGCCGTATTTACATATGCACGCTCATAACATCGTGAAGAATCATTACGAAAGAACAATTAGTGCCACATTACTACTGAAAACCCCAGATTGGTAGCCGCTGGATGCAAGAGAAATACATGAACTACTAAAAATACTAGATAAGTACAAATCTTATGAGTTTCACAACGACATAGGGTGTGAATTTCAAGTTCCTATGAATGACACAGAAACTAGAAAGTTTAATATTTTAAGGAAAATTGAGACTCCCCGATGGAAATATAAGAAATCCGACTTCTCTCGCCCAATTTGCGATCACAAAAGTAGGAAGTGTCACTCATGAAATTTAGAAGCTTCCAAAAATAAAATGAAATCCGACGCTCTTTTTCACCAATTACCGTTCCTGCTGTTGACCTTACATCCCCTGCCTAACGCCCTTGTGGAAGCGTACTGGGTTCATTGTGAATGAAAACTTACCAATTTGTAAACATATTTATTACTGCTAAAATCGCCAAACTCATATAACCAGAATTCTATCAGTTTCAATGCATATACCATACATGCATATACCATTGGTATTCTACCGTTAAATGTAGACTTTTGGATAGACACAGACTTAATAAAGATATATTCCTATGCCCTTTCATAATGAGACACAACCTGACGTCCGACACTGCATAAACCGTTTTACAAATCAGCATACCTCCTCCTTCCCCTCATTTATTCCAGTATACCTATCCCATTCCTACCCCTACAGAGCTTGTCTAATATTCTCCTCTATATCACAGTCTTCAACATCCCATTGCAAATAGTTATGCTTTGCATCCATTTCTTCTACCGCCTTTGGATTTCTCCCAGCCATACCCTCTGCTCCCCCACCATACCAAGCACCTCATCATTTGTTTTCCTTTATGTCTACTTAACCTTCTCCATCCTTCTGCGCACCCACATTTGAAAAGCCTCCAATCTACAACTATTACCTTGCTTCAACGACCATGGTTTCGTGCAGTAAAGAATAATACCGAATGCCAAAGTTTTGACAAATCTTTTCTTAGCATCCATAATCAACGTCCTTGTCATTGATTCCCTCCTCCTTGTGAAAGCTTCTTTACCGAATGCATTTTTTTCTGATGTTCCTACTGCTTTGACATTTTTGGTCCAAAACACCTCCGAGATTTGTTCACCTATTTTGTTCCAGCTGCTCTAGTTCATGGCCTTCTATGTTCATATTTCTCTAAGGATTCCCTGTCTCAAAAACCGCAAAACCTGTGACTATTTTAAATGGTTTTCATTGATTTCATATTAATACTTTGCAAAATAAAATTTTGTGATATATATTGATCATTGGAACTGTATAGGATAAAGTATATTTCAGATGGATAAAAATTATGTAACGGCATTATGATACAACTACTTGCCTCTCCTAATAAAGCACTACCTAAAATCAGACATCACATTTAGCCGCTCTTTGATTCCACATACTTCCTTCCTCTATATATGCCTATTCCATTCCCATCCTTTTCTCGCTTGCCTAGCGTTCTCTCCCCTCTATCACATTCTTCAACACCCCATTGACAAACATAATCTTCTGCTCCAATGTTTCTTGCTTCAGTTGAATTTCTCCCAAAAACTATCTCTCCTCCCCAACCATGGCGATCCCTTCCTCGTTTGTTTTCTTTTCCGTCCATTTAGCCTTTTACAACCTTCTCCACACCCATATTTCAAAAGGTCTTTATCATATCTATGCCTGTAATCTTGCTTCAACGACCATATTTCTGCGCGGTAAAAAAGCACGATACGTATCAAGGCTTTCGCGATTCTTTTCTTAATATCCTTAACCAACGTCTTTGCCATCAATTTTTTTCTTTTTTGTGGGAAGTGTTTTTCCTAACGCAGTTCTTTTATTATAGTCGTGGGGATTTAACTATTTTGGTCCAGAATACTTCCCAGATAGGTACACTGTTCAATCTACTCTCATTTATAAACTCCTATTTTAATATTAAGCATAACTTTTCTCTTTCTCGAAAACCGCATAATCTTTATTTTGTTTACACTAGTTCTCATCCCATATCTATCGCACGGAATTTACAATGGCATTAGAAATTCTCGTAAAACTTTAGCTGACCGGCAAAATTATCAATCATCCGCAAACCTGACTCATTGTATTAATTCTCCCCCGGCATTATATATCGAGTTCTTTCCATGCCTCTTTAACCACTTCCTCAAGGTATAGGTTGAACAGCACAAATGATTAAGGACATCCGAACATTTAACTTCATTTATAATGGAAGTTACAATTTATTAATACTAAATTATTATCTGAATCTGCATTCACTCTCGGTAAACAGTTCGTATTAACCACGCCGTTCCTAAATCTGTGCCTAAACATAATATACTCTAACTAACACCTTTCTTAATTATTGATCATTTCCCATCTATACTTACGCCTGTTGCGGTGTTTAAACCAAGTTTTCGCTAAGATAAAGCCGTGCAGAACTCAATTGCTTTCTCCCCACTTACATATCTTGTCCCTAAACCGTAGTCTTCTACCTAATCCTTAGCCCTCCACTGCGTTTTACTCCCACATTACTACCAAATGTTCCTTCCAGGAACAACCTCAAATTTGTTCTATACCAGATAATGTACTAAGTCGACATCTTCTTCCCTATAATTGCTTGGTTGGTTGTAGACCTGAACAATGACCTCGTTGGTCGGTTCAGATTTTACTTATACAAATAACATTCTATTAGTTGCATTTTTCTATGTTTACTACGCTTTTTTCTACTTCTTTTTCAGAACTATTGCCATCCCTCGCTGGCTCTGTTCCCTTCCGCTGTATATTACTCTGGTACTTTGGCTCCCTCGCTTTATTGTTTTAGAAATTTTTCTGTGCTAGGACGATGGTCCTAAGATTCCAAGTCCCTATAGCCTAACTCGTAGTTCGGTTCCCGTCTGTGCCTCTGGTGCTGCGCTGTCGATTTTGCTTAGGCTTGTTGATATTAATTCAGTTAAACTATCACCGAATGACGATAGTCAAATTAAACTAGATATATCTTCATTTCGTAGACTCAAATTCATTTTTCACTTTGTGATCATTGAATCACAAATTATCGCTATCCCGCGATCCAATATCTTGTTGCAATAATCAATCATGTCGGCCCTGGATAAGGCAGGATGGATTGGGTTCAAGCCCTGATTGGTATAATAGGGTTGTCTCGAAGTGTCTGACCTCATCATGAAGATGGCATTACGCTTCAACAAAAGTTATAGAATGCATTTGTGTTTGCGTTGAAAGATACTCACCAAAGTTTCAACCATTTTGGACATTCAGTTATTGTTTGACTATCACTTGAGTGAGTCGTTGTGAGGGTTCTTGTAAAAATAGAAAAAATTGAGTATCCAGCTGCCATTAAATATTTATTTTTGAAAGGCAATAGGCCTAAGTAAATCAGAGACGAGTTATAAGGTGTGCAAGGGGACTCTGAAGCATCATTTAAGACCGTGGCATTTTGGGTGGATGAATTTAAACCTGGACGGGAAGTAAGCGAAGCTAGTAAGATGTTTCGTGCCAGTTCAAAACTGCTGATGACACTTGCATCCACCACTACACTCCTTGGATGAAGAACAGTCAAATCAGTGGACTTCAAGGGGGGGCTCCTGCTTCGAAAAAAGGCGAGGACAGTTGCATTGGCCGGGAAGGTGATGGTGACTGTTTTTTGGGATAGTCACGGAATTACGTAAATCGATTATCTTCAAGAAGGTACAGGTAAAACAATAACGGGAGAGCATTACGCATCATTACTTGAAAAGCAGAAGGAAGAAATTGCAAAAACCGCACGACTACATTTGAAGAAGTGGAAAGTACATAATTGCTTAAGGCACTCGTTGTTTACTCCTATTTATTATAGCTTCCATACATAAAGAAACTCCCAAATCTTTGTCTATACCATATTGAAAATCCTGGTCCAAAAAAATTCCTCAATAGATAACTATTATACCTACTCTAGTTTATTCCCTTAAATTTTCTGTCTACCCTCATAGAGAACTTGTTCCAATAATATTGAAACTGCTCAAGTGTAAAAATTTGAAAACAGCAGAAACTGGCATATCCGTTTTGCTAGGTTTCTCGTGGTTTGTTGAATTTTCACTTAGAGTTAGCAATGGAGATTCGAGGAAAGTGAAAAGGTGCGAAAAAATATTTGATCACGGGACAGCTTTATTATTTATTCATATATGATGTCAAAACCACGGCTACGGGCGCATGCATGGTTGAAATGCGCATATTGTGGTATTAATGATAGGTTCTGGAGTAACTATGTCTTATAAAACATGAACATGATTGGGTAAATATTGTACAGTTATTCACGAAGTGAAGGTTGAAAAGTTAAAAAAACACAGAAACCTTTCACCTCTTCCCCTCTATTGAACTTGCAGCAAAATTTTTGGACAAGAGAATTTTCATTGACAATTCATTTATAAAATACATTCATTAACACTGTTACTTGAAAGGCGAGAATTTTCTCGCAGAGCTAGCGCTGGAGATTTGAAGCTAGTGAAAATGTGCGAAAAATATTTGATCATGGGACAGCTTTATTATTTATTCACATATGATGTCAAAACCATAGCTACGGGCGCATATTGTGGTATAAATGATAGGTTCTGGAGTGACTATGTCTCATAAAACATTAAAATGATTGGGTAAATATTGTACAATAAATCACCAAGTTAAGGATGAAAAGTTAAAAAAAAAACAGAGAAACCTTTCACCTCTACCCCTCCATTGAACTTGCAGCAAAATATTTGGACCAGAAAATTTTCATTGACAATTCATTTATAAAATACAATCATTTCCATTGTTACTTGAAACCCTTGAAACTTGGTGCCTAAAGAAAGAAATTTAGAAAATAATTAAAAGGCTAACACAGGTTTCTTGACGGGAACATTCTAGGTGCATATAGCTCATATTCAGTTTGAGCTGCGAAAAAGAAATTGTATCATGGTTTTATTTCACTTAAACCGATATTTCATGGCGTAATTAATATTTGTTAGTGTTGGGTAAAATTATTTTTGTCAATGGTTAATGATTATTCAATTTCATTTTTTGCTGTTCGAGTTCAAGATTTAATGATAGTGTCTTTATTATTTTCTAGGGATTGCAGTTCCAACATAACTATATTTTGCTAAAAACTTCCCGTTTGTAAAAACGTTTGATTTTTCCCCATAATTAATACAAATTGAAAAATAAACACACGTTTTCAATTGCGTTTTTACATGAATAGAAGATACCAATGAAGCCATATTGTGTCGACTACTTGAATGTGGCACTTGAAGGGTCTTTAAAGAATCATTTGAGCAATAAAAGTTTGTGCTCGGAACCTCTCTTGCTGTTTGGAAAGAACTATCAAAAGACGAGAGCGGCAATCGGATCAAAAGACGCATTGGATCACCGTTTAGCGTCCATAGCTAGCTCTGGAGCAGTCCGGTTGGTTCCCTGTAAAGGGAATACTTGTTTCATCAAGAGTAGGCTGATCAAACCTGTAGCAGTACAAAATGCAGAAAAAGTACACAACCAGTAAGATACACATGCGATTGAATTCAATGTACAAGGTCAGTCCCTAAAGTAGTAGGACTTATTTTTCCTAGATAGACGGGTGGACGGTTGGCGGTTTCTCTGGCTGGGTTCGAGGGAGGGGAGTCCCAGAAAAGGCTGGAGGCTAATGGCAGTTGGCTCCCAGCCTTAGCGGAGTGCGGGTCGTTCCTTTACCTCTATACGATAACGTGAGCTCGTTACGCTACGTCATGAACCGGTTATTGGAACAGCTCTACGCCATCAAATTTTGCGTGGATTTGGGAAAAACTGCGAAAAAGACTGATGACATGCTCGAGACAGCTTATGGTGATAACGGCATTAGTAAATCGGGTGTTTTTGAGTGGCCGAAGTTGTTGTGGGAAGGTAGAGATGTTGAAGAGCCCGAACGTTCAGGACGCCCTTCGATCTCAAAAAGTGATGCTGCCACGGTGGCGGCAGGGTAACGTCCTCGCCTGCCAACGCCGAGGTCGCGGGTTTCCCACCTAGGAGTATTTTTATCCATCTAGAGCTTGGGTATTTGTAATTGTTTACATTGTTATATCATTGCTAAAAGGTCTAATGGAAAGGCCAAAGTGCTGTTTTCACATAAAATTGAAATAAATAAATGACAGGTCCTGCAAGAGTGAAGGCTTTGTTGGATAGGAATCGCAGATTAAGTGTTTGCATGGTTTCTGATCAACTTGGCATCCCTAAAAGTGATATACTTGTGACCGAAAACATGGGCATGGGAAAGATATGTGCGAAGTTGGAGTTGTAAGTGCTCTCGGACGAACAGAAGGAAACTCGCACGCGGATCGGAATGGTGCGGCGGCTAAGGTTCTGGCTTTCCACCCAGAGAGTCTGGGTGCGAATCCTGGAGACGTCAGATATTTTTCAGTGGCATTCCGATCCCTACTTAGGTGCTTTGTGGAGAGCACTTCGAGTGAGTACGCCGTCCGTCGGGTGGGACGTTAAATTTCGGACCCCTTGGCGCCTTTCGTTAATTGTAGACTAATGCCGACGCCGAGTTTCTCTCCACCCATTCTCATCTCCCATTCATCTCCTATGGCGCAGATGATCTCAGCTGTCGGTTGCCACCCGTAAAACTACTACTTTAATCTAAAGATCGTAGATTCAATTAATGCCTTCAGCAAAGCTGATGCATGCTTAAAACCCTATGTGTTTAATTAAATCAGAAAATTTCCATTGGTTTATCATTTTATGAAGGCACAGTGGCTACATTGCAGCATGATAGTGACATTTCGGCTTGTTCTAAAAAACAGCATCTAAAAATAGGAGCAAATCACTGTGTTATCAACCACCATGTATTACCTATTTAGCGGCTGGAACTCAAACTAGAAGCTGCCATGAATTATTCAATTAATCTTGAATGTAAATACCATCAAAAGGGTTGCAAAAACGTGCAGATACTTTGTGATTCATATGAGAATGGGCAGGATGAATATTTATGATCCCTCTTTCATGAAGTGAGATGATTTTTACATGCAATTGTTTTCAATCGAAAGTGGGTAAGGGAACGGAACGAGAAAACCTTTTGACCGATCAACATACGGTTTATCCTATAAATGGAAAATTTCTACTTGGTGTAAATGTTCTCATATTGATGTTACGTTCGTGAATTCAAAGAGTATGGATTCGCTAGAGAAAGAACAAAAGGCCGGTTAGCGAAGACCAATCAGGAAGTTCCACGACCTTTCCTAGTTAGACCCATAAATTCCCCAATTGAATTGCCATAAAATGACACATTGATGCACCCTTCACTTATGGGATAAAGTGACATTCGCCCCCAGAGGATAAAAGTTGGGTAAGCCTTGAGATTAGAATTTAAAAAATATTTCATAGCAAATCATCGAACGATATTTTAGCGAAATATTTTCAACATTTCCTTTGAAATTTGATCTGGGAATATGGCGCAAAGGAGATCATCAATCACTTTTTTCAATATTTATAGGTTTGGTGTTATTAAGTTATTTTGCCATGGTAATTTATTTTTCAATCGTCTTTTAGCCCGATATACCTGTACTTTTCCCAACGTTTCTCCAACTTTTGGAAATGTAAGACTTCGGAAGGTCATCAAAATAGGCATCCGCGTTGGTGGTGACCACTCGTACCAATGAATGAACCCTAATAGAGTCTTAGCAGGCGGCGTGACAACATAGTTCGGACCATCGTATTCTATCGATTTGATTTATTTTAATTCGGTATGCACGCTTTTCTTCAAACCCATGTGCGAATATCTTAGGGGGTTTCAGAGAAAGCAAGGGGAGATCATGGACCCCCTACTTCCTTCAATCTATCAGCGAGGTGCTTTCAATTCAACTCCAGAGACGTATAAATTACATTCATTTCAAACTCGATTATTGTGGTTTTTAAACGTCAAATGTAAAAGAGGACTTACGTAAATGAGAGAAAGCTAAGGAGACCAGAAATCTCTCCAATCGCGAGCAATTTCTGTTCCTCTTTTACAAATCACCGTGCTGAGTGTAAAACTCATGAAACGTGCCCAAATTGCTTTTTATTTGGGTCTATGTCTCTTAGAATTTTGTATCGTAACAGTTACAAACATTTGATTTCACTTAAAAGGCGGCATTATGGCTTTAAGCTGTTTTTGTTATATTTCCTGAGATATTTCGAAAAGTGCGGGTAGAAATAAAAAGCTAAACTGGATTAAGAATATTTTATATGATTTAAACTGATTCCAAAGATAATATGTAACTATCTAATGCTCAAATTTGATAAAAGATATGGCATTATAGACAATATCTATTGGTACAGTTCTGAATCGCGAAAACTATAAAAAATGAAAAATGATAACAAAGTACTGCTTCCCCTTTGTTAGTCATGCCCCTCTCTCGAAGCCCATTTGATGAAACCTTACTAGTCAAAATAGAACTATCGCAAAATATACACCAGCTTGCTGAAAAAGGTTTGAATTTCGACTTTCAGAGGAGTAACCCCAAGGTAAGTTTTAAAATGATAAAAAATAAAGCAATTTCATTGGCGCCGTACACTGTGTAGAAATGACAATATTTTCCTTTGAAACTCGCTAAATTTTAAATTTTCGACAGAATTTATAAAGAAATGTATTCGAAAGTATTTTTATTTATTTATTTACACAATTACGTTACAATTAGGCGATTTTCCTGGTGTAAACGGTCAAGTTTGGTCACAGCTCTTACAACGAAAATTACATACGGATACATGTAAAAACAGATAAGAGACAAAATATTTTTACATACAATGGCACTTCCACATCACATACAAAATGCCGTCCACATCACATACAAACAATATTTTCATATCTACAATGAAGTTTATTACCCAGTGGCTGCTTTACATTTTTTACTTAAAACTTCTAAAATTGGATGGAAAGGGCTCAAACAAACCTCCAGGCACTGGTTCCAATCAACAAAAGTTATATTTAAAAAAGAGTATTTTTTCTTATTTGTTTTTTGCGTTCTTATTTTTATTTTGATACTATGGTCGTTTTTTCCCTTAAAGTTAGGCTTTTCTATCCCTTGCCATTAATTGCTATTTTGATGATGGCCTCTCAGAAAACTCTGGAAACATGTGTCATATCAGGATACGGTAATAACGGCAATAAATTGTGATTGTAAGATGTCACTAAGCTTGTAGCAAGTGTGAATATTATCTCTGATTACGTCTAGAAGGAGATTTTCAAATTAAGAAAATGAATCTCGTGGTCAAGCAACATAATGGGGCGAGTAAAACTTCTGATAGAAGTATGATGTGTTTAGCTTTAGGAGGGGAAGCTAGTTTATATACTTTGCTGATGCGACTGAAGGAAGAATTGAGATTAATGACTTAGCCAGGATAGTAAAAGAGTTATAGTGAAGCTTAAATATCTGAAAGCTTATAAACTTTGGCAGTAATGGCCAAATTTGCTGGCGATGAGGATTAGAGAAATGTCAATGTACAGAGGTTATTTAAGCTTATGTTATTAATTGGTCTCAGTTAGTGTGATGATTTTCTAATTATCTAAGAAGAATTTAAGGAGAGAAAAAAGCATTTGTGGCTTGGAGTAGTGCATTCAAGAACATTAAACTTAGGAATAACTCGAACAGCTGCTTGGTCAGGTTCCACTTAAAATTTAGTGGGTTTGAATTCCAAAGTAGGATTATTATTGACATGCAAAAATGGAAAGTAGAATGTTAAATACATCACTCGGAAATGAGGATGGAATGTTTAGGCTTATGATCCAGGGGCAATCTAGTAAATTCTTCGTCTTATTAGGCATTGTTGATCAGTGAAATTTCAGTCCAGTTACAATTAATGTCATTTATTACAGGCATCACTGAAGAGTTTATGCATGGAGTAAAACAAAATCTGATAAGTAATTTCATGATAAGGCATTCCGGGGAACTTGGGAAAAATGTTGAATGTCTTTACTCCAGTACATGTTTACAATCATTCTCAAGGCACATCAACAGACATTCAGGCGGGATATTTGAAGGGAGCTATGGTGTGAAGGGGCAATTAACTGAGATCTTGTAGTCATAGGTTGGTTGTAAATTGCTTCAATGGGAAATGTCTATTTAGATTTCACAAATAAGCGAAACTGGAAATATTTTCTTGGTGATTTGTTAAGAATATGTGAACAATTGGGTATATGGTACTGGTAAACAAAGAAAGCACAGTAGCTCTATCTTTAAACCTAATTTTGGTGTTACCACAATTAAGAATGAAGTGCTTTTGTGAAAATAGTTGATACACGGAATGCAACCTGGAATAGAGACTATTTTTAGATTTAGGACATGCTAATTTAATTGTATTCATTTGTAGAAAACTGGGTTTGGAAGCGATTCATTCATCATTCGAATCGGTGTTAAATGTAGCAAAGTACCTTACACAAAACGCATTTTGTCCAACACATAACTGGACAGAAAGGCTGACACGATGAGCTAGTATTTGACCTCCAAAGTGTATTACAAGGACTGCGAATTTTTTGGAATGTGTTACAAATGTTGAGGAGAGAAATACTGTGAGCAGTAATTTCCCGTGCTGTCAAAATCGCTATGCTTACGACAATCAACGCGCGTAATGTGGATATAAAAGCAAAGAACTATGAAGTTTAATGAAACCCTTCGCTTTATTTTTATCTTGTACTGTGTTATTTATTGATTCGTTAATGAAATCGAATGACTGATTAAGGTTACTCCAAATTTTTATCGCAATTAAATGGGAATTTTTAAATTTTACTCCCTTACATTGTATATGATATATTCAGTTCTAGAAGATTCTGCGATGATTTGACCGTAAACAATAATGAAAATGGACGTTAATGATATCATCGTAGCGTGAAAAAGTCTCGAAGGAAAGTTAGGAACGATAACAATTCATGAAATACTTGAATTTACTTTATTGCCAAGCCAAGTCTGTAATATTCGTAAAAAGCCATTAAGCAACGTTTTAAAATCTCAAAATAACAATTATTCCAGCGAGTGAGGAAGGGAATAGGTAAAGAAGAGGAAGAACTGGCAGTGTAAAAGTTAATCGGAGTAACGTAAAAAACTTTGTGGCAATACGATACTGTGCCCTTGAGAAGACGTGATAAAAGCAAATAAACTATTATCATAATTATCTCTTTGAACAATCAGAAACTGATACTCCAGCTGATTTCCTGAAGGAAATATGCTGCGTCAGGACTTAAAAGATCTAATGATTTTACAACCATCGCCATCGCATACCGTTGTTCTTCAGTAAAACGATGAAATTATCCCACCTTATTTCACCAAAACTACGTGAAAATTGCATCGTTTTACATGTTTACAATGGAAGGGTTTGTTGTCCTTGATTAAATGGGAGTTGAAGGGCGACACGTGGTCCATAATCCATCCGAAAATGCATGGATGATATTCACGCCTCACATTATTGGATGAAAATGAAGTCTGGGAACAAAAATTTTCCACCGATCTGCATTTCACAGCACGGAGACTGCTTTGGATGATTAGCTTGCTCCACGCCCAGAACGTGAGCAGAATAGGAGGTTCACATGATAATGCGATTATATGTATGTAGGAATATTGGACGGGGATATATTGGGAGAACACACCTTTTTCTGCCCACAATTCAGACATAGCCGATTTCTTTTAAAGTAGGGATATTTTCAAGTGGAAACACACGGTGATAGCTTAATTTGAAAATTTTATTGCATGAGTAACTATGGATAATATAAATTGGCAACATATTTGGTAAAAATATTTTTACAATTAAAATGCGATTAATGTATACACGCTTAGGGA
This sequence comes from Hetaerina americana, assembly GCF_022747635.1. Taxonomy (NCBI): domain Eukaryota; kingdom Metazoa; phylum Arthropoda; class Insecta; order Odonata; family Calopterygidae; genus Hetaerina; species Hetaerina americana. Next base: position 2,660,032 of record NW_027287107.1, read on the forward strand.
GTTTGAACACTTATTACATTTAAAAGAAAGTTAATGCATGTTTTAACTCAGTCATATATTCACAACGGGTACCACAGAATAAAAAGCAACACAATAGTCTCAGCGAGCTCCCAGAATAAAATGAATGCATTATTTAACTAAAAAAGGATTTAAAAAAATTGATTTGCTATGAACAGCCGACGATAATTAATTCCAAATAATATGGAGTCTACGTTATGTGGAAATAAGAATTTCAATTTTTTCATAAGGGGGAATAATTTTACGGTTCCGGAGGGGGCAAAGCAATTTTTCACCTTCCCAAAAAATGACGAATTAGAGGAAATTACTATGCACCGACTTAAATAAAGCCCGAGCTCCATGCATAACTCAACTAACTTTAATAACAACTCGAAAAGAATATAGGGGCGTTAGAGGAAAAAGAACCGGTTTCGCTGCCACGAAATTGATATCTTCGGAGGCGTCGAAATTTTTTGATTGCATGAAGCTTCACCGTGACTGAAAGGTCTCTCTCCGAGGGGAGGACTTTATGACTTTTCCACTTCGCTGCCGATGAAATACAGAATGACTCTGCAGCGAACGGCTTATCCGCTAAAATGAAGTGCGGCCTCTCAGACCTAAGTGAGCCTTGTCCCCTCTCGCCCCCACCACACTCTCTCTCCCCTCTTCACGTGGCAGCCATCCGCGAACATATCCAAACCCACAATCAAACGGGCAGAATGTTCTCTCTCCAGAAAGCATACCTGCGGTACAGGTAAATCTACCAGTACCGCAGGAATGCCTTCATCGGACGAAGGAGAATGACATTCTCGGGAAAAAGCGAGAGGGAGTCGGTATCGGATGGAGAGGGTTACAAAGCGATATGGGTAGGGATACCTCATTGGTGGTGGTAGTGGATGAGGGAATGGTGGTAATTAGTAGATCGTGTACTTGGTTTATGCGATTTAAATGCCCTCACTAGCCGAATGTGTGCCAACTCCCGTTCGACCTCAATGCTTCTTGCTGAACCTGCGAAGATTTCTATTACTGTTACTGTGATGCAGTTATCAAAGAATTGACTGTGGGAAGCATGATGTTAAGGAATTGGTTGATTGCAGAAGTCTTGGATTCTTTTATGGATTAAAAGATTATACGAATAAACGGACGGAAAGGACGGTGGTGGAGGGGACGTACGTATAGATGTGTAGAAGTTACAAGAGAAGCAGACAGGAGGGATATTATATTTTTTCGAAGCGCAAATGGCCGTGAGATTTGTTTGGAAAAAGGGACTGCGAAGCGGAAAATACGGCAGAATTTACACCCCGGGCGGTTGTAGGTTGAGGAATGTGGAGGAGGGGGGGCAACAGTGCTAAGTGAGGGTCTTGTGGATTTTTAATATGTTGCACAAATTTGCGAGACGTTTGAATGGAACGGAGGGGTATACTGGAAAGAGGGCTCATTTTTTATTTTGGGGAAAATGCTGACGAAGGGGCCACACGGATTGCGGTGCACGGCTTTTCGCAAACGTTTTCTTTTCGTTCTGATGGAGTATAAATTACCTATGAGCAATCAAAGATTTATAGCTATTGTTATTTTCATTAAATGTTGATTATTGTTCTTACTGGACATCGGGCACATGAGTACCGAATGGCCACCGTAGCTTCCAAATTAACTGATATGATGGACTGAAACATTTCTTTGAAGCATAAAAAAAATACTTTCCACAGCTCCGTTCTAGGAAACAATCCAAGTTTATATTTTTATTTGACGCGTTATTTCGGCACCAATTGTGTACAGAGCACTCACAAAGTGGAGCATAAAATCATTAGGTCAGGATTTTGCGGCACTCTTTTAAACGGCTTCTTTGTTTACTAAAATAATATTTACTTATTATGCTTGACACGTACTTTGTGATCCGACCGACTGAAGTGCTCGCGAGCTCGGCAGGGCGAGAAAGGAGGCGTGACGACGAATTAATCAGCCCGGCGAGAATCAAAGGTGAATGCGTTTTCCGCGCGAGACTGCTTAGGAGAAAATTTCACAAATGCATGCACCGACATATCCCACCGACTTCAAGAATGCTCGTTCCCATTTTTGCCACTTCGCCCCTTCCCTTGGAATTTACGATTGATTCATTTGAAGAAAAGCATTCCCCGTTTTATTCTCTTTACTTACGGGCATATACATACCTCCGCGCTCACTCGAAATGGTAGCCCTACCGAGGTTCGTTCGTGCCCGCCAACTACGACTGAATAGCTTTCTCGCAATGAAAAAATCCACACAGGCTGAACGTTTGCAATTAAATCTCCTTTAAGAACACGGCTGTTTTATTTGAATTCTAATTATGTAGCTTTTTTAAAATGTTTAATTCGCTCGAAGGAAATTTCCATTTTCATTCCCCCGAATGGATATAATTAGTCGTATTTTTACGGAGTTTTACAGTGGAGGGTCAATTTGTTTTTCTAATTTGAATATTTCATGCGGCAGTAACAATATTGTTTTTCTTAGGGGGCATGAAAGTTGCTACAGCGAGCTGAAATCTGAGGAATTTAACCATGAACACAAATTTAATTTTTAATATTGTACAGGACGTTATTCATATTACTCTGGGGTGCAACCTACGATAAATTTGCTGAGGACATTTCTTTTCAGGGTGCGACAAATTTCATTTCGTGTTGACATGAAATGTAAAGGCGGGTAGAAACTAAAAGGAGGGAAATAATCTGGCAAGACATTACGTTGATCATTCCGCTGCACACGCATATTTGTATACCTCTCCTGACTTAATCTGATACCTCTCCTCAAGCCAGTAACCAAAACTAATATAACACTTTACTGCTTCTATTCTCCAAAATTCTCTACTCCCCATCACCGGTCTCCTTATCCCTAGACAAAATCCCTCCAGCCAAAAAATACAATGAAAATATGTAGCTATTTTAAAGTCTGCGGAAGCGAGCGCTAGCGAATACTGCCATGAAAAATATTAAAATTTCATTTTATTTCATTAAGAAATGAAGGCTTCATACATTGATTTACTTTTTACATTATATTCTTGAACCGATAGAATGGAAGGCACAATTCTGTGGAAACACTTAAATAATGATGTTTCATTATTTCCTCAGTTTCCAAGTATGACCGAAAAAGATTTGAGCACATGAATTTGACATTTATACAGGGAAGAGGGTTTCCTCCGCTTCAAATCCGCCGTGAGCGACAAAAGACATTGCTAATAACAAAGAAGACCTGACGGAAACGTTAACACGGATTTCCTGGTCGTATCCAGGAGGGAGGAGGAGGTGCAAATATCGCACTGGTATAACTCCTCAGTTGAAGTGATCCAGGCAACGTAGTAAGACATTTAATTACAGATCCATGGTAGATCAGATGAGCAGGCGGACGCGATGTTCCGAGTACAAACAGCAGGCCAACGATAATAGATTGGGTTTGGTAACCCCTTTAAAAGCGAGAGGGTCTTTCATTGGTTTCTCTGGAAACCCGGTCGCTATCTCTCTCTCCTTGAGCCCGAAGTTCCTTCCGATGGTTGGAAGGCATTACTAATCAAGAGTGCCCTCATCGCCCTTGGTGACCAGTAGCCCTCTAGAAACCCTTCGACTGTATGGGACCGGACGAAGCATATCAACTAGTGTTCGTAACGCATGGCTGACGCTCTCGAATCCTCCTCTCATCTCTTTTACATCCCTTGCGACGACGCCCGGTTTATTCAAAATCAAGGGCCTGTAGAATCCTGGTTCCGTATGTCAAAATGATTCAGGGCCACTCCACAGTTGGCCTATCCCCCTCTCCTCCGCGCGCCCCAAATATTATCACGTACAATTCCATTTGAAGTAATAGACGAGTAATACGTGCCGGTAGGTCGAAGTTCAATCAGTTCGGAATCTATCAGTTCATCGAGTAATGAACACGCACTGTGACATCTAAATGAGTTCCTGATTGTATGCCCTTCGCATTTGGCCCGCTGTCTATGTGCGTGGAAATTAAATCATAGTAAACACTGAAATGAGACCACCGGGGATATTTTTGCCAGTCCAAATTAATTCTGGACCGTGATTTGGATTGTTACACTTTTGCGATATACAAAATATGAACCTAAAGATTTTTAATAGTGCCTCCGCGATTTATTTTTTTTGGAGAGTACTTCGAAACTAACCAAGGAGAAAAGCGGACAAGGGAACACTTTGTGAGTTTTTTTCCCATCACAAGTGATCAGGGATAATTTTAAATTTGTAGAAAGGTAAACTTACAAAAATTAAAAATATAATACAATAGACGTTGGTGGAATAATATGTAAGAAATGAATACCTAATTTCGTTTTTTAACTCAATGAGTATCTATTGTCTGTAGCGACATTCATAATGTCATGGGTTTTATCTTCCATAATTAATTTTCGAGATACTTATCTGGGTAATCCCATTTGAAGTTTGGTGACCCGAGGAGAGATTGGGTCTGTTAGTCGGTCTAATCATCATTATATTTAGTACGAATCCTGCCACGCAACATTTTGGCTAGGATCAATACCATATTCCTCAGCAACTCAACAGATCTTCATCGCTTTTAAAGATGGGGAAACTTTAATGTTTTCGTAGTGTTTTTACTCATAAACCTCTCACCACAAATACGAGGGCGGTTCAATAAGTACCCGTGTTAGCAATGAAGAAACCATTTTTTCAAAAACATTTTTTTTATTTTTCAACATAGTCCCGTTTTAGAAAGATAGACTTCTCCTAACGTTCCGGCCATTTTTTTAACCCCTCCAAAAAAATAGGATTTGTCGAACTCTCCAAAATACGCCTCTGTCTCGGCGATAACTTCATCGTTTGTGCTAATTTTTTCCCGCGAGCCATTTATTCATGTTAGGGAATAAGAAAAAGTCGCAGGGAGCCAGATCGGGTGAACACGGGGGTGCGGTAGCAATTCATAACGTAGTTCATGCAGTTTTCGAAGTTGACAGCCGGATCAGCTTGTTGTCCACCGTGAGCAATCGCGGCTCCCATCGGGCCGACAACTTTTTCATCGCCAACTCATCATGTAAATTATTAATTGCTGTTCCGGTCGACACACTCACAGCCTCTGCTACTTCGCGCACTTTCGTTCGTCGATCAGCGAGAATCATGACTTGGACTTTTTGAATGATTTCCTCGGTAACCACGTCTGCCGGGCGTCCTGGTCGCTCCTCATCAAAAACAGATGTCCGCCCACGTTTAAATTCGTTGAACCAGTATCTAACTGTGGTCATAGATGGCGAAGTGTCCCCGCAAACAGCATCCAACTTTGCCATATCTCCTCGCATTTCTTCCCATCCAAGAACAAAAAGCGAATTACCGAACGATACTGCTCTTTTTCCATCTTAGCGAAAATCACGAAACACGTCTTACTAAAATGGCTGCCAAATCGAAAATAACCTTTAAATCGGTCTGAAATTTGTTTCACCGTCGTTTGATAGATGGCAGCACACGATGATAACATAAACTTCCCTCAGGAACGCCCTTTGTCGTCAAACACGGGCACTTATTGAACCGCCCTCGTACATATCTCAGAACGTACATCTACATGGAATCAGTTTTGACGAATTCGTGGCGATACGTCCTTTGAACCAAGATCAACTTCATTATATGAGTTTTATGTTTGCAAAAATTCTTTGAAACTTTATTTTCCGTGTACCAAATATCGAATACTTGGCATTAAGGGGAATGTAAAACCTATCTCTCAAGCAAGGAAAAATGGAAAGTTTTAATGTTTCTTGCTTTACGCTCACGGCACGAAAGATTTTCTATGGAGTTGGAATATTCGCATTAAAACTCAAAGGCGGAAAAAGTTTCAACGGCGAGGTTCCTTAAATGCGATGAATTATGAAGCAGATTTAGCGAGACGCCGTTGGACCGCCTTGCATCCGCAGGGACACCCTATTTGGAACGGAGAAACGGATTCATGTAGGAGATGCGATGAGCTAGAGGTAGAGGGATTTCCAGAGAAAAAATTTGGGAAACGACGTTGATTTGCAATTTAATGGCCTTCGAGAATTTTCCAAAGAGCGCATACTTTCCCTGAACATAATATTACGACGCGAAAATATTTTTTGTTGACATTCACCATTCCGCGGGAAAACCATTTGATAAATCCGTTACAGATTTCGTAGAAATGAGTGTCGGAGGGAATACAGTCCATAAATAATCTTACCTCGATAACATAGAGATCATTCTGGTGTCAGAGGGGCTAGGTTATCCGTGAAATGAAAGTTGTGCTTCGCGGACAACCGATGTTTAAAATTCTCACTGGAAAGAATAATGGCGCAGACAAAAGCGGCAGATAGGTGTCGTTGCCATGAGTCGCTCAGCAGCAACCTCTCCAACGTTTACATAAATTACGAGCGGAAAATGTGATAAAAAAAACAGGACTATGTTTTGACACTAACAGTGACCACTCCGAATCAGTGGCCACATATTTTTCAGTAGTTCCTGCCCACCTAACGGGCCACGAGAAGTAACGCATAGCTGCTTGAGCGGCCATCAGATAACTGCGTATTCTTGCAATACATGGAAAAGATTTTCGGGCTATTGTTGATATTTCCTTCCCTTTCTCCTTTCTCTGAAAATTAATGTGTGCAAAAACAGTTAAACGGTGGAGCAAGTGAGCAACTTGAGGGATATCAAATATTGCCGGCGGCTCCGTTCGCACTCCTCTGCGCGCATATTTCCTGCTTAGCACGAAATTGTAGAAAGGCGTTCCCATTTTCCGCTGAAACACTTACGCAAAGCAAGAGATGCTACTTAACCCACTGCAGACGGAAATGAGAATTCCTCTTAAGAGGCTGACGGGTCATATGCCTTAAGAATTAAATATTAAAAACTACACCTGAATGCAATTTTCATGGAAAATAAATACTTAACGCGGTATACAACTTAGAAACTAGAAAACATTGCATGAAGTGACTTGGAATGAGTCATGCACTTAAAGGAGTCACCTTCATCTCATGTGGGATAAACATTAATCAAAAATTTTTCGGTTTAAAGAAACTTGACTCCAATAAATGGTTGACTGGCGAATGCGTTCAAAACGTAGTGTGTCATATCACGTTAGGCTATGCGTATTTAGAACACGTGAGAGTATCTGGGATCCACCTGAAGATATACTATAATTAAGAAATTGGATAGATCTCCGAAGGGATCATCTCGATTGGCTAATGCTTTGACGTGCTAAGAAAAAATGCTGCATTACTCTCATAGATAAGAGTTAGATGCTAGTCGTCCTCGTTCGCCTAAAACACACTAAAACTTGCATGCATAAACTAAGAAATAGATTACTTCTGGCACAATGGTTACATATTACACATGAAATACTACATCGGCATACAATAGTACAACCTACATGACAGTAGATGAATTAAATTTCGCAATCATCGATTTACATAATTATTGTTCTTCGAACGGTTTGCTATTACAAAAAAACCAATGAAAAACCCAAAAAATGTTTAAAAGAACATTTAGTCACTTGCAATTTCTATGACGAGTAGTTAAGTATTACTCACATTTTCGCAGATAGCGGATGCTATCCCCTATCTTTAACGGCCATAACTTGTCATATGGCAGCGGTAAAGATGCAAAAGAAAACTTTAGAGATGTCCTAATTCCACACATCATTGGGTGAAATTTTCAATTTTGCGCAGTGTCTTTTCAAAATGAACTGCAAATGATCATATCCATGGTTTAATGAAAGCGCGATTTCCAAAGCATCCTCTTCCATTGTGTTAATTTATTTCTGGTACCACTCACCACAGTTCTAATTTATTTAAATAAAATGGGAGGTAGGTTTAACTATTGAGTATATTTCGCTCATGCTTTACGTTAAATCTTGGAATTTCGTCCTTGAAAGCTGCTCTAAGGTGCAGCCTGTACGTGTCTTGTCGTGGCCATTATTCACTGGAATCTCTCTGGCTCACATAATCGTTTTCTGCTCCCTTATCTCGTCTTACGCCGAGCTAACTCAGATATTGTAGACTTCTGGAAGGTTTTCCATCAGTTTCTACAGCACCCCCTCTCTCTAATGCCAGCTAGCTAACGCATCGAAGTCGTGCGGTGGCAGTCGACACAAAGAACAGAGAACTGCGGAAACGTGAAGGGACGCATCAATCGGAGATCGTGGGGGATAGCGCGGCGACGTTCATTCAAGCCCTGGATCACTCAAGTTCATTCTTCCTGGATCCGTCGCCGACCCTGCTTCCTCGGGAGGGGCCGCGAGCGGAAGGTAGAATCGCGGCGGGGATGGGGGAACTTCGGGCGCGTGGAGGAGCGAGCGGGTTGGTTTTTATGGGCGGGAATAATGGCTCAGTGAGACAATGTAATCCCTCACTCCACCCCTGCAAAAAGGATCCCCACGGGTGCCACCTCGGGATTTCCTTTGAACTCTGGATGGAGAGTCGTTAATCACGCGAGCACCGAAATGTTGTCTATACACTCGAACGATTACCTCAGTGTCATTTATCCAATGCACTATTGAAGGGAAATAAAAGATACACGTAATTTCGACTCCCATGACTCATGTCATTGGCACCTTACGTCGGGCATTCAAGCGGTTCGTTCTTAACGGAGCAAACGATGGACGAATATAGTGTTTTCGTCGCTCCTGTAACCTGTCGACGTCGACAGTTCATAGCTTCGCGTGAGAGGTAAATCAGACGACATATGGTATGGGAGAGAGGGTGAAAACATTAATTCTGTTGAATTTAAAGCTTTTTAACCATATATATCGTGCTCGGTCGATTGTCTCAATATTTCCTAGACATGCCTCATTTCTTTTTCCGATAGAATTTTCATTTTTGGTCGACCGAGATGCGTTTAACGTGATGCATAGAGATGTTGAGGGCTTTTTTCCTCTGCCCATCCAATATGTTTCCATGGCAATTGAAAAGAACTTCATTTAAAATCAGCTCGCTAACTACTGGCATATGATTTAAATCAATAAACTTCCGTCTATGCGAAAAATTTAAAAAGTGGCTTTATTTTTGTTCGCGTAATGTTTCTCCCATCTATAGCAAAGGTATAACCAAATGCAGGTTAAATGAAAAACTTTGCACAAATTCATTTCAAAATACCGCAAGACCAAAACCGCAAAAGTGAACGTCTCATTATTCTACTCACATTTGTGCATGAAATCGGTTCCCACTAATTTGGCTTGTCACCAATGCTGCATTTTTTTGTGACCGGGATTTTTACCATTGTGACTGGGAATTCAAATGTATAAAATCATCAAATAATTACGGTAGTTATAAAAGAAATATTTTAAGTGCACATACACCTAAGATTACGCATTCTTATGTCAAGACAGAACTGACTGGTTTCGCTGAACCAGAATGAGTATTCAGTTTGTACCTCTCTCAATTTATACTATTATTGTACATGATGACGATTGCCTGTGAATTTCTTTTGTATTGAAATTTCCTATTGTATGTACATGAAACATGGAGAAATATTCATTATACTCAATTGGTCTCAATGGTGCTCTTTATGAAGTACGATCATTGGGCCCGGAAATTCCACCGTTTAAAATAAAAGGGCTCATACGTCCAGTAATATGTATTGATTTTACAATAGTCAGGGAACCACTTATCTAAATATTTTTTTGATTTCATAACTACCTTGGAAAGTTTTTAACTTTAACCAACTTGGACTTTATTCATTATACTCATTGAGAAAGGAATAATACGTTGGGCACTTGATACTGAGAAGCTTGATTAATGGAGAATTTCCACACAGGGAAGCTCCTGGAAGCATCATTAAAATTGCTATAGATATGTCTACCAAAGAAAGGAAGGAAAAGTACAACGATGAAAAAAAAGAGAAAAAGTTAAATAAAATAAAGTATCACAGATTTTTGCAGCTGTACGCTAGCTTCGGAAATGAAATAAATTGTAAAGCGTACAAAATTAAATAAGAGCTGTTGAATGGGAGATGTGAAGACACGGGGAATACGAGATGGAGGCAGAAAAGGGGTTCACCTAGACAGCAATCTTAATGAGGTCGTGTGGCGAAAATGAAAAACAGAGCAACCGACACAACAAATGAGAATGGAGATATGCTGGCAAGATTCGGGATCAAGCTGAGTGATGGCAAGAACACCGCCGAGATTCGTGTGGCCGGGGTAGCTAAAAATAGAGCGGTTTTAAGGGAAACAGGAATAGATTTAAGAATAAAAACACGGATATTTGAAGGTAGGAGGAGAGGGTGGGGTGTGGAGGAGGCGGTGAGCGAATAGGAGAAAACCGGATACTTTTAATGAGTCCGGAATTCGAAAATTATGCGCGTGCAAGACTGCAATGGTACGGACAATCTTGTCTAATTTAATGCAAGAGGGAGGGAGGAAAGAAACGTCAGCGACCGATTTCCGACACCTACTGAGCAAAATAGGTACCTAGAGGCACCAAAAAAAAATTCAACGCAAAAAATGTCGAAAAAGGGAATGGTACATGGAAGCGCCATCATCTACTACGCGCATCGAAAATAGAGCGCATACGGAGGGAATGGTGCATGAAACGAGTTTTTTTTAATTACACCATCGGATTTCAAAGTGACAAGGGGGCTGGTGAAAAGACTTTGAGGGTTACAATGTAAAAGAAATGACAGCCAGAGTCAAAATTGTAAGCCTGGAAAAAAACCTTCATCCTTCTGAGCTCGAAGAAATATTAACAGTCCTGAGAGAAGAGGAAATAAACGAGACAGAAATGAGAACGCAGAAAAGACTGCCAAAAAATAACTTTTAGGACATAGGGAACACAGCTTTTAAAAAAAATCTTAGTTTCTTAGAAAACGTTTGCAGCATATCTTAAGAATTAGTTACGTTCCTGAAATGAAGTGTTTAATTTAGTTTTCTCTTCGATCATTTTACCATCAACGAAGAAACATTTGGCTTGATGGTAATATAGTATAAACGTGAGAATGAAATGGTCAGTTATGGCAAATAAAAATAAAATCAGACTATATATATCTATTAATGAAATTTCGGTCATAAAACATATAAATATGGTCTAGCGGCCTTCTCAAGCAATGAAAACAACGGTTACCGACTCAAATTTATCTGATTATATATATATATATATATATATATATATATATATATATATATATATATATATATATATATATATATATATACATACATAACACGAAGCAAATTCATGAATGCCTTCCAATGTATCTAACAGATATTTACTCAGAGTAAGCATATGTAAAAAGAAGCAATTTATGCCACGAAATTATGTGCCAATATTATTTCATAATATCGCTACTCCAACAAGTATATTTCGCACAAATATTTTGAAAAGCACCACCTTCTTATCACACGAATGATAAGTAAGATTTGGACGGTAAGTAATTTAAACTATTTTGCGATTTTACTTGGTGAAGCCAAGGCAAGCATTATTTGAAATGAAAGGACTCAGCTGCAGGAAGTTTTCGAAGACTCTTGCATTCCCACGGCCATCCAAGCCATTTGCCTCACGATGGGTTTTCGCCACCGAACGGCAGACGGATGAGTGGATGGATGTCGACGTATGATACTCATTGATTCACGGAGAATCCAGCCCCAGGGAATTGACTCTCCGCTGCGGTCCGGTTTCGGCGAATTAATTTCTAAAGAATTGATTTTGCCGAATGCATTCCCCTTTTCGGATTGATTTTCGATGAATTTCTCCGGGGCCGTTACGTCGCCCGCGGAACTCGTCGGTGTTGCTTTTAGCCCACTTGCAAATGGAGAGACAGAGAGAGAGAGGCAGAGAGGGAGATCCAGAGATAGAAAGAGATAGGGGGGGGAGAGATGGGAGGGGGAGAGCCAGAGGACTCAGAAAGATGCCCCTCCGATACTCTCGGGCCATTGGCAGCCGGAGCCTGACCGCCTCGCGGGGATTTATGGCCGCTGAATCAAGGCATCGGCGCCGTGCTCTCTCTATCAATTTGAGAGCACGTTTCCGATATGTTTGGAAGGATGGGCCTTCCCCGCCCAGCGTGTAGAAGTCGCGCTGGGGCGAGGGGTTGAAAGGTGGGTCGTCGGACCTTCCCCCGTGCCGAAGACGTCTTAGTAGAGGCTGACTCACCGATCTCACCCCCTCAAGCCAAGCATCCTCCGCTTGGATATAAAACCACTGATTTTCCACGAGCAGTTAATACTGACGATTCAAGTTTTTTTGTTCTTCGGGCTTTTTAACCAAATAAAACCAACCATTGTATTAAATACTAGCAAAAGTATTTTATTTCTGCTCTCTCTATAAAATATTGACTTCAGTTTCTAACACTTTTCTTTACGGTATTACATTAATGGAAACTAATCCAAGGTTTTTGAAGATTTTCCAAGGTCTGTTCAAAAACGATGAAACTGTTTGAATAAATACTTGTTTTTATTTGTTACCCTTTAAACGCATTTATCGCCTTCAAATACAGCCCTTGGCTGCCAATGTAACGCTACCAATGTTTTTTCCATTTTTTGTATGCCGCCTGGAACGCTTTACTTGGGATGGCCTTTAACAGCTGTAACAGGAACGCCATAGGGTTAGAGTTAATAAACGGAAGTAATATCCATAAATTTCATAGGGAGACAAGCGACGACCTTGTAGTTTTTCATTAACTTGTAAAAATGTTGTTATTGCTGCTAGTTTCGAGGGCATACATATACTTACTACTTGTTTAATGATCAGTTGCAGAAAACTGCCTAAGATACTACCGGAATAATGATAGGATATCTAAAACATGCATAGCATATGACAGTGATGATCTCAAAAACATTCACTTAATTATCCCCCTTTTGTCTCCCTTGAGTATACGATTTGGCCTTCCAATATTGGATCGAGCATGTGAATCACTTAATCTTAATCCTATTCCATGAAATAATGATTGCGTGTTTAATGAGAGGAATAGAAATGATCACTGAAAAAAGTCACAATCTCCGCTCACAGGCGTGGAGACTCTTCATGCAACAGCTGACCTACATTTCCCCGAACATCTCTTGTAGCCCTATGACCATCCTTACCAGGTACAATTATGCTGTGAGATTCACGAGATCTTACTTTTATACGCACTAAGACTAAATAAATTGTGGCTGGGTTATCATCGAATCCGAAGGAGACCTCAAAAATCCATGTATTCGACCCAGTGGGAAGTGAATATCTCTGTTATAGCCAAGGGCGAGAAAAAATGGGTTGCTTTCTTTTCTTAGCCCTATAATGGCGCTCACTTCGGAGCGTATATTCATGGGTGAAAATTAAATCACCTGACAATAACTGTGGATACAGGACGTTAGAAAATCATCTCTCAAGAGACTCCTTTCAAGCAAATTCGTTGCCCCAACTCAAAAGTCCTCAAAGGATTCTGGTGTCGTAATTTTTACGTGTGCAATTGTTAAGAGGTTTAATCTTTTAAATGAGACGGGAAAGCAGTCAAGAGGACGATCGGATACCAATAACTAAAAATTTAAAATCCTTCCCACAAGGTATTCACAGGATTAAATTATAAACAAGAGACTTTCATTCCCTATAATTAAAAAAATGAATAGGAGCAACGTGATACAAAGTAGTTCAGGCAATAAAAACAACCCTATACTTTTAATAATCCTCAGACTGTAGGGTCCAGGGTTAAGCAGATTCAAGTACGGTGAACTTATAAGCGTTTGCGAGGTAAATGTCAAATTTTAATTAATTAATTCCACCCATGAAACTCAGAGAAGTGAATGGGCTGAAATGGGCTGAAGTAAAGTTACTCGGAAAACTTGTAATTAAATTTTACGCTCACCAAAAGCCACTATGCACCCAGGACTACATTTGAAGTGAAACGCTGATTGGTAATTTTTGAAAGTTTTCCACTTGATATTCATAACAAATAATGATTTCGTAAGGTAATCAGGCATAAGAATCACACCATTGTTCAACAATGCCTTAAAAATAAATTAACAAGAGTTAAAACATAGCTCGAATTTCTTTGCCCAAAGATCATTAAAATATGCCACCCCTAAGTAAAACAAGATGGGTCGGAAACGCTCAGTAAAATTATAATAACATTTTTCCTCATTCAAATCAATGTATGATATATGCATTTCATTAAGTACATTGCATGAATTCCATGTTGTAAAGAGCACATGGGCTTCATCAAAGACTAGCAGATAACCACGGGTTATTTCCCATGCATAATAAGATACATACAGGTTAGTTACTTTTTGGGCTATGACATATCTGAAATATTATTGCTCATACTTCATTATTCATTGCAGGTCCCACATTTTGGTAAGACGTGTAGACCAACAAGGTACACCTTAACTTTCTAGTCGATTGACACAGGAGCTAGCAACAGGCACAACGCTACAGACATAACGACACAAAAATCGACAATTATAGAAAATTTTCGCTCCAATACTAATACCAATAATGTTTCAATGTCCTTACACATTATTTTTACCGTAATATGAATAGAATGATAATGAGATGCTGATTATTGTGATGGAGGGGAAAATATGGGATTGAGCGACATTGTGATGGACAGAATGAAATCAGGAAGAGGAAATGTCTGCCAACATTTTTGACTAGTCAACTGCTTTTGATTAATTATATTAGATAAATAATTAGACAACTTTGCAACATTGCAGATTTGTAGTACCGTTCACAGGGATAAGCATACTTGACTACGTTTTTTTCCCAGTGTTTCGAGATGGTTATTGTAAATCAATTCTATCAAGTCAGAGGATATCCATAAAATGAAAGGAATGCTGAGAGGATGGAAGAAGGCGACCGACATTTGAGCTTCCTCTTGGATAACAATGCGTTGAGGCGTATTGCCAAGGTTTTTATTGCATTGTAATGACTGCTCTTTCGTCCTTCCCGAGTTTTGAAAAAGACAAGATGTAACCGCTGCGCTATTGATTCCCTATAAATCGCGTTCCGTGCAATACTTTGCTACCTATGCCGTTTTCATTTTTCAAGAACTTAATGTGCTGTGCTGGAGCTGGAGTGGGAGCTTAAGCGAGGGGGAGCTCCGGAAAAAAAGGGGCGAGCAAGATTGTAGTGTTTCGAAGCGCATCGACTCTCAACAACGACGACGGATTTCATTTTCCTTCGATTGTTTGGAAAAAAATCACATTGGAGCCGCTGAACTTCATCCATCGAACGGCGGCTTATAGCATTAGCCGAGTTGCACGCTCATGGCGTGCTCACTTCAAAGTTTAGGTTTACATGAATATCTTAGTCTAAACACCATCGAAGTTGAGGAAGTATCTTCAATTGAAACATGCAAATGCAAGCAGTATGCACATGCTCAGAAAATTCCACTTGTTAATTAAGGTTAGATTTTTAAATTACGGGGGTTGTTTACGAAAATACATGACGATTCACTATGAATGTTAAACAAATATGTCCCCACTCCTCATTGACGAACAATACTCAAGATATGTCGGGCTTGTCTCTCTTTAAGCTTCAAGCATTTAAACTCTTTTCAGTGACTTTCTGCATGCCAAATTCAAATTAATTTATCAACGCCAAAATTAACAGGAGCAAGCTTAATTTATAACTTACTGGTTAATGACACAAATTATATTACTGAAAGAATTTCTAAAACACGCTAACATTTCCTGGCATGATTTGTAATTTGATCCACTTAGGAAAGTTTTAAGTGTTTGGGAAAAAAATATTTTCATGGCTTGTGAAAGTCAGTTATAAAATTCAATGTAACAATAGGGGTGTATTAGAAGTTGTTGCCAAAACATATTATTTTTGCTTTATTTAATGAAAAATTTAATGAAAACGCACTATTTCTATGACAGCTAACAATTTAATGAAATCTGTGACTATAAAAAGTGAATAGAATCTCCACAATTGCCAAATGTGATTGAATATAGAACAGCTTTTTACCATATTTACCAGGAATCCAGAAATATAGGGACTGCAATAACGGCCCCCAAGGAAGAGGGAAGGCAAGCAGTTTTTCACAGAAGTACTTGGTCAAGCAGTTGAATATTAATTTTTTTAAAGGAGTCAAACTATTCCTTCATATATTAAATATTTTTTACTAAAGATATCATTGTTATTCATAAGAACCAATGTTCAGCATATCATTAATACATAGGACGAATTAAGGGAAATCTAGTATGAATGTCGCATATATTAAAACTTCCAAGCGAGTAAATTAATCTTCAGAGATGCCTTGTTGATATTTTAAGAGTATCGGGGATTAATGTACTTGAGAGCAGAACCACTTTAATGAGTTATGGAAACTAACGGTAAATGTACAGGAATAGCAAGTAGACACAGGAATATATATCACAACTACACAAAATCACCTTTTGTCTATCATAAAATTGTGCAACTAGAGTTTAACGTTTAGTACCCTGATAAAAATTGAATGAATGTCAACTATTTTCACGTAAAAGTAAAGATTATTTTATAGTGGATATTTATATGGTATTTTAAAGTTTTAATGATTGAAGTCGAAAATAATTTAGATAAGCAGGCAAAATATTCCCATTTTTCAGGCCCCTAGAACAAGAAGTAAATTTGGCAGTCAATACAGAAAATATAATGAAGCGATTGCTTTTACCTTTTAAGGTAAGTTCGCTTACCCTTGTTCAAGGTTGAAACTGTATAAGGTCCTTAAATGTTTCGATACATAGAGCGAAATACTAAAGGGACACAATTGCGAACAAAGCGCAAAATGCCGTCAATTCGACAGAAATGTTTTCAGTAGTCAATTTTCATTTGTCACGCAGAGTAGGGATATGTATTCAAAATGGGAAACTGAGATTTAATTTTAGTTCTATGCATCAAAAATGCACTAGAAAAAAATACGTAGTGCTATCGGTGAATTAAAATTTGTGATACACTTAACTGTTGCGGGATTTAATCTAAACGCATGTTAGTGAAATACTTTTCAGTTGGTATGATAAGAAATCTGATTTGAAATGGCACACACGATAAATGAGCGGATTTAAAATAGTTCTAAAAAACGGAAACAGCACATTCACTGGTCAAATCCAAAGGTACAATTAGAAAACCTATTTCCCTCAGGTATTCGACAGCACCTGTGATCCGACGTAACACGAACAGATTGCGCATGTGCGATGGGGAGGGGGGGTACGAAATATTTTATTGAGGCGGATTCAACATTAAAAACATAAATATATTTACGCACACTTACGGAAATTTATATGAACTCTTCTGTTCGACAATATTTGACGGAGAAGATTTGAGGTACCTTTTGGTTATTCGGACTTCAGGAGAAACCTGTGCCGCGGAGATGAACGCTCCCGTAATATGATCCTATCAACTTTTCGGGTTTTACGGAATACGGTTTTTAGATTCTGATTTCTATTGACACCGTGATTCCCATTCTGAAAAAAACATACTGGTCAGACCACTAGAAAGCCCGAGGAGCACGTACTTCCGACTCGAACACGACCAATGCCAGAAGCGCGCGCGCTTCTAAATTAGGAACCACCTGAAGATGATCCAACGCCGGAAACTTCTCCCCGATCCCTTAAATCCCACTCGACTCCGGCGCGGGAAGGAATTCCCGTCGCTAAAACTCTCATTTACGCGGTTTCCTCGCCAAACTCTCTGCCAACGCCATAGGATTTCTCGTGCCCGAAAATGAGCTCGCGTGAGAATGATTCCCGAACGGCCGCTTAATACCCCTCAGATGGGTATTCGAAACCATTTTATTTGGTCTCTCCGCCTGCCCCTTACTAATCCTCCCCACCCTCGAACACCAGGTATCCATTCGCTAACCCCGATCGGAACATTTCGATCTAGGGATTGGAATAAGGGGGCGCGGGGGGAGGGGAGGGGAGTCGGAAGCTGGAGATGGTGATTCGTGGAGCCTCGTCTGGCGGTTTAGCGGGGGATGCAGCGTCGGCCGGGGGGAAGCGCTAGTGGGGATTTGGGCAGTGGGATGGGGAATGAGGGAAGTAGAGATATAAGGGGGACCATACCCCTGCAGGAGGAAAGGCGATCCTCTTGGGGTTGGAGGGGGTGAGGAGAGGAGAAGGGAGGTCGAAAGAGCTCGGAATAAAGAGGGTCCGAGAAGGACGCGACGATTGACCGGCATTGTCTGCGGTTATAGAATTGCTCTCCTCTCTCCGAAATGTAGGCTACAGGGTGGTGGGAGTCGGGAAGGGGATCGGAGAGGGGAAGGGAAAGAGAGCGAAGGGCTGATGATAAGGAATGGGGTATCAGCCCAGCCGGGAGCGTGGGGAAGTTTGGGAAGGAGAGAAGATGCGGGGAAAAGAAGGGACGGATGGATCGGATGGGGGCGGAAGGTTGGGGGGGGGTCGGGGTTGGATCGCGAGGGAATAGAAAACCAATCTCGCTTCCGAGAAGGCACTTGCAGCCTTCTACGATGCATGCAAGCCCCCACCCCCCACCTACTCACTCACCCACCCACCCACAAGCCCACTCTCTACCCTCCCCCAGATTACAATTCCATTCCATCGGCGCGCCCCACAACGGGAGGCTCTGGGTCTGCGTGTGTGTATGTGCGAGCGCGCACGAGAGGCGGGGGGTGGGGGGTTGAGAGGGTACGGCGGTGTGAGCAGCAGCGAGGAGACGGGGGGGCGAAGTGGGGAGAGGGAGGGGGTTAGGGTTCCGAGGGGGCCGTTCTCAGTTCCATCACGCCCTGGCTCCACCGTCCCCTGCCCCCGCACTCATTTCCTCCCACCTACGGACCCAAATTACGATTTGCGCTCGCCGCGGCCCTGTTCGATTTCCGGAGCAATGCCGGGCATCTGGTGGACGTCTTATATTCCAACACGCGCCATTGAAATGGCTTTCGGGCGGTGAGACGCACGTCGACGGTGAGCCTACGGGTAAACAAAATGAGGAATTCGTGACCTCGGGATTTCGTTGAGCCTTAAAGAGCGCCAGGAAAAAAATCAGGGGAGCGGATCGATGGTAATGATCCCTTCAATGCATGCATGGGAGTGACGTCGGAGAATGTATTTAGCAAACTGCGATAAAATAATGAGCCTGGCAGTATTTGATCCAAATATCCTTAATGGGAAAAATGGAGACAAAAATCATTCCCGGGGAATAATGATAGTGCACTGTGCAAATTTGAATGTCTAATTATCTTGGAGTTTATTCTAAAAACGTCTTAGGGATTAAGGCCATTGGGGAATCAGTTTCTCCAAGTTTCAAACAATGAGCATAAGTAATACGATTTCTTAATTAAAAACCACGGCAATATACATTTTATATCTCCTCAGAAAATACATGTTTACGAGGAAATCAAACTAAATTGGTCATTGAATATGTCATATTTGCTTTAACCCACGAGGAAATCAAATTTATCGGGTCATGATTACCAAGATTAATGACGGAGCCTCTTGTTCCTCTACCAACGCAACCGTATACAATTTAAACAAATCAGCATGCCCAAAGTGAGCCCGTAACTGCTCAGCAAAATTAATACAACCCCCGCCAAGTTTAAAACAATATAATTCAAGTCGCGGGTCTTTTAAAATTTCCAAATGAATTTCGGTCGTAATGGTCATAAAAAAACAGCGGTTACACTTTCATTGGCCCCGAGCTGAATTTGAAATACTAAATCTTGTGAACGCGGTCCATTTAGACGCGGACTAAGCTCGTGTTTGACGACACTCATGGAACTTCCATTGAAATTAGTCAAGTTTCGTAGAAACTGAAAATCATCTTCTTTCATGTGCCGCATTAATTTTCATCCACATCCCATGGCCGTCTTTCGTGCCCGCTTTCCGCAGAGTATCAAGGTTAATGAAGGAGCCTCTTGTTCCTGTTCATACCAAGTTAAACTGGAATGGGACAGAGGGATCCGGAAAGGAGAGCAAATGAGTGAGTGTAGGTTGTGGGGATTGGAAAGTATTGAGGCGAGCGGGACCTTGAGGATCCCCCGTGGAGGGCGAGAAGGCGTTCATTTTCTGTGCCGTGATGGAAAAGGCACGTCGGGACTCGGGATGAAACTGGAGAATGTCCAAAAGGGATAGAGAACGATGCAGGGAAAACATGCTCATTCGCCAAGTGACAATCAGGATCCTTTCTGCACGACGAAATTCCCATTTTTTTTTTAAATCTATGACGTTCTTAGAACTCTATCCCTTAGAAGGCTGGTAACCGTCTAACTCGTTGGTGCGCAAACATTTTCCGCAGATTTTATTGTTTGCAGAAAGTTTTGATTTAAGTTTAGAAAATAAATAAATATGACAAAATGAATAAATAGAAATAACATGTTCTGCGAAGAGTTGATGACCGAGGAGGCGAAATCATGGCATTAAAAAGATAGGATAAATTCATCGGACACAGTTTGAAGTATGAGAGCCTGATGTGAATAAATTCTGCGGAGGAAGTGATAATTATTTGCAAACACTATCGCAACCATAGCCGCAAAAGGGCGTGGGATGGGGTGTTAAGACACCAGTAACATGCATATGATAGAAGACATTTTTCGAAACGAAGGAATACCTATGGAGGAAGAATTAACGGGAGGCTGGGAAAAATTTGTTATTGTATCGACTTCTGTGTTGTGGTCGAGAAATGTAATCTGAAAAAACGATTCCTTGAATCTCTATCTTCGATAGTAAGTATATCTCTCCAATTTCGTCATTACTAGGGGATAGATGTTAGAAATACTATCGAGTCTTATAGCACCAAAACCCTAATTATTAACCTTATAATCTCATGATGTTTGGAGTCCAAAATTTATCCAGCTGAACATGAATGGGATCAGATGATTGTACCCTCTACACTAGTAACGTCCAAACTAGGTTTTTGCTTGGTACATATATAAAAGATACTTTTCCAAAAAAACTTTTACAGATCATCTTTTAAAAAATAAGCGCATACTCCTGTAATTAAAGTATCAAATTGAAATAGTAAAATTGAGAGTAGTCTAGAGCCCTCATATCCTTGTCAGAGATATTTTCGTTAGCCGCATTCTTTAAAACATAGTACTCTGAAAATCTGGACTAAAACCAATGCCTCGCTGGATATCGATGTTGTGTTAAAAGGATAACTCTTGGAGATACGCTTTATTGGTGTTGACCCCTAAGAAAGTGATACAATATCGAAAGTAGTAGGCTATTCTGTCAAATAATTAAACAGGACATCTCATTATTTTTAATGAACCGAGAAAGCGAAAAGGAAAACACCATAAAATTAATATAAATGCCTTTCTAAAACTCAGCATTCTCCCTTTATCTCGAGACTAACTGGGGAGCGGCATCGTTAGAGATTTTTTTATTCAATTCGCCGTTATTTTCGAGTTTATAACGCATGAAAAGGCCAAATAACCCTCTAGAAGAGAGAAGCAAACGAAAGGACTCCTGGAATGGAGCCCACTTCCTTCACGTTGCTGTTATGAATTTTTCTAGTAGATCACAATTGCCCACTCCATGAGTCCATCCGGCTCTCCAGTGTTTATTCTTTTCGCAGATAGCAAGCAATGCTTTGTTCTAACGTGATCTTATGAAAGGGGGGAGTATCTTATACCCAGTGTGGGGACATCTCAGAATATACCAACCTCGTCTCCCAGATTTGTTTCCCGCTATCCCTGCACTCCGCAATGCTCTTCTCACTCCCCAAAGAAATCCCTATCACCTGAATGACCTCGGAAATGGCATTCCCACACAATGGCTACCACCAAATTTTCTTTTAGGGATTTTAACCCGAATAGTACGAGTATTATTTCTCATGGCAAACAGATTTTCACTAAATACTATATGAAAATGAAATACCTCCGTCCCGTGCAATTTTGGAACCCGATTGGCGTCCTTACGATCGTTTCTTTCGCTTAACCTCAGGATCATAAAATATCGCTCGGCAGTAAAATCAGCGTTGAACTGATCCACTAAATTCGAACTCCGAAGCAATAAATCTTCACCTGTCAGGTTCTTACTACAATAAAACGGTTTATTTTGTGCTCCGGGAATGAATTTATACGTCATGCGGTTTTAGAACACATTTTGAACGCCCGTACATACTCTAGCGGATGGTGGGAAAGCTTCATTTATTCGCGATCTCTCAATGATCTTAAGAGTTTAATGGTTTTAAGGGCTTAAATGGTTAAAAAAGGCATGGGAAGAACTGGAGTTGGAAAAGAACGTCGGCCAACAATTCATAGAATCATTTAGGCTTGCGGATGATCAATTTTTAGTTTTTCAGTCAGTCAAGAGGTTGCAAGTATTGCTGAACCCATTAGAGAGTAAATGCAATAGGTATGGGATGAGAATAAATGATAAAAAGACGAAGATTACGTGGTTTTCGAGAAAGGCTAAGTTAGACATTAAAATAGGAGTTCTTAAAATAGAGAAAGCGGAATAGTTTACCTATCGCGGAAGTATTCTGGAGCAAAATGGTTTAAGTAAGGCAAAAAATTGCCCTAGTTAAAGATTCTTTCAAAAAGAGGATAGAATTGATGAGTGGGAAGTTAAGTTAGGATGTTAAGAAGGTTCGCCAAAACTTTGATATGTAGCGTGGTTTTTTATGGCGTGTAAATCTGGTCGTTGAAACAAGATGACAGACGGGAAAAATATTAGTTAAATGATTAGGTAAGATAAACGCATTTTAATTGGGGGCTTTTAAATTGTTAGTGTGGATAAGGATGTAAAAGGTTACTTGGAAGGAAAGGAAAGTAAACGAGAAAGTGCTAGTTATGGTGAGGGAGGAGAGCTATTGTAGGAAGAAATCCAAAGGAGACAAGTGGCTGCCGAGCATTTTGATTGGCAATGGAATGTTAAAAACTGTGATAGAGGGGTAAGTTAGACAAACGAGGAAGGGGTAGGAATATGATGGGGATGTTGGACTGAATGAGGGGATGTAGGAAGTATGCTGAATTTGGCTTATTGTAGTGTTGGATGTCATATTGTGTTTTGCTAGGAGAGGGAAGGGAATTGTCGTTGTGCCGTTGTATAGCTCGCGTCCATCCAAAATTCACATTAACCGGTAGATTACCAATAATAACAATGATGGTAATTTCGAAATTCTCCAGTTAAGGACCCCTCCCGGTGGCTAGATGGGTTTCATATTTCTTGGACATGGACTTAAAATCAAACAATACATTATATTCTTTAATTGATCTATATAGTTTTGCTTTTATAGAATTTTCGGAAAACAACTATATTTTTACCAATTTCCACAATAATTTTTTCTGGTTTGACATTATGTAATTTTTGCACATGAATTTGTAAGAAAAACCTCTGAAATACTTGATGTTTCAAATATGGGAAAAAATGTTATTGCACAGTTTCGATTTCAGCAAATGATGTCATATTCAGGTTTTTATTGGAGGAATTTGCTAAGCCAAAAGACGTTTTTCCTTTTACCAATGCTCATACTATTTACTTTAAGCAAAACAAAATAATTTTCTTAACTCACGGTATGATCTTATCTTCCATCCAGCTTAAGTTTTCACGGATATAACAGAAACCATGCCAGCTCATTTGAGTAACATGCCAGTGACAAACATATATCTAACCATCCGCGAATGTTTACTGAATGAATTTGTTCGTATGGAGGTGCATTACGGAATAAACTAAACACTAGAGCTGTGATGTCTAATGTAGGAAATACATTACACTAAACCACTAAACGGCCATGTACACAGTAAATATACTTCAAAATGTGCCATGGGGAAGAAATTAAGTGGCCGCTTGGTCGTTTGCAGTATATTGGGAAGAGTATTCAGCTATTCGGAAATATTGCGGCTTCTAATAGAGGTGATTCCGTCAGATTCAAGTGATAGGTCAGGTGATTCCACAGCTTAGCTCATTCTGAGTGATTTCCTGGGTGAAGACCGTTTCTTGTGAATCAAAGGAAACCAAACACTAAATACTCGAGAAAGAGAGATGAATCAGTGAGATAAAGGACGACATAAGCTAATTGGGGGCATATCGTAAACACCTGATAGAAGCTAAAGAAAAGAATTACTGCACAGTTGAAATTAGAAAAGTTTAAGGAAAAGGAGCTAAGTATAGATTTCCTGCTGAAATTTGAAAAGGAAATAGACAAATATAACCGCAGGATCGTTTGAAGAAATGTTGGAGGGTACCGTCATTGGGGATAAGAAAGATATTAAAAAACTCCTTCCTCAATCGTGGAATAAAAGAATGGAATGAGTTACCTGAGGATATCTTTAAGTCCTTCCCTTTTTCATTAAATAAATTTAAAACGAGGTGTATGCTCTCCTTAAAATAATTAAAATAATTAACTGCAACGTGTGAGTGAGAAATGTACGTGATAAACCCGTATGCACTTCCTTGTATGTTTTAATGTGTAATGAATGGATTAAGTGGTTTATGACTCGTAATCAAGAAAATTACCACTTGGCTATCGCCTACTTGTAATGCTGGTTGTTAAATAAATAATAAATAAATAAATAATAAATATATAAATAATAAAGGTGACTAGATCCTCAGGTCTGCATTTTATGCTGTAGTAAAAGACTAAAGTGCAAAAATGACACCAGAAATTGACGCCATGCTACTCGAAACTAATATCAAAACAGGAAAACATATTCTGACCGAGCTGTACAACCTACTTTGTGGCATGTATATGGGAGTTTGAGAGAAAAAATACAAGATATATTTGAAGAAGAATGATGTCATTGGCTGTCTGAAAAATAAAAATTTCGAAATTTCAGAACAATCTTACACTTCCTACCTGTGCCCTTGGGGGTGCACACAATTGTATGTTGTAAATCCACTTGGTAGTGGAATTACACCTTCTTATTTTTCAATTCTAGTTTGCACGTTATTTGATAAATTAATACTACATTCTAAGGTGCATGGGTATGTTAGTTGATGTATATGTATTTGCATACATTTAAGTCAAAAATGTTTTTGCGAAAATGTATCAGCCACTATGGGTGTAAGTTTGCATAAATCTGTTGATTTTGCATGTGCCTTTGTATTCTTATACGGGTGGCGACCTAACACCCTCCGCCACACGCCCTTGCGGCGGCTTGCGGGGTATTATGTAGATGTAAATAGAACAATCAGTTTGACGACCCATAAATCGTAGCTTCTGGCAACAATAAAACATCATTAAATGAAGAAGAAAGCGGAGGAGTATACAAGTGAGGATCAATTTGGATTCAGAAGAAATAAAAGGGCAAGGGAAGCTCTTCTCATTTCTCGCTCTCGAGTTCTCGCTCATGCACTCATCGAAGAGAAGAGGGCACAGAAAGATCAACCGATATATATATATATATATATATATATATATATATATCGCATTCCTACATCTGGAGAAAGCTTTTGACGACATGAAGAAGAAATATGATGCTGCGTGCCCTAACGGAAATTGGAATGAACTTAAAGGACATGATATTGATACATCCACCAAATGAAGAGCAGGCAGCAAAGATTACATAGGGTGCAAGCAAGGAAGTTGCTGAAATAAAGGAATAAAGCAAGGTCTCTCATTATTGCCTTTGACATTTAATATGTTTATTGAGAAGGTAACGATATCAAGGAAAAGATAAGCGTTGGCATACGAATACAAGGAGAAAAGTTATGTAGGGTGAGATTTGCGGATGACATAGCTAGGCCTTCAAGAAGTTCTCTCGGGTTTCCCGCCGGGTCAGGTTGCAGTACACCGACGTTTCGATAGCTGACTCTGCCATCGTCTTCAGGGTGAAGTTCAGAGCATAGTTCAGTTTCAGTTTCAGTTTTATAGGTTTTTATTTCCGTAAGAACAGTGTACAAGAGATATATAAAATATATGGTGGAAACATAACAAAACAATACGGAAACCCCGTTTTAGGATAGACTCCTCCATAGTTCAGTTCAGTTTTTCAGTTTTTAAGGTTTTTATTTGTCAAAAAGTTATTGTACAATATATTTACATGAGACAGGAAAAGTTTGGAATTGACAAACACCCGTTATAGGCCGAAGCCTCTTTGGGCCGGAGACAAGACGGAAGTTTAAGTCATATAAATGCGGTTGCATGTTTGCTTATTCATAACAACATTGGATGATCGCTGTTTCTATTTCTCTATTTACCTGGCATTTGGCCTGGAATTCACCCGAGGGAGTGAGGAAACCCGGAAAAACCTCACTCAGGCCGCCTTAAATCAACCGCGTTTAAGAAAAAACAGGTGTTACCGTGAAGTGGTGCAAGAGGGGGCCAAAACGTTAAGCGTCATAGTTTTAATTACATATTTAAGAGCAATTGGCCTTCCCTCGTTTGTCCGTTAAGCGGCAAGGTCTTTTTTTTCTCCGTGATACATGAGTAGTTACATTTTTACAGAATAGTAGTTTTACATGAATATTTACAATTTCTTTTTTGAAAAATACAGATAATTGAGCATTACAGAAGGTAAAGTAATGCTCCTCCATAAAAAAGGCTTGGTATTTATACTCTCCGCCAAGCCTCCGGTGTGCCCTGATTGGTCGGAAGCGTTAATGTGCTCCGCTACGGCCAATCGGGTGCGTTCCCGTGCACGAAGCTCGGCACGAAGCTATGCCACGGCTATACCGGCACGAAGAGGCTATGCCACGCCAACGGCTACTGGGATCGCGTGGTGAAAGAAGCCGTTGAAATCCAACTAGACACTAATACTTTCAACAGAGACAACGGCTTCCAAATCAGTAACACTTGGAAGCCAGTGCTAAAGAAAATAAAAAATGCACGGGAACGCACCCGATTGGCCATAGCGGAGCACATTAACGCTTCCGACTAATCAGGGCACACCTGAGGCTTGGCGGAGAGTATAAATACCAGTCCTTTTTTATGCTCTGAAATTCACCCTGAAGACGATGGCAGAAACAGCTATCGAAACGTCGGTGTACTGCAACCTGACCCGGTGGGAAACCCGAGAGAACTTTTTGAATACCATACGCCGGGAAAACCTGAAATCCTTCATAGCTATGTCTACTTGCAGAGATGAAAATAGGCAATAAAATTATGCTAGCCGCTATGGAGGAGGGAATGAAAAAGTATATCCTCAATATATATCAGATTAAAATTACGGTAATGTTCTTTAATATGGTTGGGGAGGGTATTTTCCATGTACTCGTAAGACTAAGGACATGCTGGGACATGTAGAAGAGGTTTCGCTATTTAGTTAGCAGGATCAATAGTGAAAGAAGAACCAAGAGAATCTAGTAAGCAGAATATGAATGGCAAATAAGGCATTCCATCAGGAAAAGAAACTATTAACGGCAAATAATACAGGAAGTAATAAGGAAGTGATTTGTTAACAGCTATATATTGAGTCTATTTCCCTAGGATGGGGCACTTGAACGATAGAAGCAGCGAAGAAAAGTGGACTTGATGCGAAAGAAAATTGCTACCAAAGAAGAATGCTTCAAATAAAATGGATAGAGTGTCAAATGAAGGAGTACTTCGAGGAGTGGATGAAGAGATGACTTGCAGGAAGAAAAGAGAAAGTGTTTCTTAGGCACATCTGGAGGCACTATAATTTAGTGAATACCATAATGGAAGGGAACGTGACAGGGAATACATTAATAGGAAGGCCTACGTTGACCTATGATTAGCAAAGCTTCGATCCTACCAATTTTTATTCCGTCTTAAAAAGTTTTTTTCATAAGTTGAACAATCTCTGGGCATCCCAAGCCGGCGCTCATGTTTCTGCGGTCAAATATGTTATAAAAAATTGTGGGACAAAGATAAAACCAATCCGGTATGCATGTAAAACAATTATTAGAGCTATTAAAATAACTTCACATCTAGTTCTATCATTATTTTTTTGATGGTGTTAGTCTATGGGATATAAACGGTTTTTCCCTAAATGTCACCGCATTAGAGTGATTTTCATGGCATGATTAAAATTCAAGAACTCTGGATTAACTGAGAGCTTCGACCGGCTTGCTGCAACCAAGTAGAATAAACTCGAAAGGCATTAAATCAGAGGATTTAATAAAAAACAAAATTGATGCGCTTCACTGAGATTTTCCAAAAAGTTTTCTCGATTTGTCTAAATTTCATAAAATCGAGTTCACACACTCAATTTTATACCAGGAGTTTTCACTGTTAAGTTTTACCGCTCCCACGTTTAATCGGATATCAAGCACGCTCTTCTACCGTTCATCATCACCCGAAACCAAAATTTATTCGAAATGAAAAAATTAACATTTACTCATTTCGAATAAATAGATTATATGATGGTGAGGCAATCATGATGCCATCTTTAATTTCCGAAAGTTTCCCAATTCCAGGAGCTACAGAACTCATAAAACGCTAGAACCCCGTAATTCAGGTCATCAAACATGAAAGACCCCGTAACATTAGTGACGCGAACACAAGTCTAGTTTCTAAAGTACACTTGTTTTATTCCATTGCGTTATGTAAGCCTGGAATGATTCATAAACTTGAATGCAATCATTGCTCACGAGTTATCTGATGCGTGTATTAGTCAGCCTTACAGCCATTCTTCTCCTCTCAGTTACACTCTTCCAGCGCTCCAATTAATTCCCCGAGTTATTTCAACGAATGTATTCGTTTCACCTTAATTACAAACTGTTACGGTACTATTTTTAAGTTCCGGAAACCCTAAAAAAAACTGTTTCGGTGGAAAGGGAGAATTTCCTTCACGTAATAATAATATTCGGGAGAGGGAGCTCGGGACTTTAGTTCAGACGGCACGTTTAATTTGGCTTATTTTTCACGAGCTGTCCTGCAGGCTTCCTTTCGGCCGTATGGGACGAGGGAATGTAAGAAGGCTTGGTGGGAGGGAAGGAGAACTGGAGGGGGATCGAGGAAAGTTGGAGGTTGGCAACCCTGTGTAGGAAACGCCCGATACAACCCCTTCGCCCCCTCCCTCTCCTTTGGACGTGAGGAGATAAGGAGATGAGGAGTGGAAGGGGGTTGGATGAAAGAGAGGGGTGAGGTTTAATCGGCAATATTAAAGGATTTTACAGGAGGTGACGTTACGCTCATTTCCAGCAGGGGAAAGTGAGGTAAAGTGTGGAATAGGAGAGTATATATGCATATATATTCATCCCGTGCTTTATGGCATACACCCGAGCAGAATGTAGTAGTATCGCCTCGTCTCCTAAATAATAGACATTCACGGCCCAGGACAGCGAGCGGGGGGGGGGGGGGGGGCGCATGACATTCATTCTGAAATTTTCATTCACTCGAATGAGGCGGCCGGGAAAAGTCTCCGTAAAGCCGAGTAGTAGTAGTTTTTAGGGGAGGCGACCGACAACTGAGGTCATTTGCGCCGAGCTCGGGGAACGGGTACACAGACGCTCTAATTATGTAAATACTTTTCACCCCAGAACCATTCAGATGCTAACGAGTGCTCCTCATTTTAAAGTATGAAGTTAGTTCAAATGCTTATGCGGAACAATAGGTGGGGGGAAGGGAATTGCGCTGCGAAGGGAAATGGGTTTCGCCATCATTTTCCACGTGCTCGGGGACTGGTATGCGAATGAAGGCTAATTATTATTATTTGGATAAAAAAAAGGCGGCTCGTATTGAGTGCACTGCGCTCGAACACAAATTTTGAATTTATGATGCCACAATTTTGAGTGGGGATGTGAGCTTTACCTGTACACAGCATCACAATCACTTCTGGTGAAAAAAAGAGACATCCTTTACTTTGAGGGATTAGTCGCGGGGAAAAATAGCTTAAAAGCATCCTTTTTACTAATTAAAAGAGGGGGATTTAAAGCTGCGGAGGGCCTCTGTGAAGGTATGGTCATGGCTGACTGATTTTTAACGAGAACAAACAGGCGAGATTTTTAGGCCCAAGCAAGATAAAAAATTTAATGATCAATAATGGCTCATGCTTCGTCCATATTATTAAATTCGTTCATCTGGATCGGCCCAAAAGCGGAGCACGTGTTCCACCGGCCGGTTTACGACTGAATAGCGAGAAGACAAAGAGTCTTTTGTTCGTTGTTTCCATGTGCTATTCCCACCGTAATGCCCGAGATATCTTTCTGGTCTGATTACGGATCAAAACACCTTTAATAATGATGACTACTTCAAAACATCGCTTTTGCCTTTTATAACAAATTTTTACTTTGGGGAAAGATTACAATTGACATTTTATGACAGAGGGAAGTAATGCGCCTTAGCTGCAATTCCCATTTCAAATATTGTAGCTTTACCTTTTACCATGACAATAATCAAGTGATTTCAAAGAAAATATCATATTGGAAGAGTATGTTTAAAACATAGACACATTTTAGAATCATAGATGTAATAGGTATTATAACTTTCTTGTAACCAGCCAGGTATTTGCAAGTTAATATAATGCGTGAATTGAGGAAAGGAAAATTGTAAAATAATAAAGTCAAAATAAAATAACTTACACGCACAACGGTTCCACATGTTTTTTTTAAATAAGAGGAAATTTAAATTGTGCATTTAATATTGTAGGGTAGGGGAACAAGCATGCAAACACAAAACATAATTCGTCCAATATTGAAAACATTGCACCATGGTTTTTATTAAATCAGCGACCAATAGAAAACTATTTACTGAAGCATATCGAAGGTAAACTACGGAGGAATGGCAGTTCTTGAGTTTACTTTCTGAAGGGCGTCCTGGTTTCAAATAGGATCTATTTGAACTTGTTTTGATAGGCTCTTTGTTTACTTTGTTAATATTTGAAGAGACTGTCAGTGAATGCAAATCTCAATTGATATTGAACTTGAAATATGCATGTTTCGCGCACTTCGAATTTCCTTTTTCAAGGGTTCCACCTTTGGTGCTTGACATCTGCAGCCCAAAAGTGATGTCACACGAAAGTAAGCGTTTTCATATATTACTCCATCTCATATCAAGAGAAAAATGGCAATTTATGTATCCTACGAACGGTTTCCGCTTTCACGGAAGCGAAAACATTTTCATCACGAGAGAAAGGAAATCGATTCATCGAACATCTCCAGACGATCTGAACTCGCTTTGGGTCACGTAGCATCAAAAAGCTGAAGCTTGAAGCTACTTTTAGAAATATTTGATGTTAAATGGTGTCACAATTCTTGGCTGCAATTATCTCACGGCAAACAAATGTTTCACAATATGTTTTTCATGATCGAAGAGAGTTTAAATTTTCTTGAATGTTCTAATATTTTGGATTTTTAACTATAAAGCATGAGGTAAAAATAGAAAATGATTTTGTGGTGAAAAGTAAAAAAAAACTAAAGGGAGATCGAGTTCCTGGAATTTAACTAAAATTTCAATGCCAAATACTTCTTGAGGAACTCCTCAATGCTTCCTTAAGAAACTATTTTCCAAATTCATCAATGCAGTTAAGACATTTTCTTGTAAAGACGATGCATAAAGAATACAAAAGTACACATATTTGTGTTGGAATATTAGCCACCCTTTTTAAATTCCCACTCGAAGAACTCTCCAAGAAAAGGCTTGACAGAGACAAAGCCATATTTACACATATATTATTTAATACATATTTGAAAAAACTTCCGATTTAATAATCAGAAATATTAAACTTCACGGAAATATCGGACGATACCCTTCCTATTTGCTCATTATGGAGTTATACGTGTAATATCTAATGGGGACTACTTTGAAGGGGACAAAATAGATATTCATGAATAAATAAATAGTTTTTGAAAAAACACAAAAGTCGCGATGCTTTTTGAAC
Source organism: Hetaerina americana (assembly GCF_022747635.1). Lineage (NCBI taxonomy): Eukaryota > Metazoa > Arthropoda > Insecta > Odonata > Calopterygidae > Hetaerina > Hetaerina americana. Next base: position 2,691,597 of record NW_027287107.1, read on the forward strand.
AGACCTCGTACGTGTATGTGCGTGCATACGAGTTATGTTCAAAAAGTATCGCGAATTCTGAACTTTCGCGGGTTACGTTTATTTGATTTATATACTCGTAAAATCTCTTTCTTTAGTAGCAGAGAATTCTTCATGTTGATATAGTTACTTCTGTGGATCTGGTTACGTGTCTTCTTAACGGAGAACTTCGTTTCAGTGGAAGGCGAAAGTGCATTGGTGGTTTTATTATACTTTTATGAAGCTAAGAAACTTGGCCGATGAGTCAAGAATATAAGCGATAGATTGGAGGTTTTGTTATCACAAAACCTCCAATATATCTGGTAGTGGAAAAAAAATACAATCGAGTGTAAAAGAACAAACAAGTGCTAGGTACAATAGGGGAAGAAAAAAAATAGGGATACATCCAAAGGGAGGAAATGGATATGTATGCTGAACAGAATCCAACGAGGCAGAAAATAAATTTGATAAATAAATTGTTTAATATCAATTTCGCCTTCACGTTTCTGGATTCGCGTTAGGCGGGTTCTGGAAGTGTAGCTGTGTTTAGCCTCTGTGTTCATCAAAAGCCTACCATGACCGGTAGAGTACCAATAATAAATTACAGCACAAATATATGGCAATATGAAATCAACTGCATCCGTGTGAAAAGATCTAGTTGGTGCGTAAAATACCTACAAACAGTACTTACACATTTATAATGCTTGTTTAGGAAATATTTTCCTCTCGGAATATCACACGAATTACTTTGAAATCTCCTCACTTCATATGATTAAAACCTGATCAGTGCCATCATCTCACTTCAACCCACAAAGCACTTTGTATCCCGGGTTTTAATCCCCGTAATGATATGCTTTCATTCCGGGTTAATACCACGTCAATAATCCCAAATATGGGTAGCTTCCGAGGCGACATAACGGTCGAGCGATTACGGCACCTCCTTACGACTGGATGTTTTTCCCGCCGGAAGATTGGTTCGCCTGCTCTTAAGTGTACCCGCAGAAACCTCCATCATGCTACATTCCTCTGTATAGATTACCCGGGTTCTCTTACATCGACACGAGGCACAATACAGGTGCGTGGAACGGGGTGTCAGGACAAGATGCAGAGAATTGGAGAGGAAGAATCCTGCTATTGGGGTATGGGATTCATATTGTTAGTGAACGACTCAATTTTATTCTTATCGTGGATCGTGCGAGGGATTGACAAAGCCACGACACGGAATTTTCGCAAGAAGATCTCTTAATTTTACTACTTTGGTCCAACCTGCCGATGCGATGTGGGATTGGATAATTTTCTCCTAGGCAAAGTCGTATAAAACCATCATGATACTTTAAATCTAGCACAGATTCTTCGAAATCGCATGAGATTCCACCCAAGGCCACGCAGTAATTGTGTTCATCTTGGAGAGATTTTCACGAATTAGACGGATTTATTCTATATTATGTTCAGTTAGTTCAATGATAACATTTTCGGGGGTGAGTCCCAAACGCTCGCCGCGTATTCGATGTGGGGTCTAACTAACGCGAAAGAGCATGTTACCTTCCATTTTTCGTCACCATTTTTCTTGCTTGGAGGAAATCCACGTGAAGCTCTCTTAAACAAACGGCTCCGTTAAACGAGTAGTGTGGAAACATTCCCAATAAGTAAAATTATTTTCTCCCGTATTAGTTAAAACTCATCTTAAATATGCGTTGAACGTTTGGGACTCAATTCAAAGAAGGATTTAACATCTGAATTGAATTGAGATAAAGGAAAGTTGCTCGATTCTTCGCAAATTTTCGGTAAAGTCCCAACTTCTGATAGAAAATCAGAACCCTCAAGCTAGGATAAACTTGCGGTCAACTTGCGGGATGTAAAGCTTTCGGTTGGTGGGTAACCCTGAGAAATGATTCTCGAGGGAGGAAAAGGGATTGATGATCCCATACTCACCATTTAGGTGCTTTGCTGTAACTTCGCAAGGTGGAGAATATCCCAGTTGAGCGTCTTACCAAAAGGACAGTATACGCTGTAATCGAAGTGTTTTTCTCTACGATGTTCAAAAATGGGTTGGAATGCCTCCACAACGTATTGCCACCCTTGGGATAAGAATCAAGAATTCTTGACGTGAGGATTCCAGCAAACTACCCATCCCAACACTGCAATCCTGAGGCGTAATGGACTCAGAGGCGGTTACGTAAATCGTAGATTATATGAAAATACACCGACACAGAATAAATACGATAGGAAAATATTGCGATTATTGAATTTTCACATCTCGCCTGCCAGTTGCTCAATCGTGGGTCAATCATTCCTACTCTGGTATTGATTGAGGAAATATTGGTGAACAGCATCCGTTTTAAGTACTAAATTTCCCCATTTATTTATTAATTCTTACTTATAGTTACCAATCATTTTATTCTCAGTACCACCTGGAAATTGGGTCATTCGAGCCATTAATAAACTAATTAGCCTATTAGTTACAGTCTTCGATATAATTCAATTCAGCATTATTTATTAATCCACATTACTCTATTCCAAACTGGAAATATTTTTCGATATTCTTGCAAAACCTATTCAGCAGTTACGAACTCTTTTTAAAGAGATAATGGAGGCTAAAGGCTTTGTGGGATTCATTTATAATGAAAAGAAAGAAACTGATAATTTTCCCCAGAATAGAATTTTTACTACCTTCTACTTTCGCTACACTATCACCATCGGGACTAGAAATGGTGGACTGGTGACCTGCATGGACTGATGGAAAAGTCCCGATGATGCTACAGCAGAGTGAATCTAGTCGGTAATAAACATTCTATTCTCTACTAAGTATTTTTGTTTCTTCCGATCCATTAGTTACGAACCCCTTTGCGCACTCACTCTTTCTACAATATTTTTTTTCACAGTAGGTACACACATAAAAAAAAGAGAGCGGTCCATCTATCCATAGGAGGAATTATATTTCGGCAGTGCATTCACCTCCAGGGAGCCCATGGGAAAACACACCTAAGCTGGCACGGAGATATACCATTTGTGACTCGTACTGTACCCCATTCCCCTTGACCCCCGTCACCTCTCCCACATCCCCGAAAACCCCCACGGCCTAAAGAACCTTTCAGAGCCATCCCAGGGTCCAGAATCACCAAAACCTCCTTTCAAAATCCCTTTTATGTACGGAAACCACGAATCTATTTCGACGCCACTCCTTTAAGGGCCACGCAACCAAACACACGCCATCGCAAGACGTTCACGTGACACGTGGGTGTTCGCTGCACACACAGCCCCTATTTCCCTCCTTAATACACGGCGCCGTAACCGGGCAAGGGCGGAGAGTGCTCCGGCATTTCCTCCCTTAAGCCTGGCAGATCAGCATATTCACTCATGCGGGGGCAACCCACCCCTCCACCCTCCCCATCACACATACACGCCCTGCCGCCCCAGCACTTCCGCTCCACCTTCCTCCTGGCCCCCTCGCCGAGGCTCCCGATGTTTTCTTGCCATCCGACCTACCCCCTACCCCCCTCCCCCGCCTTAGCCCAAACGCCACCCATAGCCACCCTCCCACTCCCCTTCCCCCGCCGCAACTTCCCGATTCCTTGAGAGTCGAGCCATGTGGGAGGCAGGGAGCCCAGGGGGAGGGAGATGGGGGCGGAAGAGTCCTAGGGGGAAGGGGTAGGATGCCATAGGTGTGGAGTGGGACGCGGTGGGTAAGGGGAGGGAGAAAAAGAGGAAAAGAGGGTGGGCGGTTTCTATCAACAACAACCCCGAGGAAGGGAATGAAAGGGGGGAGAAATAGGAATTCGGAAGGAGCGAGCGGCGTAATCCGAGCTCGGAACGACCCCGTTTGCTTTTGTTTCGGCGGAGAGCGCTATGCATTATTATTTTCATTTCTTTCTTTTTTTCACCCTTCGCCTCTCGGTGGACGTGTGGGAGGGCGACCCACGATCGGCGCGCGCGCCGCCGGGAGAGAACCGGGGAGGCGGGTGGGAGGCCCACCGGCCGCAGCGTGAAGATCCATCCCGCCCCTGTGGGCGAGGGGGCACTGTGCTGCCTCCGGGCGTAACTCTGGGCCCCTACAATCCCAACTCCCCTCGTCGGAGCCGTCCTCTCTCCGGGGAGGGGACGACGGGAGGGCGGGCGTGGTGAGAGGGGAGGATGACTGCTTATTCCAACTTCTTCCTCCCCCCCCCCCGCAAGGGGTCGCGGGAGGAGGATGCCAAGGTAGCGCCGACCCAAATCCTTTGTTTCGCATTTTTTCCACACGGCAAGGAATGGCGAGGCAACAATGCGGAGCCTCTCGCCGGCGAGCCGCCTGTTGCTCATTGCTTTTATTGGATTAAGACCCACTTCTCCCACCCACATTCACTATCTGTATGATGCATGAGGATTTTGTTGATGGGTATTATGTTGACCGTCAAAATGAAGATTCAATAAAAAGGTTTTTCATCACTTTTGATAAGTTGGAGCGTAAACAATGGCCACATCAGGAAATGCCAAGCGATGAGGCATTGATTATTGTGAGTGAAAAGGGGAACCATTTTTTTTAAGCTGAGAACCTCCAATCCCGCCCCCGCTTCTCCCACCTCCTGCTCCGCCGATGGGGTAAAAAAACCCAAAAGGGTATTCGTGCCCTTCATCTCGATGCGGTTTTTTGCGGCTGAATAGGTAGCCATCGTGGCATGATCACTGGCTGCTCGATCCCTCAGTGCACTATTCACATTAGAACACTGAAGTCTGCGGCGTGGATGGAGTTCCTCCGGAATCAGGCGGAGTGCAGGAAGAGTGGTGCGCTGCAGAACTTTTAGAATTTCGAAATTATTTGACTAATGAGCAACGAAGAGTTTTTCCCAGGCATGCAGAAATATTTTTAATGAAACATAGGAGAAAAAGAAAATTCATCCACATTGGGCCGATTGTTTTTTTAATGCTTCCCATTTTTGACCTACTTTTGAGAAGGCCCTTGACAACATTTATCAGTTTCCAAGGTCAACATTGGTGCAATGCTATCCTATGTTTTACATTACCTGGCTTCCTACGGTTTGCGTTTCGTCTGCCGTGGGATTGGATTGTCATCATAGTAACAGCAGAGATTGTTTCAGCCGTAAACCTTAATCGTGCAGGGTAGAATTGTACTCGTAGCAATAGTGTAAATCATGTAATATAATTGTTCGAACGGCTAAGCACAATTCGTGTAGGTAGTAAAAAAATATGCAGCAGCAGAAAATTCACATCCAATGCGGGATTAAAACCACCGAACTTGTGGTTATCGATTGTTTAAACTACCGACTGGACTACGTGCGTTACCCCTGGCTGAATAAGTTATTAACTGAGGTACCCATAGGAAATATGGGCGGCAGAAAATAATCAGTTGATCGGAAAGGATAAAGGCGCTGGACAAGCACCGTGTGGGATCCTGAACTAGGATAAAAATATTAGAACAATAATAGAGAGCGGTTAAGGACCTCAAATAGGACCTATTTAGGCTTTGGCTAATTATTGAGCTTAAACATCTTTATGGAAATAAAGGAAAGTCTCCAACCTTTTCTGCACTTTTTTATCCCCTGAGGAAACGGTTTAGTTCAACGGAGTCTTTAATCTTCTTTTTTCGCACCAAAGACAGGAGCAATAGTATTCAACATATTTTATTTTATCATTAAAGTTAGTAGTACGCAGAGAACTAAATTAAAATTAAACTAGAATAATTTTGATTGGTTTGACTTCAATAAGTTAAAAATTATGAAATAGTCTCAATTTTTTAACTTTTTTGACAAAAAACTCAAAAGGAAATCCAATAGCCTTCTAATATTTTCCTAAGATGATATGGGCAGACTTGAAATTGTCATTCTTCTTAAAATTGCTGATCATAAAAGATCATTCTTTAGATTCCTTTACGGTAACAATAAGAATCAATGATCAAATTTCGCTTTACTTTTCAAAATATATATTCTCATGCTCTCATTTACTTATCAATACATTTACCTGTAAACGTATATATATATATATATATATATATATATATATATATATATATATATATAGCTAATAAACCCTTAAAAATTGTCAGAATAAATATAAAAATCAAGGCTGTTGCGTTCATTTTTAACCCTCACCACTTAGAAATATTTTTTGAATTTTTATTAGAAATCTATATTAAGCAATATCTTTTATGGATACAAACGCAAATCTTCCCAGATACACGTAAGTGGGGATCGAGATGGTCCGGGGGCTAACGTACTGGCTTCCCACCCTGAGGGCGCGGGTTCTGATCCCGGCGGTGTTGAATATTTTTCAGAGGTATCTCAATCCCTACTTGAGGTGCTTTGTGGAGGGCACTTTGAGTGAGTTCGCCGTCCGTCGGATGGGACGTTAAACTGCGGACCCCTTGGCGCCTTTCGTAAAGAGTAGGCTAATGCCGACGCCGGGTTTACCTCCACCCTTCATCCTTTCGTGTCCATCCCCTATGGCGCAAATGACCTTAGCTGTCGGTCGCCTCCCCTAAATACTACTACTACTACACGTAAGTATTCGAGAACAAAATACTTCTTCCGCGCTTCCCGAATTAATTTTTATCGGTAGGATATGAAATAGATAGCTATTTAAATAAGTAATATTTTGTTCAGATTCATTTCTGATAAAAATTCACTTCCGCCACTAATATTAAAACATGTTTTTCTTTCTTCATAATTCTAGAACATTACATCATTTAGCATTTAAACTCGACAAATAAAGTAAAATTTTAGAATTTTCCAAGCCAATCGTAATTACTACCTGAAATTGTTACTCCACATGTTTTGCCGAATCTGACAGTAGAAACGCTTAATTAAGAAGTAAAATGAGAACCACAGATTAGTGTCCCAACGATGGATGATGTCATATATATTTCTCATATACATTGTCTTAAAATGCCATTTTTGAGATTATTTTCTCGTTAAGAGCCATCGCTAAAAAGGGCTAATTTAACTCAATCAATCAATGCAAAAATAATTTATTCAGATTATGTAAATGTAAATGAAAAATGGGTTAGCACTCATTCTTTGTCATGAGCATATGCTTACCCACCTCCTAAGTCAGAAATAGGTACGATCATGCAACATGCCAGAGTAATGGTTAGGGCAGATACTACAACTCGCCGTATACAAAGTGGTGTCCACTTAGAGGAGTATGGTTACAGGGTGTGACCAATTTGAAATATGGATAAGGGATAATTTCTGTGAGGATTCAATCACTGGAGAAATTTCCTCGGGTCTGATCCTACGCATTTTTGGGCTCTGGTCCTGTCACTGAGATTTCAGAACGAAGAAAACGACGTGTTGAATGAAAGTCGGAGGAGTGTGGCTCTTTCCCATCCCATGGGTTGGACTTATGGGCGTTCGGTAAGGCTCTGTTCGTGTTCCCAATCGACGAGCAGTTACCCTCCACCACTACCCCCTCCCCCTCCCAGCATTTCCCCGCACTCCTGACCCATTTCCATCTGTCTTCCGTTTCCCGTCCCTAACCGCGCGACCAGTGATGAGAGGTGGGGAGGGATCCCCGGCCATGTATCTGCCACGAACCATCTGAGGATATTACGGTAGAAGGAAACTCCCTAATTCCTTGCCTCTGCCACTAATCCGTGTGTGGACGGGATATTTCATCTCCTCTCAAGTATCTTTCGTCCGAGATGTACTGCGTGTCCGGCAACTCAACACCGCCACCATCGCTTATACCACCACCTTCCGGTCCGATTTCTGAAAAGAAACGCAATTGTACGCGGAACGGGGGCCGCGTACGGTGATTTTGTGAGTGCATGTGAGAGAGATAGAGGGAAACCCAAACATGTCACACTTCTCGGATAGCCGTTGATTACTAATTAAATGTGTCAGATGTCGAGTGACACTTAGGGACAATTATTCCAAAAGTTTCCCTCTCGAAATGTGTTTCCGAACCACCATGATGTTATCTTTTCCAAAATACTGGCTCTTATAATCGTTTGTCTATGAGTAAACAACAATCTAGGGTCTCCTTTTAATTCTCTTTTTATATAAATTGCAAAAGATAAAATACAAATTAGACCCAGATATAAATGTATAACGCTAACTTAAAGCTGAAACTGAAATTTAAAAAAATATGATTCTAATAGCTCCTATTTTCATTGAAAATATTTGTACTGGGTAAAGTAAATGTAAGCATTTAACAGAAATTCGTTTTCAGATTGCTGAATTTCCGACATGAAATTGATGGACAGATTGAAAGAAATTATGTACTCATCTCTGTAGTCTCGAAAATTTTCAAAAGAATAAACGTGACTTTGAAATCCAATGAAGAAGAGTGGGACGAAAAATATTTTAAATTTAATGACTTCTGGCATCACTTACACGTATTGTTGCAATTATAAATGGAAAGATAGAGCATTTTAACAAGCAATAAAAACAGAAGTGTATTATTAAAATTGATAGTTAACTATTGGTTTCATTTTATAAATAAAAACGAAATATCTCAATTGGTTGCTTTTCGTTTTCTGCTACTTCATTTTTATGCTCCAAAATTACCAGACTGAGTTAATTATGTGAAATATTCCAACTGTGTAGTGAGGTAAAAGCAAAAAAATATTTAAATAACTTAAAATGCTATTGGAATTGAGATAATGGGAATATTTTAAAACGTTATTTCGATAGGAACGTACTGACAATGCGCCTTGCCAACATTTTTTGCGAACCCCGGAATAAATATTTAAGAACGCATCCCAGTACTTTATTCTTAATACCAATTCATCCAAAGCTAGGATATAGTAGCTCTAGCTTCACCAACATGTTAAAATCGATAGCTCAGAAAAATAAAAGAAATACGTATTCTGAAATATCTGCGAGGTCTAACCATCAAAGAATTACAATGTCAACGCGACTGGACATCAGCCAGAGCAAATGGAAGCGTTGTGTGATCCTACCTATAAATCCGTAAATGGTTTTGACCGCAAATAGTGTCGGGAATGTAAAGCAACTAAATGATTTTAAAGAAAAATACGAGTAGCGTATCGCCACAAGAAGTGAAAATGTAGGATGTGAATTTATAGTATAATTTTGATAGATTTAAACATCAACGTATTTCAAACGAATGGAAGTTATGTAGCCAATTCGCATAAAAAGTAACAAGCAAACACATTGCATTTACAATCACTAACAAGAAAAAATTAATAGTAGCCAGAGAATCAGCATAACACAAAAATATCAGAGTAACTAAAATATTAGGGAAAAATACTACTTCTCTTGCTGTGACGAAAGAAAAACATGTTTAGAACAAGTAGATATTCTTAAGAGAAACTGTTAAGTGATGAAAACAATGAAATATTCGGGGTAATAAGATAAATTAAATGGCTTTACAAAGGGCAATTCAAATTTTGTAATGCAAAATTGCAATAAAAATGTAAATGCAAAACCATAATAAAAATATTTGGATCCATGTTTGATTTTACGGTTTGATGTGATATTTCATATGTTTGATCCATATAAACCATGATGTACTCGTACTACATAACTTAGACATAAATAGACATAGACATATACATAACTTAGAGATAAATTACTTCACGAGTAAATATAAAGCGACATTTGGATGGATTCCATATTAATATGAATATCTATTTTCAGATTAGTTTATTATAATTCTAAATAGGTATCTATGTTATAAATCGGAGCATGGTATAGGATATTTTATAAAATAAACGCCACATGACTTTTAAAAAAAGATGGAAGATTGTGGTGGTATTATTTAACTTACGCCGTCTTTATCGGAAACATGTAGGTATAATTTGGTTTGCCCTAGTACAAAAGTCGCGCAAAAAACTCTCGAAGAAGTATGCTATTGCCTGGAGTTCATGGGGGAATCTTCAAATCGAACATAAAAATGAATCAAAACAAATGGAAGGCGAAATTTATTTGTTTCGTGACAGAAGCGGTAGGATGAAACGAAACCAAGGTTACCCATAACGGGTGGTAAACTTTCCAACGGTCGAGAAATGAGCAATTCCATCGCGTGAGTTTTCGGTTTGACCACGCAGGTGCTCGTCTTGGTCAAAAATTAAGCCAGCGTGGACCACCTGGTCGCAACCAGCAGACATAATTTGCATTGGAAACTGAAGGTGACATTCCTTCAATGTATACGCAGTCATGCACACTCGCCGCCGCCCAGCTCATGAATTAAAGTTATTCACTTCGATAGGCTACGATTCTGATTCTCGAGGCGGATAGCGGTTTTGAGGGCTTACTTTCTTGGATCCGATTTAAAAAAGGGGAGCTACATTAATTACATTTACATATTCATATTCAATTGTGAGTGGAAAAAGTTGTTAGGTAGACGATCATAGAAGAAGAGAGAAACAAGAAAGCAAATTTATGTGAGCATAAATTAATACAGAGAGGTTAAAAGGCGATTTTAATAATAAATTATTTCAAGGAATGAATTTTTGTAAGTAAATTTATTTATTAGGTAGGGGATATTAGGATACCAGACTTTTCAGGAATAAATTGGCTCGAGTTGTATTGCCTTATAGTTGTTACTATACTAACACCGGCTGTTAATTTTGCCTTAAAAGTTTTCTGTTATGTCATACAAGACAATTTTGTCCTGTGTCTACACTATGCTATGTCACATCTTCTAGGCTTTACAACAATCTTTATCACGCACCGACATGCTAGTGGCACAGTCGGTAAAAAAATTCTCAGGGAGTTGTTAGTAATGCGAAACAGGGATACTTCTATTTAACGATTTTGAAATTTCTCTCGCAGTATATTTACATAAATTCTTTCGCGATGTATTTTCAGAAAAACATTCCTTAAATTGACAAAACAACAGGAGACATATAAAGGCATAAATGCTGTAAACATTCGACAAACTGGCGGTTTTCTCCACGCTTGTCTCGCAGATCATCGTGAGCATCATTAATTAGTGTATCTGAATATTAATAAAAACAATAGAAAACTCCTTCAGGTACCATTAATGTTATTTTTATTAAGCAGATTTGTCATTCAAATGACGTCATATTGCCTGTAGGAAAAGAAGATTCCACCGCACTGCTTGGGTATTTCAAATTTAAGAGAGGATAAAAATATCTGAAACGAAGGAACAAGCAGGAAAACCTTCCCAAGAGTCTCAAGGGTGAGCAATCAAAAAGGAGGGGGAGGACCCAGTTAAGGAGGAGGGATATTTCTGTGATGTTCTTTCTAAGTTATCGTGTAGCAGAGTACAGAGAAAAATGGATCGCGGAATCCAGCTGCTCGGCAGTCTCACTAATTTTTCCACCATTGCCGAAGTTTCTGATGCAACGCGGGGCTAGGCTTAGTTCCTCGAAATCACAAGTACCCAAGGCCTTTTTTTTCAGAGAAGCAAGAATTCTGCATTCTCTACATTCGTTCAATCCCAGAATCAATTCTATTTGAGAGAACCCCGTAATACTCGCAAAACATTCTATCTGCTAATGCGATGCCTAGCTAACCAGAAATTGCATGCTTCCTTCACTTCTTCATCAATCTAGTATGCACAATAAAAATTGTTTTGGGCCACATTTCACCCACAAACCCGCCCATTCCCTATATTTGGTGGCGCCGCTAATTTTTTTTTGCACTGTTCACCAACACTCATTTGAACACATTTGAGCATTTATAAGCGCAAATCTGCTCGCATCTTGATTTTATATGAAGGCTATTAACGTACATATTTCTGGTATTCGGTGCAGTATTTGTGAATGGCGTGCAAATCATTTGAAATGTCTTCGCATGACTTATTACTTCCATGTGAGACGATGCATCGAACATCAGTGAAGAGTCAGAACGCCGCTCCTTGCTCTTGAATTGATTGTACTCAGTGACAGAGAACAACCGCTCTGTTAATTCTAAACATTCGTCAGTCATCGCAGCAATCTTCATAGTGAGGGCAATAAATCGTTAGTACACATTAACCTATCCTTTTTATTTTTTTTATCGCTCCAAATGATCGGTGCCCACTCGGGACTATGAGCTTTGTGGCAAGGCTTAATCTTGAATCCGGCCCGGGCTGATTTTCCCCAAGATCCTTTTACGATAAGAGTTCAAATCCAATTAAGACGAGGGAACCAAAAGCGAGGGGCCTTTAAAATTTTCAATCCCGGAGAGCACATGGGGGCGGCAGTACTTGGAACTCAATTTCCTCCGCGGGAACGCCTTGGACACCGTCCTTGACCAACACCTCAGACTGCTGGGCGTCACACTGCGCGCTACTGCTATTTCACTCACACACACACACATGCATACACACACTCATGGAGAAGACTTGGCGGTCGCACCCCTATACTCCATTCCCCCACCTCCCACCATACTCTTTATCACGCTAACGGCGCTAAAGCATTTCGAGTGCATAAGCTTGGGGTATACGCGTCCGTCATTACATGGGTGATGTCATCCTCATAGCGTGTAGGGACGGTAACGATCCCGCGGTCACCAACACAGGTGATGGTTGAGAACGACGCGGAACAAACTCTGTGGCCGTCCAAAGTCCCTCCAGGGGGTTGGGGTCGACCTAGGCTACACTAGAGTGCGCGGCCCAGACCCCGTCATCATTTCGGGCATCGCCGCAATGGAGTCCTTCGAGGGAGGGAGGGAGCGAGAGTCCTTTCTATCACCGAGTCCCGGTGGCGAAGGGGTAGCAATTCGCACGCGCGGGTATTCGATTTTAATGAGCGTGCGCCGAGCCAAGGTTTCCCTAAACGTGTGGATTTGACGCGCGATCTGAATCCCTTCCGGGCGCCCACACCGGAGGGAGGATGCCCGCAGAACTTCTGAGTAAAAGTAACCCATGACGAAGTCGTTAACCTCCTTGCCATTCCTTTTTTTGTTGCAATAATGAGAACACAGGCAGCGAACATAGTACAGGAGGAGCCGCACGATTGTGGTAGAGACTTTTTTCAGGGCACAAAGAGAGCGTAAACTCACTTTCAGGAAAGGTGGGAGCCTCCAGTTCCGTGTTGCCCAATCATTGGGTTCACGTTCCCTCAAGATGGGCAGTCGTTAGCCAGAGTGCGTTGTCTGATGGAGAGAGCTATAATTATCTCTTTTAATTCGGTATTTCTGGGCGATGAGGTTGGAGGGTAAAAACGTAGTTTGTTGAGTGAGGGTTAGTTGGAAGGTGTTTTGGCGTGGAGAGTGAACTAGAAGAGTGTAGTTGTTATGCTGGTCAAAAGATTCCGATGTTTTGGAAGATTAAACCGCAGTGCAATGAAGATGAAATAATGGAACCCGCTCCGCTGCAGAGACCCTTCCAGTCTTTCGCACGAACTCGAAGATAGTTCAAACTGAAGGAACCATTCACTATAAATTACCTCAACAAGATTGCCATGATGAAGTAATGTATTTGATTAAGCGTAATTTACTGTGTTTACTAATCAATGGAATCGCGACCCATGAGCGACAAGTAAGTTATGGCTAAGGTAAGATGTATGTCAGCGCGCAGCTCATCCTTTTAAAAGGGTATTTGGATTCTATTCAAGATAGCAAGACTTTTTCACTACTCTTGCTTACAGCTGCATTTTATTTTTTACCGTGCATGCTATTTTGTAATAAAGTTCAAAATACGAAGTAATTATATTTTTCAATGTAATTTTCAGTTTTCCCGAAATAAAGCAAGTTATTAAAGATTTAATAGCTCTTCCAGTTCTTCTAATAAATGTTTTCCAGAAATATTTTATTGTAATTGAGTTAAAATTTTCGAATTTAAAGTGAGATTAAGGAAAATTTGTTGGTTGAAGGATCCAATATTGGCGAATTTTGAAATGTCAACATTGAAAATAGATTGGCAAATAAGATACACAAATGGCCTCTTTGCGGTAGTTTCATACATTTACATGTATTCAAGTTGCACACATATAAATGATGCAAGAAAGCATTCATTTTTCATATTGATATTTAATTAAGTATATGGATTAGTGGAATGATTTTTTTAGGCTGACTCAAAAAGTCGAACGGAAGAGTCGTACAACAAAAGCAGTAGTTTTTCACAACATACAACTTTCGATATTTTTTGAAATTAAAGGTTAGCTGTTAAATTTGAACATTTGTTCCTCTGACATATTAAACTGAAGCCTTACAATATATACGTGAGACATTCAACAATGGGTGCAAATTTAACTGACTTTTCGGAATTAAGGTGATTGGTTGCAAAAACACTCGCCAGGTACGATATGCAAGACTCCGATGTGATCAGCGAACTAAAAGTTATGCTGCTTCTCTTTGATTAGATATTCATGGTGACGTTTTTAATAGGTTCACACATATAAAAGTAAGAATGTCTCGGAAAAACAATTCCAGTTACTCATTCAGGCTTAAGAATGAAAGAAGTGGATGCATAAAATTTTCTTATTGTGACGATGTGATACAACATTATGCTTGAACATTTATCAAAATGTTTATGTTTTAATTAGTAGAGCCAAGGACGTTTTTTTGTCGTTGAGTCATCCAATATTCCCGTTGCAACAAAAAGGGAAAAAGGAAAAAATCTGTTTAGCTTAAATCACAATACAACAATTCGCCCATTAAATTGAAGTGGTGATATTTTAGTTCTAAGGCATTCTCCATGATTCGCGGACTCAAAATAAAGTAAAATTTTGTTCATTAAATGATGGAAGTTTATCAAAGTAGAGTGAATGCCAAAGGAAATTTTCTTTTAGATTGAAATCACAAAACATGATGCAACCCGTCCAACAAATTGGAATGGTGATGCATGACATATCAGAGGAAATTTTTGCTTCTAAAATAATTTTCAAATTGCTTTACTTCCTCTTGAATACGAACAATTCATATTAGTTACATATAGATAAAATGATAGATAAAATAATTCTTTCGAATCCTCCTTCCAAAATCGCTGTTATACCGTGATCTATCTAATGAATTGTCTACAGAGTGACATTGTTTGGCAGTTATTGTTGTACGTATTGGCCTAAATCCAAATCGCTAAATGATTTAGGATTTCCTGGGCGAGGTGGTCTGATGAGTGACGTGCTCCCTAAATCAATGAACATGGTTTGGCATCTCGCCTCGCGGGAAGGGTGTTTTATAAACTCCGCGGATGGCACGGTCCTTGGGAAACCTGAAGAGAGTCGAGGTATGGCTTATTTGGGTCATCAAAATACAGATCATGATGGGCAACGAACCACCAGAAACGTCTGATAAGTTGCAGAATATGTATACTTATTGCTATGGAGGGAATAAATATACCTCCTCTTCATCAAGCATTACTTAAATTTTTTCTCCCTAGCAGTTTGCACTCATTGTTTTTACTTCGAACGGTTCTTAATTAATACTTTCCCCTGCTTCGAGCTTAATGTACCCGCAAGTATATCAGAATAGTTTTTTTTGTGAATAGATTTGTAACACTTTGTAACAAGATCCGACCGCTTTCCTGGCACTAACAAAATGGTTTCGCAATTTTTTCTATGCCCTATTGAGTAGATCACACGAAATAATAGCCCGTACCTGTTTTAATAAGAATAAGATTTCTATTTCGCAAAGTTTTTAAGGGGCGGACATTTTACTACAATTGAACAGAATAATCCCTTCCTTTTTAGGGAAATGCAAAATTTAAACGACTCAATATTAGAGTAGAAAAATTCTTTCTTGATGATTTAAGGATAGCATAAAAACGAGGTGTTACCAACAAGGCTTGAATATGGTAAGTTAAGAATTTGCGCTCATAATCGTATGACTAAGAGCCACTATTATTAACATTGAGGTTTGATTATTAGTATGGGTATAGGTCCTGACTCCTTATGAGTCGTGGCTTTCACACAATCATTTTATAATGTCACCTTCTTCTGGGGGTGTATTATTTCCGAGAGGTTTTCCAAACATGGTTTCTAGTACGCAGAAAATTTTACCACCTAGAAGTTAGTGGAGGTGGTCCGTGATTTCACCCGAACGGCAACCCAAGACTCTTTGTTAAAGTGACAAACGCTATACCTAATACTCCATCTCGTAATGAAATTAGTTAGTGCTTAATAAACATGGAGTGCCACGCATGGTCTTGAAAAGACTGAATCATCACTCGACACCTTCTGACTAGCTTAATACGCTGAGAAGCAGGGGCGTGCGAACACAGGTTCGCGACTAATTTTTTACATGTATGCACGCACATACATTCCTTCCTTGAGTATACACCGTCATGAACACACACAGATAAAAGCATGCATATTCATACACTAAAATATGTACGCATCTGCATACACGCAAATACATACCTACATATGTTTATACGTATACCTATTGATGATTCTATTTAATCCCTCGGTGGTGAGTAGCTGCTGTCACTGCCTCTAATTGTTTTCGGAAAAAACGTCATCGTTGACGTATCCTTTACACAGTGGTTCACTTTAATTTTATAATATATAAAACTTAAAAACGCATAAAAAGCGACTGAAATTTTTTTCAAAAGTTTCAATGGCATAAATACCTTTTTTAATGGAAAGAAAAACTGTTTTCCTCCCGTTTTTTCTTTGAAGTTTATGTGATTTTTCGAGTACCAGATCTTGCTGGGGAACAATAACCGGCTCAGGGAAAGGAACTGGCCCTCCCTACCCTGATGTGTGAATTTCACTCGCCGTCGGGCTTAGTACTGGGTGAACTCTCCTCTGAACGCTGAACCATCACCTAGCAAACCGAACCATCACCTACCAAACCGACCTTCAGGTTGATTACTGTGTAATGGTTTATGTATATATATATAAAAAAACCATAATTGTAAAATTAACACATCAGGGTAGGGGGGCCAGTTCCTTTCCCTGTGCCGGTTATGGTTTCCCAGGAAGACCTGGTACCCGAAAAATCACATAGCTTGGGTGGGAGCTGCAGGTGCCCAGAGGGCCTTGTCCGGGAATCGAACCCGGGACCCTCCGATCAGCAGTCCAACGCTCTACCCCCTGGACTACCGCGACCCACACACACACACACACACACACACACACATATATATATATATATATATATATATATATATATATATATATATATATATATATATATATATATATATATATATATATATATATATATATATATATATATATATTATTTGGACGGCACAATAGAACACAAATAAAGTAGTAACACTTAAAAGGACACTCATATTGTAAATTGTTTAAGCTTTCGGCCTTCTCCGAGGCCTTTTTCAAGTAAGACTATTTTTTTATTTGTGTTTCTATTGTGCCGTCCAAATATATACCTATATATATATATACGTACACACACACATACATATATACGTGGACTGATCAGAAAATAACTAACTTATGTTTCGGATTAGTGTGACGCTGGGTAGGCCATCTTAGCGTCTACACGTTCCTATGCTTAGTACGCATCCTGCTGAGTTAATGTGTAGACTGAGGTTCTTCTACTTTGCTCACTGCGAATCGTATCAATGTGCGCTGCAATAGAAAATCCCGCGAGTTGTGAAGTGCGATCTGTGATTAGATTTTTACTAGCGAAAAACCACAAGCCAATTGAAATTTATAGGCAACTTTGTGAAGGGTTACGGAGACGGAATAATGAGTGAAGACGGAGTGAGGCAGTGGTGCATTCTGTTTAAAAATGGCCGCACCAATGCTCACGAAGAGGATCGCGGTAATGGTTCTAGCATTGTGACAGGTGAACTGACGATGAAAATCTAGGATAGAATTGTGAAAATCGCCGTTTTACGTTTACGGTTCTCTCGCTAGACGTGACTTGCAGCTCAGCTCTTTGACACTGACGCAGAATTGCATGCTGGTGTAAACACTTGGTTAAAATATAAGGCGGGAGATTTCTCCAGAGACGGAATTGTAAAGCTTTATAATAAATACCTCAATTTGAATGGCGAATATGTAGAAAAGTAGGTCAAGAATGTGCTTTTAAAACTTATATGATAAAACTGTCTTGTCACTAGGGTCATATTTTATTTGAAAACGTGAACTACTTTCTGGAAGGCACTCGTAAGATCAAACTTTAAAAGAAAAAACGGAAGGAAAGCAGTTTTTTTCTTTCACTGAGACAAGCTGTTTTCCCATCGAAAAATATAAAAAAAAAAATTGTGAGAGCTTTTCTAGGTTATATATATACAATCTCCATACTTGTACTTATTTTACGCGAAATCAGATCGTAATTATTTAAGAGCAATTTTTTTAGTAATTTCTCTCGTAAATTCTTATTATTGAATTTCGCGTGAAATAAGCAAATTATAAATTAAATTACACCTTTGCGGTAGTGGTGGTTAGGACGGTTATAGACATTTATACGAAAAAATACAAAGTCAGTGCTTACTTTTCTGCTCTCTCTACGAGGGGACTTCAGGTCGTGGTAGCTCCAAACTCGCCTTCTCGCACTTCACAAAAATTTCGACGCTGTACCGAAGGTATTTTTCGGTTGGTAAGTACTGCAGCAAAAGAAATTCAGCCTTAAAAGTTTCAGCCAAGAGTACTTTATAAAGAGTTCAAAAGGTTTTAATTCCATTCAACTTGTTAACCTAAAGCTACCCTTAACATAGTTTCCCGTACTTTTATCAAAAACCTCTTCCATCCATCTCTTGTGGCCAGGATTAATTGCTAATTATACATGACATTTTTAGATTCCACCTTCAAACGGTGGCGCGTGAGGCACTCGTGTTAATGGCTGTGCAAAAATATCATTTAAGGGATGGGATTCGCGTGCGTGAGGTATATGGAAACTATTTATAAAACTTCAAATATGCATACTCCTTACTTTGTAATACCGTATTCTTCGAATTATTTATGTAGACCTTTACTTTTTCGCCAGTCACAATCATCTTTCCGTACTTATTTCAGTTTTTTCAAACGGATACCGTCCGTGAACCAACTAGAAAATTATGGGGGCATAATTTTTATCATATACTCAAATTGATATCGTATGAAGGACGGGAAAATTTGGCATCTACTTTGTAAACCAATCAGGAGCATCGTGCACATTCATAATTTAGAAAAGTGATGCTTTGCGTATCACGCTCCAATTTTTAGTCTAACTTCCGAAATCGCGTTAAAAAATAATAGCATTTATTCGTCAAAGTATCTAGTGGGTTAACTCTAATTTATTACCATCCTTTGAACTTATTCTCCAAGGTCCTTGATTCTCTTCATGTTTCATTCAATACTGGCTAATATTCACTACTTACATTCATCGAATGCGTAATTTTTGTCGTGATCAATCTGCAGGAGAATATTAAATTGAATATATTTCATCTAACTATTTTCACAGACGTTCAGATGAGAAGGCGGAAAGAGTGAATAAAAAACAAAATAGAAACCCCGCATGCGTGTACGTCTGCGAGGCGCGCGCCCATTAATCCTACCCAATTCCCATCGTCTACACAATGCTGACGTCAATAGAACGCTGCTTCCTGTACGAGCTTAGGTCTGGGAATCGTGTTGGGAATCACCCATGTTCTATTTGTGTGGTATAATATACACTTGCACAAAAATTAGCTGATTATTGCTTTAAAAAGAAAAATGAGCTTCTGTGAAGGTATATTAACAAATAATAAATAACCCAGACGCTTTAATGAGAAAATACACTCGTAAGAAATTGATGATTAATCCTTAAAAAAATATGGGATACATTTCAAATATACTCTATCCAGGTTCTGGAAAGTAAGATTAATATATATTTTTGTTAAAACAATATCAACGTGTGCGTAACATGTACGTATGCAACGCACTCTTGATTTCACAAGGTCTTATATACTATTTTTAAGATCTCGTCGATTTTTGATTGCGATTGCTTTACGTTGTTAATACATTAATAAACTTCGAAACTTCCGAACATCAAGGGTGATAGCCAAAAAATCAACAAAATATTTGGCGCTTCCACAATTTTACAAGATTTTGGATTTATCATATTTATAATTAGAGGCTTTTCTTATCATAAAAGTGTGCAAGTCTTTAACTGTTAGAGCAACGTTGAATTAATCAACTAGAATGTTCAGAAGCGCAAAATAGTTTAAAGTATTGGCTGACTACTTGATTCAAGAACGCTGGTTATATTCAAAATCACTCTATAAAACACTGTTTAACTTTAGAAAAATGTCTCCCGCCTCCGTTAAACCCTTTTCTGTTTCTACTACAGAGGAAGTACTTTCTATATCCTCAATGAACTCCCAGGCATTTCTTTTATATGCTAGGCGAACAGGCCAAATGATTCCTCAAATTTCTGAGCCATGTGAAATGGACGAGTCATATCATAAAGCAGAATTCAAAGTATTTTTTCATCAATTGAAATTGAAACCGTTTAGTAAAAATAAATCATTAGCTGTGAATTGCTGTACATGGTAGTCTCATCAAGATGTTTACTGAAATGAGTGCCTTCGTGGAAGTCCAAAAGTATGAATTTTTTCTGGCCATACAGAAATTCTTTCAAATCCACAGCTGCAGTTTTCAACAATATTCTACCAATATTACGTGGATTTTCTTTGAATGCCATCGGTTAGACCCATGCAGAGCCAGCTCTAGTTGCTTAAGGTTTAGCCAATGAACCTCTGAAGTTGATTTTCTCCGGGCATTTTAAAACTTTCTTCTAATTTTTACACTTTTTTCAAGGCTAGGAAAGATATTCCATTCGCAAATCGGATGAAAATTCCCTGAAAAGGCCTCCTTCATTTTAAAGCAGCAAAATATGACTTAACTTACCTTTATTTATGCATGGAAAACAAATTTCTTGCGTTTGCTTGGTTTTTTAAACTGATTAGAAAATTAAGTAAAGTTGATCATACATCAGCCGACTGTTAAAAGATTACGTCAATATTTTTGCTTTAAGGCTGCACAAAAAGAAAACAAACACACTGCTACTTGATGCTAAAGATGAAATATCAATGACACCAAAATGTTTAATAGATCTTTCACATTATCAATATCCAATCCAGTCTGTCATCACCAGTTATATTTCACACCCCCAGAAAAATTGTTAAGATTGTTGCTCATGATTGAATGTCTAGTAAAACTGCATTTGGCAAATTTTATTGAATTCCCTATACACCATCCATTTCCGAGAATATGCATAGCTCTTAACAAAATCACTTAATTGGGATTTAGGAAGCGATGGCGTATGTCAAGTGTTTATGTATATATAAGATGTATATATAAAATTTGTGCTCGTATACTTACATTGGTATAAAATATTTGCTGATAAAGTGAAGAATGCGTTATCAGGTGAAGTATTATCATGTATCTTTACTTCAGCAGCATTATGATCGATTTTATCTTTGTCATGCACTACCTACCAAAAAAACTTCTCAAAATATATATGATCATTTAATTTCAATGATAAGAAACTAACTATTAATTATAGTTTTTCAATTTGATTGCTAAAATCATAATTATACATTAAGGTACTTTACTTAACTTTATGTGGACCAACAATTCAATTTTTTAACAGTTCCCGCATACAGGTGTTCAAATGTGTGAAATCTGGGTTCGATGTTGACGTTTAAAATATGATAATAGCAATAAGCTTCTGTTTGAAGCCTAGATGGTTCCTTTTGCTTCGTCATAGACTGCGGAACACATTATGCAAGAAAGTTGGCTGAGCTCTTCGCAAACGATTTCACGTGTGCTTGGTCAAAGATAAAGTGAAGCAGGTTCATGGAAGACCTCAGCACAAAGAGCTTTGAGGGAATGAAGAAACTAGCTGGGTAAATGAGCGTATGGAGTGCGAACCTATCCTCAGACTAATGACCTGTGGAGATGATAAAAGGAATTTTATCACATTCAGAGCCCTTTTTATAGAATAAAATGTTCAAAGAGATTTTCACTAATCAGAAAAACGAACTTAATCTTAAATACAGTGTGTTCTCGATTCACAACCATCGACTTTTCACCTATTTTGCCGCCGTTCATAAAGCATCGATGAAAACTCATTGCTGCAAGATGAATAGTTTTTCATAGAAAAGACCTTTTTCATGCAAAAATTTTCTCTAATTTGTAAATATGAATTTTTGGAGACGCTTTACATGCTCTAATTGATATTTCGGCGTGTTCATTGTAAATATTTTACATACTTTCATTTAGGTTCCTTCACTATCACCAAATTTATTTGATTCGGCATTGTGTGACTTAACCGTTTCTTTCCCCTAAACTAAATTTTCATATGTATACTTTACACTTTTTTCACTTCGTGGAATTGTTTAATGCCCTTATTAAATCGATTTGTAATTTTCCACAGGATTTATTTCTTAAAATGAAGTCCGTAGAAAATTACGAACTCATTTAATATAAATTATCATATGTAGACGAGAATTGATGGAAGCAAGTAACAGCATATGTTCAAAATTGTTTTCGTTGCATCTTTTGTTACAGCATTTCTCTCGTAATTGTTTGTAACTTGAGTCAAGTTATGGGATTCCCTTTAGAATATACTACATTAAGTTGACTAATGCGCCTAATGTTATCACTAGCTTTTATTATAGCATTGCAATGAACACCGTCGGGGTACGAAGGATATCAGTGGGAGAAACTGTCCCCACCAAATTACACACATATGTTTTTGTTACCTTGAGAGGGTATCAAAGAATGATTTTCATCATACTTCAAATAAAAGAACCACAGCAATCCGCAAAGAACTACTGACATGAATTGTGGCTGAATAAGTTTGAGAATGAAATTTTTAAGGATGAGAATCGTGGAATTGAGAATTATAGTTTCGGATATGGAAAGGCTGAAATAAAACAGTTTACAGGATAAAAACCAAGATTTACTTTAATTAATTCGGAGAAAAGTTTGAAAAAAATCATGATGAACCTGGTTCAAAAGTAGTATAATTTCACTGGCTGAGCAGATACGAATGGCGTAGGGCGCATTTTATCTGGTTGAAAAAAAATAGATAAGGCAGTGATATTTCTCCTATAAACCATGTTTCTATTGTAGGTATGCATATAATAAAATGAGGGTCTTTTGAAAGTAAAAATATACATCCAAATAAAAATGGAGCATCTTTCACGCAAATTACGAGCATGTTGAAAAAGTTAAACTACAAAAGTTAATACAATATTATTAGTTTTATTTTATCACTCCCTAAAAGAAATTGGCAATATGATAATCCAAGGCGAGTGGCATAGGTAGTGAATAGCCATCTCACTGCATCATCCGTTTCCATTCACCGCTCGAGTGGAACAGGATGACTACTCGTATATCTTGATCATCTGTCATTCCTCCATGGGCTTATAAATCATTTTGGAAAATCTTGATAAATATCGTCGCGAAAGTACCACGGCGTAAGAAATTTTAATTGCGTATGCACAGGTCACCGAGTCACCAAAATATTGCTATTGCACTCACCAAGAAACAGGACTGCAGGCCAAAATCCTCCGCTGCGAATATGGAGAGAGAATAGGGGTAGTGAGTACGTCTTGAAACGGCCCCAATGGTGTCGAAACTTGGCAGGAATGCTTTAAACCCGAATGCCCCTCAATTCATAGGTGTTGGGGAAAATATGAAACTTGGATCATTCATTTCCCTAAGAAACGAAAGTGATGTGAGCCAGAATGAGCTTCGATATCAGCTTGTCCCTCAGCAATTTCACAAGTTGGAGGCAGCAGTATTAGTAAATACTACGTAAAATATTTAGATAATTAGACTGATTTTAATTAGATAAATTGGAATTTTGGCACCCACAAGATCATTTTTAACTACTCTATACTCTTACATTAGCAGGCTGGCGACTTTTTAAAACATCTAAACTTTACCAAATCTACACAAAACTAATAATTAATCAGAGTGGAAAGTAAATTACGGCGATTCTAATGTTAAGAGACACTTGAATTAAATGCCTATAGATTTATGATGATAAGAGTAAATAATAAATGGTAAAATAAATAAGTGGTAAATCATAGTAAATTCTTTTAACCATCCAATGGAAATTTTATTGAGCTGTTCCATTATACGCTATTTCTGATTATGCATATGTTGAAAATTATTTTCTCATTACGTTGCACATAGTAAGTTGACTGACTCATATTTATAATAAAGAAACGGAAAATACTAAGAATATAAGATATCGTTAAACAAATAATCAAAAATAGCAAGAACGCATTTTTCATTATAGTGAAACGAATATTAATGAGTTTTAATAAAATAATATTATCAATTATTTTAATATTTATCCTTTTATTTTCTTGAACTCTATTCATATTTATGATCAGCATGTCATAAAGTAATGGAGCACCGCAGCGCCTATTAACATTTGGACACTTAAATGTAACATCTTACTCCGGAATAATATCTGGAATTAATTCTACCTGCATCATTAGGTTTGGAGGAATGTTCATATTAATTTCATGATATATTGTTTTAAAGAATCCTGAGCACATTTCAAATTCCCACACAGTTAGAATTTTTAAGGGACTTTAATATGTCATTAACGAACGAAAACATATTTGTGTATTTCCGAAAATCAATATTTTGATCGTCCATTATAGAAAATAAACAGCTAAATGGACGCTATAAGGGACGACAGATGTTTTGTCGTTGGGATGAAGAACCATATACCCTTTGAATCATTAACCTATAACACTGAATGCTAATACGAAGGGGTATCGTAAACGTTTAACTATCACTGATAAATATTGGAGATAGAAACTTAATTTTTATTTGTTATTCTTAAGACCTCTCTACATAGTCACCATCCAGAGTTATGCATTTCTCCCGACATTTCTTGATCTCAAGAAGTTTGCCAGTGTAGAACTAAGATTGTGTAGAATGCATTGTTACACCTCTTAATTGACGTCATATGCTTCAACAAATCTCTGACCCCGAAATATTTTTTTTAATTTTTGGGAATAAGAAAAGGTCGTTTATGGCAAGATGGGGAGAATAGGGTGAATGCGGCAAAATTCCAGCCACGTCACTTTAATTGCCGGTTGTGCCTTTGCCACGATTGCAGATCGCGCCGTGTGTGCTCCTGAAAAGGAGTCAGTAGTTGTGGAATCGAGCGTACTGACAACTTTGGCATATTTAGTTCATCGTAAATAATTTCCAGCAGAGTACTATAGCTAATATCAGTCTCATTCATGATAATTTGGGTGGTTGCTCTCCGCTCTTATAGGGTAGCACTTTATTCACTGCGGCAGCATCGCCCGTGAGTGCTTGTATTCCACTTTCGGAAGATCTGTGAGGGATATGTGACCAGTTTGAAAATTCTTTTTCCGCCTATTCTGGGCTATCATTTACATAAAACTATCATTTCATCGTTTTCCGGGTACTATAACCGCGTAATATAACCTTTTAATTAAAGGAACTTAATCAGCCGCTATCGTCTCCATACTGCGAGTAACTTCTATCTATGGCTTCCCGAAACAAAACAAATCAATTTTAATAGGCGTAATTTACTATGTACACGAGGATCAATTAATATGTTGAATAATTTTTTTACAGATATTTCGGTTATATCTAAGTAGTATTTACTTGAAAAAGATAACCTCACGAATATGCGCATTTTGACAAGCAGCATAATTGGTTGTTAAGAAAGGTATAAATGTACGAGATTGAATATGGCAATTGAATTGAGCGGAAGGCTGAATTAAATGATAAATAAATGACAAGTGACGATAATGAACAGTATATTGTAGAGTGCCACTTCAGTCACTCATGTCACAAAGTCGGCGACTAACGGTTTTAAAGTTCGATGAACATTATAGTTCTGTTGGTCCAACACTTGGAACCTGTTTCAAGGAATTTGCTTACTGATGGGTTCTTGGAGGTTTTCAGGGATGAATATTCTCAAATTATACTAATTCATCAGCATTAAAATATGATGGAAGAAGAGATATATTTTTTCCCACTCACAAGATTTTTATTAATGCAAACGACTAATTTGGGTATCAAAAACTATATCAGAGGACAAAGAATGATGAACGAAAAAGAAGATATTGGGATTGGCGGTCGAACGCTGCGGAACACATCAGACAAAGAGAAATGAATGAAGTGACCAGTAGTTAACAGATGAATCCGTCATAATATCCGTGATTTTTTAATTAGGCTCTCGAACGCAGGGGACCCTATGGGAATGAATCCCATCATATTATGAATATTTGTACCACATTAAAGCGGATAATTTTCTAATTGGAAAGGTTTGAAGAGCATTTTTAAATCTTTCGGTAAGTTTTCTCGAATTTTTTGCCAGAAAAAAGGGAGAAACTTTTAAGGTGATGGAAGATTTATATATTGAGCAAGAACACCTCTCAAAGGAATGAACCATCGACTAAACCACTAATAATCTCTACTCTTATGCTCACGGAGAGACATCGCTAGAACTGGTAATAAAGAGTTTTCAGGGACTCCCCTCCTCCGATTCGGGATTTCATCATCAAAACTATCACCGCATTATAAGTGCCCCATATAAAATGTGATGACAGTTGGATTTATTCCTATCAGTCGAAGGAGATTTATTTGAAGTACAAAGAGACTCGTCTGAATGGAGAAGACAGACTACCGACGCGAATCGGTATTCTCCAGCCCACCATTCCAGCGTCCGAGGTAGGGTTGGAATCTCTAGGTTTCTTGGGGACGCGAGTACTATTAGCGAGATTATTGTTGCCCACGTCGGAGCTCGAACTGTGAATAATGGCAAAGTTAACTTTCACCCTTCCCTGCGTATCAATCGGGTATTTAATGTACTTTTTTCATCAAGAATCTCCCACGTTTTACAAGTTGACGCACCATGGGCGCATAATTAAACGTATCAGTAACAAAACATTTAAAAAGGGTGGCCCATGGAAGGAAACATTTCAACATAATTATTTCACCACAAAACAACTAAATTTAAATCAAGTATATCATTTTGAATGTAGATTAGTAAAGAGGAGGTAACTGGATGAGCTGCAGCTAACACCAAAAGGATCTCACAACACTCATTACTGGTTTTCAGGTCATAGGATACCTAGTGATTTTTGGATATCTATTAAAGGGAAACATGGGCTTTATTAGTGGCGAAATACCGAATTTTTTCGACAACAAAACCCCTAAATGGCTGTGTTATTGCGATTAAAAAAGTACAAGGCTTTACTTGGGCTTTTACACTCCAGTAATTTTAAAACTAGCTGCCAAACAGGGTTGAAGCGTTTAAGTGAGTAGGGAAAACCATAATGACACAAACAGCTGAGAAATTTTTCGGATTAATAAATTGAAAGTACTCTCCGCTATGAAAACCAAAATTATTGAGTGATTGAACGCGTTTTCCAACCAGAGATGACATATATATTCTTTCCTGAAATTCCTGTAGTTCTACAAAGGAAAGGCTACGAAAGAATAACGAATTATTAATTCCCGCATTTTACCAAATTTTTAGGCAAAGATTAAAATTCCCGATTCCGCAGTAAAGAAGCAGAGTCCGTGGCATGTCAGGCTGGAGGAGAGAATAACAAAACAAAAATAATAGGTACTTGTATGTGCTACATTGGCTTGATTTCATTATTTGTGGACTGAACTTGTTGTTGACAATGAATATTCTTTATTTTTTCAATAATTCTCGTTGAGTTTTTTTATAGAACCACCAGATTGGAGGCAAAACCTACGGAAACCCGGGAAAAACTAAAAACACCAATTTATGGTTCGAATTCCTTGCTAAGAATAATGTAATTTTATTTTTTTGGTGAAATGTGCATCATATATAATCATCGGTTTTCGCAACACAATGGTAGCACGCTTTTCTAATGAACTAATGCTAGAACTAACAATATTAGTCGTACTTTTCTAACACTAAATAATATTTATGATGCTATATAAAATAGATAGCATATAATATCATACAATGATAGTTTGATTGCATTAACCAGGCATGAATTTAAAGCAGGTTTAACAAACAGAACAAAACATGATTCCAGATCCCTCCAGATTCCAGGCTCCTCTGCTCCCTCCATGGATCATATTCCAACACCGCTGCGAGGAAATATTGACCGTCTGATTTTTCCACAGCGAGAATCAAGTCGAGGATATTAACGTCAACAGAATGAGCGAAGTATGCGACTGCAGACTACGCAGAGACCGAGGTTTCCACCTGAACCTCAACCCCACCAACCACCACATGACAGGGTCGCAGTTCCACGAAAGCCTCTCTCGACCCCCCGCCAAAGTATTCAATTCCTTGCGACCCTATTTCCCCTCATATCCTCGAGGAGTGTCACATCTTTCTATCATCGGAAACGCCTGAAGCCGGCCTCCCGGAATCACAGCCGGGGAGCGCTGCTGAAGACGTAGTATGGTGGCATTAGCCCAATCGATAGGTGTCCCGCGAGTACAACACGCCGGCCTCCGCCGTGCGCGGGAGAATTTTCCAAATGGCCGACCGACGGAGAGGCAGGCGGCCAAGCTGCGGCGGCAGCGAGCGCGCAACCTGAATCGTCTCCTTTAAAACGTGGGAAAGTGGGTTGGGGTAGGTGGGGTGAGCAGGCCGTTTGGGATGTGCGTGCGGGGGAGGGGGGAGGGTAGGGAGAGGGGGAGGGAAAGGGGTGTGCAATAAAAGGGTGGCTAAGTGGGGAAGGGGAGTGAGGAGTTGGGGGTGTCAGAGAGCGAGAGAGAGATAGGGTGGAGGGCTAAGGGTGATGCGGTGTGGGGATTGGGGGTGGGTCGAGACAGAGAGAGGGGCACGGGCCGGAAGGGATAGAAAAGCCATTTCGAAGTTGAGTACTCTCCCTTCTTTATTTCTCCTCCGCTGCGCTTTCTCCTCAGACCATCTCCCTACGTCCCCCGACCACACATCCCCTCTACCCCCCCCCCCCCCTGTCCCTCGCCCAAACCACTCGCCCCGCCACAATCCACATCTCCGGTACAGGCTCCCTCGCCCCTTTCCACACAGATGCAATTACAAACATACATGCAGACACATTCATACGGGTACATCAAACACAAACATACAAATGTGTGTAAATGTGTATATAGTTCACATATTACTATTGGTAACTTACAATTTAAGGTGGGGTTGGTGGACACAGGTGCAACGAAACGCACTGTTCCTATCATTTATGAAAAGGTATGATTACTTTCCGTACTATCCTTTCCTCTTGAGTCATCCTCCATTTCTCTTTTGATGGGTGAAATAGCTACCTAACGCCATCTCCTGGCCAAAGAATCGGGGCAAGTGTCTGCATAAAACCCCCCACAGATTTCAGGGTAATTTACGTTTCCTCGATAACTCAAGCGGTAAATAGCATGGGCCCGTTAAGTCGAAGATCCGTGGTTCATGTCCCGGTCAGAGAACCGTGTTTACACTTGTGATCCCCTTGATTGTACCTTACCACCATTCCAGTGATCGTCTTTCATATTTGTTACTTCCTCTTTTCCTTATGCCTGTATCCGTGTGAATAAATATGTGTTCGTCATATAGTATGGTGGGTGTTCGTATTTCGATGCATGTATATATATGAAGGGAGGAAGAAAGTATGCAAAATCGAATACGAACTTCATGTAGATCAGGTTTCGTTGTGAAAATTATGTGGCCTGTATATTCAAAACGCACTTAACCATTAGAACACACACTTATATATATGTATATATATATATATATATATATATATATATATATATAACAATAAACACAGTAATCAACCCGAAGGTCGGTTTGGTAGGCAATGGTAGAATTCACCCAGCACTAAGCCCGACGGCGTGTGATTTCACACATCAGGGTAGGGGGGCCAGTACCTTTCCCTGTGCCGGTTATGGTTTTCCAGGAAGATGTAGTACCCGAAAAATCCCATAGCTTGGGTATAGCTGCAGATGCCTTGAGAGAAGCTTGCTCGGGAATCGAACCCGGGCCCGGTATATATGTACATACACAAGAGGCGTCGAGCGAATTCGTACAAGTGTATCGCGGGTTCATCTCTGACATATCTATGAAAGCTGCCTCTGCCGATATCATTTTGATGCATTAGTCAAAGTATGAAGAGGGAAGTTGCCACTTTTTCCCTTCTTTATCTCTCTTTTTGCTCCCTTAACCTCCCCCGTCGGTTGAAGCATCCCGTCCAACCTCCCTTACCAAAACGACGTCGTAAAAAATGGTCCCGACGCGTTACACCCGAGGTTTCATTGCTGGAACATCACGCCTTTACCTATTTTTGCATCGAAGTCATTTTCGCTAATCCGGGGAGAGGATTTTGCTAAATCAGTCGTTCGCTCTCCGGGTATCAGCCTGATTACTAATCTTTTCAGGAATGATTTCTAGAAAATATTTGAAAGTATCACACGTCCTAAGTATTCGATCAGGGATATTTTGTGTCTAGATTAATTTGTTATAGGAATTAACGCTCCGAAATGGAAAATAAGATCTGAATGACGCCTAGAAATTCATTTACACGCTTCGTTTGTATATGATATTGGACCTTTGTGTAAATAGCATGATTTGATTGATTAAGTTAAATTCAATTGAAAAAATTAAAAATTTCCGGAACGGGCAAACTTTCCAAGATTTTAACTTGTAGAGGAAGTAAGATTAGTTCCAGAAAACTTTAATGATGATAAATTCATTACACTCGGGACCAAACGAACTAAAGAGCATAATTTAATATAGGTGAACTGAACAATTACATATCTAATCACATTGCAAATTGAAAAATATCAGCACTGAAACGATGGGTAGTACCATAAATGAGACCTATGGATGTCATGCAATATTATCAGCATTTACTCTCCAACAATCTTACACACTGGGGAACATGCTAGCAGAGGGAAAGTCTTGGGGGCTCTGAACCACGCGGTTCCATCAATCCATGACGTTAGCGATTTTGCGTTTTTTTCCAAGCCGATTTTATTTCATATTACCCGAAGAGCTTTCGTCTTTCTCTAGACTCCTTCCACCGCCCACTTCAATCTCTTTTCCTGTTTCTTCGCCACCCTTTCCCCTCTCAATATCTCCATATTTATTTCTCTCTCGCCAGCCTTTTCATGAACGCCGTTCATTCCTCTGAAAATGACGGAAATCTTTCACAGTCGGTACGCCGAATGAAAGGCCTCCCTTCATTTTCTGATTTAATTCAAGGACTACTTATAATCCTCAAACAATCCGCTATTCTTCGAGCATGCAAGGAATGCCGGAAGAGATATAGAATTGGTTTAAAATGTTAACGAACTTCAGCAGGGTGCTAAAAACAACCAGTCTAATTATTTTAATTCAAACTTTAAAAAAAGGAAATAGTAAGTGTTTGGGTTCAAATTTCATAAATTTCGTCTTTTGATCAGAGTAATTATTTATTTATTTATTTATTTGGGATACATTGCTGTTAGGCGATAAGCCGGGTGGCAATGACATGATATAACAAACAGTAGTGTAGATGTAGATGTAGTCATTCTTAAAACATATCACAGTGTCATTAAATAGTCGCCATTAAATAGTGTCATTTAACAATCCCATCATGTATACCTTTTACATTCACGCCTAAATGATTTAATGCTTTTGGGTAAGGGCTTAAAGAGTTCATCAGGCAGCTGGTTCCACTCTTTGATTCCCATATTTAGGAACGAAAACTTGGCGGTGTTTGTCCTTTGGGGCATGTATTTGATTTTAAGCGGGTGATCATTCCTGCCGAGATAACATGGCTTATTTACACTCTCGTTCAGTTCTTTCCAGCCTCCGTCAGCTTTCAATATTTTAAAAATGGCACACAGTCTATTCAGCTTCCGTCTGTTCTTTAGTGACCCCCATCCTAGTGAGCCTAGCATGTCACTTACACTGTCGGTCTGCCTATGTCGCCCTAAAACGTACCTGGCAGCCTTCCTTTGCACTGCTTCTAATTTTTTCACATGCCCTATTTCAAAGGGATCCCATACTGTGGTCGCATATTCGACAATAGGCCTTACAATTGTTTTGTAGGCCAATTCTTTAGTTGATTTAGTGCTTCCTTTGAGGCTCCGCATGACCCAGTGGAGCGATTTAAAGGCCTTGCCTACCACATAATCTGTGTGAAGTCCCCACCCTAAGTCTTTACTTAGGTGCACCCCTAGATATTTACAATTATCTTTTGTTACAATCGTTTCTCCCATTATTTTATATACCCTTCCCTCACCTGCCTTCCTTTTGGAGAATGAGATGTGAATAGTTTTTGCAATGTTTATCTCCATTTTGTTGATTTTGATCCAATTAGCCACGTTATCTATGTCACCCTGCAGAACGTCGCGATCACTGCTGCTGCTGATTTCCCTATAGAGTATACAGTCATCAGCGAACAATCGTATTTTGGAATTGACACATTCCGCAAGGTCATTCACGTAACAAAGAAACAGAGGAGGACCAAGCACGCTACCCTGAGGTACTCCGGATGTGACGTGGATCACTGATGCACAAGGTCTGTCATATCTTGAGAATAAGTGGATAAGTTTTCGCTCAAAGATCCAGCGAGGATATTTCATCTTAAATTTGGTATAACATATTGGCTCTTCGATTACGGCACGAATGGTTAATAGGTAAACTATTAGTACCTGTTACTAACATTCAGAATTTTACCGATTTAGTGGAAAGGTTTAATTTTCAAAGCTTTAATATCGTTGAACTCTGTCATAATTCAGAGGTGAGATAAGAGAGAGGAGGAAATTTTCCATTTACGTATTAGTGTTGAGGTCAATTTCCTAACTATGAATAGCTTAACCACAGTAAATTACCCGAGTGTTTATGTGATAGGTAAGGGTAAGCTCGTAAAAGAAGAAATACGATGTATGAAATCCACCAAGGGAAGGATAAATACTTTCCCTGTGTCGCCTGCAGTTTCCCAGGAAGATCTGGAACCAGAAAAATCGCAGTTCATGAATGAATCTAAGGGTATCCAAGGCCAATGAGAATCGAACAAGGGCTCTTCGGTCAGTATTCGGGCGCTCTGTCACCCATTCCATGGAATTTTAATGGTGAAGAATGTTTGGGAAATACATTTAAAGAATCAAGATATTTCATTTACGACAGACAAATACTATATCGTATCAAAATTTCTGCTAATAATGGAAATTTGGCTCTACAAGTGATTTCCCTCCGGTGTACTACAACCTTGACGTGATGGAAGGCATTGTGCGTCCCAATGACCCCTAGAGCCGTGATGTCGAGAGCCATAATAATTGCTCTTATCAGGATCACCCATGCCAGATAGGTCGAAGTAGCCAGATGAAAGGTAGTCTTCACAGTGTCTCATCCTCAGTGAGACGGCTACAAAGGCATCTGTACCCAGTGGGGCGGTCATCAAGTGTTGGTGTCACGTTAAAATACAATTGAGGAAGGTAACGGGCAACCATCTAAATTATCAACTCCTTTATTGTTGTGACAGTATAGAGAAAATGAGTCATGGCAACCACGGGACTCGGCCGTTTGTCGTGCCCGATTGGGGGTGGCATGGCTTCCGCGGTTGTCATCTCAGAAAATCCTTGCAATTACATGTTGGATTTCGCTTATTTTAAGGGGAGAAAAGAGATTCATTTGTAGCTTGTGTCAATCAAAAACTACACTAACCAGTAGAACATCTTCAATAATAATAAAAAGTGATAATTAAATTATTTTAATTTATTTACTTGAAAATAAAACCAAATACAGCAAAAACTTGCCAATTTACAATGGATCATGTAACTGCATACGAATAAGGACGCACGCATACAAAATCAAAGAATACATTTATTAGCAACTAACCAGAGAAATAACACAAGGAGGCCATTATATTCTCATCTAATTATAGAGAGGTGGGAAAGGGCTACGTCAGTAGTTGTTCTGGAGGAAAGCAAAAAATGATCAATTATATAAGGAAGTGGAAGAAAGGTGGAAGAAAGAGAGGGTTAAATGAGAGATGATCTGGAAGTGGGCATGTCGAGTTCGGAGCAGTCAGTGTGAAAGTTAATACGATAGTGTTGTAAATGAGGTTTAAATAAGAATTTACAATTTGGTTGGAAAGATTAGAGGTGGAAAGTAAAGATAAAATTACATTTTTGGACGCATTACGGGTACTCTACTATTTTAGTGAAGAAATTGGTAACGCTGTTGGTGTAGCAAGGTTGGTGGGTGTTGAAATTAACCAGAAGGAGAAGCAATAAGTTAGGGGCGGAAGGACGACCGTAGAAAAAATATGAGTGCAATTATCGTGGTTCTATTATTTCCATGAAGCGGCAGAGGAAGCCTAACAGAGAATAGCCTTTATTTCTGACTAATAGAATATGCTCAATGATCTTAAGTTTAAAATCTGATAAAATTCCAAGATCATTTACTAATGGCACGCGTTTTAGAGGGATGGAATTGATAGTATTTTTGAATTTAACAGGTGTTATTTTAATGAAGTAGAAATATTGCGTCTGTTACTTGGATTTAATTTCGGTTTCCACTTAATACACAATTAAGAGATTTTATTTAAAGCATCCTGTGACAGTCTAAAATAATTAGAATTTTAAAATTAATCATTTTAACTGTCGTTGGCATAAATAAGGGTGTGGGTTTGTGCTGGGACAGTAAGGGAGGCAAGATCATCAATAAAAAAATTGAAAAGATATAGCCCTGGGACACTACCCTGGGGAACTCCAAATGTTACTTGTGACCAAGGGGATGCGGCCCCAGACAGTATTACCCGTTGGGTTCTGTTAGCAAGGAAGCTCGAGAGTAGATCAGGAAAAGAACTATCGAGGGAAAACCGTTGGCTGAGTTTACGGAGGAGGAAAACGTGGTTGAGAGAGTCAAACGCTTTCTAGAAGTTAAGAAAGATTGCCTCTAGCTGTGCATTTTTTGCTGTTGAAATGACAAAATAGTGCTGAAAAACTGCTAGGTCGGTAAGGAATGAACGACCCGGAAGAAAACCATGCTCATTGTCCAAACAGAAAATGAGATGCAAAATAATAAAAACGGTTTAGAACGATTCTCTCGGTAACAGGAGAAATAATGGGAAGCAACGAGATGGGACGATAGTTAAAGGCAACATTTTTCGGATGAGGTTTGTGTATTGGAATAATGTTTGGGATTTTCCACTGGGCAGGGAAAGAACCAAGGGAAAGGCAGCGATTCAATATTAGGCTTAAGGTAAGGCAAGGGAGGATGTACATTTACGGACGAATACGGGATGAAACCATTAGGGCCTGCAGAACGATGGATGGGGATTTTGCAAAGGTATTCAAAAACCTCCTAGGGAACGGTCTTTATTTGGGAGAGGTAGTGATTAAAATTAGGCAAAATAGAGTGAACGCAAGAAATGGATGTTTTGAAAGTCGGTTTAAGATATTCAGAAAAGAAATTAAGAAAGAGAGTAAGCCTATCTGATCCGACGGCATTTACATTTTCATTAGAAACTATATCTGAAATTCGTGGATGGTTACAGCGGCGATTAACAAAAGATCAAATTTTTTTGTTTGAATATAATAGATGAACATAAGCCCTGTGTATACTCCTCGTAATCACTACGGATAAGCGATTTAGGATAACGATGGACTTCAGTGAAGGTGCGTCGAGTGTAGTGGTTCGGAAAAGTTTTGTGCTGATACCACGCGAGATTCTTGTTGTTGTTGTTCTTGAACATAAGCCCTGTGTATACTCCTCGTAATCACTACGGATAAGCGATTTAGGATAACGATGGACTTCAGTGAAGGTGCGTCGAGTGTAGTGGTTCGGAAAAGTTTTGTGCTGATACCACGCGAGATTCTTGTTACCAAGAGTGTATACTGTGTCCATCTTAAATCAGGAGGGGAATTTTTTCGTCCTTGGCTTAACAGTGGGAACGAAGTCATTTATGATGCCCTCAAGGGCGACATACATGAAATCCACGGATTCTTCAGGATTTAAATAAAAGAACACACCCAATGAGGTCAAGGCAGCGATTAACGTCCTCCCAGCGAGTTATTGACCAGGCAGGGAAGGGCAATGGTGGGGTAGGTTGAACCCCACGGTGCTTCCGGGAAACTGGAAATAGGAAAACTGCATCGAGGGACCCATGGTCCCTCGAGTCGATGATATTTCTACCAGGGTTGACTGCTTCGAGGTGAACGGTCCATTAAAGAAAAATCCGAGGAAAATTTAACATCACTCGGTGCGATCGGCTCGTCTTAGCGAAGAAGGTGAATTTCAAATGCCTCTTCTTCCTGCGACGATGAACTTTGACGGCCAGCCCCTCCGGCATCCACAATACTTCCTATGAAGCGATGGCCGTGGAGGCTTTCCGGTTACACCTGCTGATGAATCCAATAACTTCCCCTAAAATATTCAGCCCTCGTGAATCTAAAATCGGATCTTCAGGTCATCAACCACCCACCCCCTTCCCGTGGCCACAAATTTTATTCGCTCCCGGGCTATTCGTAAACCTTTAATGCCGTTGGGGCGTTGCATTCAGCAGAAAGTCGGACATTTCTTCTCGGATCCTTCGAATCCCATGGGGGAGGGGGGGAGTGAAAGAGAAAGAGTGGCGGGGGGAGGAGATCTGGGGAATCTCCTCCGAGGGGGAGGAGATCTGGGGAATGAGTGGGGGGGGCACGAGGGAGGAGAGGGTACGGGGGAGTGGGGGAAGGTTCTCGTGCTCTCCCACGGGCAGCGGTCAAATGGGCCGTGGACCCTGGCCGAAACGATGTGGGCCGTGGACGAAATGGCCGAGGCGGGGGGAATTCATTTGCATATAACCGGCGACACACACCACAGTCGGCACCGCCGAGTGTGTGTTACCTCTGCCGGGTTGGTTGAGGAAAGCGGAGGGGGCGAGGGCTGTGTTTGAGGGAGCTCGTCACCGCATCTTGCCCATCCCTCGCCCTCTTCGCCTTGCCCCCACCGCCGACTACCCCCGGGAACGGAGGCACAGCAACATCCCTTCTCCCGGTCTCTCCACGAGGGCGGAAGGATGCGCCGACGGTGGAAGGGGCTTGTTGGGGTGAGAAATTAATCCTGCACTTCTCCCGGGTCAAAAAGAAACCGGGGACGAGTCAGGGGAGGAAGTTGATGAAAATAAGCCGAAGAGATAAATGTCTTTATAAAGGAACGCCGACTGCGTTTCCGCCCCGGGGAGAGGGAAGGGGGGCGGCGGTGTCCTGAGTTGAACGGTTTGGCGGAGGGGGTTGTGCGGGGAGCGGGGGGCATGAGTTTGAGGGAGATGACGCGGTTTTCGTTCGGCGCGCATAGTGGTGGAAGACGCCGGCGATGGACGGACGCGCTCCAAACTTATGAATAAACGATTTTAACTCCATGAATTAATGCTCACCCGTATATTCTTGAAGGGTGCTAAATATACGTCTTCCATGGGCCCTACGAACGTAACGGGCGGACGTGAACTCTTGGGGAAGCCTTCCCGCCGAACAAGAACGGGCTTCCACGAGAAAATGCCGCTCGAAGTGTAAAAGGAGACAAAATTTGGAAAAAATAAATACGACAGGAATCAATTCAAGACATTGTAACGCTTACAAAATGCGGCCATGAAAAGGGATGTCTCATCGGCATCTCCGCACAGGTACGCTGGGGACCCCTCCTCCCACTCCCTGGCGTCGTCGCTGGGCTTAATAACCAAGGGAATAGTGTTATGCAGATCTCTTCACGCGCCCCGTCCCCTCCCTACCTATTACTTCCATCGTTATTTCTCACATTCACGTCTGCCATAATTTGCTTTATGAGTTTCATTCTTGATCTCACTACACAGGTCTGCCTCCCATCCATCTTCCCCACTATTATTGTCTTCATCAAGCCCCTGCAACTCGGAATATGCCCTGCAAGTACATCCCTCCCAACTCTAATGCTGTGCGCAGACCTCTCCGCGGAAGAATTCCTCATCCGCCCTTCGTGGAATTTCTTCGTTAGTAATTTCTTTCCTATTTCACCATGGAAATTCTCCGACGGCCATTCCAAATGGAATGTTAATTATAATAGTGCACTTTTATTAAAATTATGCTTAAAAACCTAGGCGGTAAGATCTCCTTCCCCTTAAAACTGTGAACCCGAGGTGTAATTAGCCGTCCTATATCTAATTGCTAGATGCCTCGAATCAATATCTTTACACTTGTGGGGAAGTGATATGCGAGACCAATGTTCTGGAACCCTCTCCGTGTTTGGAGTGACAGCTGCCTCAGTGAAACACGATTCCTTTGTAAGGTTGAGATAGAGTTAAAAATCACGTGCATGAGTAATTCTAACATTCCTCTTATTATCAGTGACGGGTTTTGATATCAGAGGTGGAGATAAGTGAGCGCCTTATAATATTTACCACCGGACAGAAAATTCGCATAATGATTAATTTTACTTTCACGCATCTCAAGTCCTCATGAGTATTGCCGGTCGCAGTAATCAAGGAGATCTTACTCAAGACAAGGAAGGTACATTTCCCGCTCCTCAGATACAGAAACACATCATTTATATTTGCATCAACTGAAAGCAGTGCTAGCCGCCACATGGGGATATGGAAGAGAAAAGTGCGAAAGATATCACATCAAGCCCAGGGTAAAATACTGAAGAGAAAAAAACGAAAGGAAGGAAGAGGATTAAAAATGATAAATCAGGAAGAGCGCGGGAACACGGAAGGACAATGAACTTCACCGAGATGGCATACATTTAAAAGAACTTAATTTTAAGTAAATCCACGTGGGATCGGGCTGGAGAACTATTTTTAATGCAAAAAAATTTTGCGCACTCCACAAATTTAGCACTGGTAAAGACACGAAATTTTTACCAATTATGGCCACCTGAGGGACTGAAAATTGGCATGCACCGAGATACAGTATTCGCTAGAACACAAATCATTATTTTCACTAAATCTGGTAAATAAACTTAGGATAGAAAAATATTTATTCTCGATTTGAATTTGAAGCGTAGGTACACATAAGTTGGCATTGACTCCTACTGAGAATGTATCATCAATCGTTAACGTACATTACCTTCCATCGAAATTTTAAGCTAGTGTATCGCATGTATGTAGTTCTGAATCGATCGATAACCCAAAGGAAATAAAACTCCACAAGAGCGTAAAAAACTCTATTGTGGATAAAAAAACGAAAGCGAAGTTCATCAAAATTATAGATGCCAACTAATTAATAATAGTTACTTAATGTTCAAATTGTAGGTGCACTACTTAAGAATTGTTTAAGATGACGATTATATAAAAAGCAATATGAAAGAACAGCATCCTTTATAATTCTTACACCAGTTCTTTTCTAGCTTATGCCATTTTCAAATCTGAGGCTCTAAAACTTACAGATTTAATTATACGCAATGTTTATTATTGTCTCATAGGTTTTGGCAACATCTTATAACTGTAAGCATAACTGAAAATCCCGAGTATTTGGTGTATTTCCAACTCAATTTCATCAAAACATTTGTAAAATTTATCGCAATGGCTTATCTTAAATAATTGCTATGCACGGCGATTTAAATGCGATGGCATGCTCTGAAAAAGGAATATTTAACATGATAGATTTTATTTTATTTATCGATTTAATCGGACAAGATTAAGACTGATAGTTCCTTCCTCTCCCTAACCCTTAGACACGACATTGAATACAATTATATACACCCAATGAAGAGATGTAGACAGAAATGTAATAAAGCGTAATACAATAATGTGCCATGGTACATATTCAAATGGGCAACCGGT
Source organism: Hetaerina americana (assembly GCF_022747635.1). NCBI lineage: Eukaryota > Metazoa > Arthropoda > Insecta > Odonata > Calopterygidae > Hetaerina > Hetaerina americana. The sequence continues at coordinate 2,731,083 of NW_027287107.1, forward strand.
GCATTTCTGATATCTCCATATTTTTGGCCATCACAATTATCGGTAACAGGGGGGGACAGCAGGGAAAAAACAAAAAGGATCCACCAGCAAACGAACAAATGGACGCCACATATGGAACTTATTTCAGGGAAAAGAGGAGGGTTCCTAGAGCCAAAAAAATAAAAGAGGGTGTTCGTGAACACAAAAAGACAGTGTTTAAACTATAAAACACAGGATCAGATTAAATTACTTTAATGTTTTGATTGTCTTAAAATTATTTTACTAATTAAGTAAAAACGATCTAATAATTAAATATGATTTTCTATGACATTAAATTGAAGGCCATCCCTAACAACGTGTGTGCTTGTGTATATATATATATATATATATATATATATATATATATATATATATACACAAGCACACATATACATATTATACATATATATATATATATATATATATATAATATATAAATTTCTACGAAATGGAACGCTCTTCGGCGACGCACAAATATATAAAAGCACAGACACAGATTTTTAAAACATATAAACACAAAGAAAGGACACTCACGTACATAGTTTTGACGTTTCGACGGCTCGACCGTCGGCGTCAGAATCACTGACGATGACGACGGAAAAATCTCTCTTGTTCACAGATTTCGTACCATTACTTATTGGTGGTAAGAAACTTCTTTCTGCTCATGGAATATTTTGCGAAGAAGATTAAGAAGAAAGGAAAGTAATATCGTTGTCGGATTTATATGCTGAGATTTTTCGGGGAAAGGTATCTCGGGTTCCCTTAACTTTGCGCCTCCGCGGCTTTTATGGACATATCGGACCATTTGTCCGTAAAAAACGACCTTCCGTTTTTTTTGGATCAATATCTTTCAAAAATGGGTCGCGGTAGTCCAGGGGTAGAGCGTTGGGCTACTGACCGGAGGGCCCGGGTTCGGTTCCCGGGCAAGCCTCTCAGGACAAATAGAGCTCCACCCAAGCTGTGTGATTTTTCGGGTACCAGATCTACCTGGGAAACCATACCCTGCACATGGAAAGGAACTGGGCTCCTTACCCTGATGTGTGAATTTCACACGCCGTCGGGCTTAGTACTTCGTGAACTCTACCAACCATCGGGTTGATTACTGTGTTTATGGTATATATATATATATATATATATATATGTATATATATATATATATATATATATATATATATATATATATATATATATATATATTTCAAACGCAGAAGCTAGATGGCATGAAACAAGGGAAATAGGAAAAAATAATAAGAAAGTGCACGCATATGTTTCCGATATTTTCGGTGGCAAGACCACCTTACTCTGCGGAAATAAGGAACATTTGACGAAAACCTAGTCTTTTTATGCAATGACAATGCTTATGATACCGAATATACATACTTATTGTTTCCGAATAATTGGAAAAATTTCCGTTTTAAAAAAGGTTGTAATAAATACGGCAAAAAACTAGGTTTCTTGATATCTAAAATCATTGATTTCATTTTATTTACTTTATCGTAGCACATAGAGGTACATTAGCTGCTTATGCTGTAGAAAATGAGTCTCAATACGAGTATTTTTTCAGTGTTTTTGTCTTTACATACATTTGCACAGGAATTTTGGATTAAAAATCATTGAAATTCAAACGAGTTCTTTGTAAAGATTCGAGCAAACATTTTAAGGGATATACTATATATGCAATGTTGGGAATAGATGAAGTACCTCATAGCTTAACTTTTATTGATGTCGTTTACTGACGCAGATGACACAAAAAAAAATTGGCTGCGAAGTAATTTACAAGTGAAAGGCAGCGGGAAAACGACTACGCCCTCTCAAATTCGGCCGCCTTCTTGACTTCGTATGCCGGTCAATCTTGTCTCTACCAGTCAACTTAACCGTGCTTGGCCAAGCTTAGCGAATTTTCTCAGTGATTCCCTTGTTGGAAAAATCTAACATCCATGGATTCCCACACCGAGGACCCTGCGTGCCATTAGCGGAAGAATTAAAAATTGGAAGTTTTTGAATTTTGTAGGAATTGGAAGAAAAGAAGCCTCCAGGCCCCGGCATACCACTGCTGCAAGATTTCATTACCATCGGCCCTGACTACTAGACGACCAAGTCCTGGGTTATCCTCCGCTCTGCCCGTTGGCCTGACAACACATACTCCTCCTGTCTCCTGGAACAATGGCATTGTACTTGTCTCACTTGTCTTCATTGGGGCAAAATATTTCTCATGCCTTATACATTCTATTTGATAAAACGCGGAAAATTTTAAACCTGATTTGCTTAAAATGCTTGTGGCGGGACTATTTCACATACTGATCTCACTGGCGTAAAAATTTTATGTTGGACAATATGACTAAAGGCATACAAATATAAGTTATTTTCAACTCATCGTTAACTGATAAAACCATTTATGATTTAGTCACTTTTTTCATTGATTAATTTATTTCCTATGTGAAGTAAACTTTTGATTTGGACACCTAGATCCTGGTTAATTTTGTAAGGACCAGCTATCAATGTCCTTTCACCATATTTAACAAATTTATTTGAGCCGAGACAAGTTTGTAATACATGAACTGCGGCAACGTTTCTCCAAAAGAAACGTAGGAGCCCATATTTAACTATGTTCTAGGCTGCAGCTCCCGCCAATGATCACATTTGCCGCAGGAAAAGTATGTACTAGGCTAACAGTTGCATATCCAAAACCTGAGCTTAAGGAAGCCTATATTGTTGATAGTTTTTCCACTAATGCAAAGTTGTTAATTAATATTGAATTCCTTAAAACATTCCTGCAACGAAACCGAGGATACTAAGTGGCCACTAATTCCGCTGAAATTGATCTACTATCCCAAAAGTTTAGTTTCTAAATAGCGAAACAGTTGCTTCATTATTTTAACCAGAGAAGCGGATTTGTTTTTTTTTGGTTTTTCATAAATAATTCTTGGAACCACTTGAGTTAACAAGGCATCTCATAAAAAAATCCCAACTTTCACTTCTTAAAGCACAGCACAAAAACTAATTTTTATATTGGGCATCGCTTTTGTGTTTGCCGATGTGAAAGACGCCATACAAACCGTTTCTAAAAGCTATGGATTTAGTGTGCGTTGGAATGAATTTCTTTGAATTCTTCGCATTATTATTATACAAAATAGAAGTATAAGTTTAATTAGCTCAGCTTAAATGCTCTCGAGTTCCTCCGGTTTATCATAAAAAGAAAAAACATCACCATGGAAAGAAACAACATAAAAAATTTGTGAACATTGGTAATACCTTCATTTTAACGACACGTTTTCGTTTAATAATTTTTTATGCCTTATGCTTAAAAATAATGACCTTAGTATTTGTAGATTATTTCTCCTAATTTACAATAGGATATATTATTTTTGTTTTGAATTTCCTAGAACTTATAGAAAAATTATAATGATTATTAATAGTAGTGTACCGGTCAATGTAGATTTTTTGTTATCAGTACCTAAACATTTATGCATTCCTAAACCCCACCTATATATCATATACTCCCGTTCTGTGAAATATATTATATTTTACACACTCAAAAATCATAGGACGGACTTCTGAATAACAATATACACTAAATAGTCAAGGGTTGTGGCCCCATAGAGCATCCCATACAGAAACAATGACGACTTCTAATCATGACGCGGTAAAATAGCATAATTAAATGTAGATTAAATTTCAAAATATGGTGCATGAATAAAAACACAGAACTCATTGAGAAAAGTAATGCTACCGACTGTTCCAACTAATAAAAACCTTAAAATGAAGTTCAGTTCAGGCTTGAAACACTAGGTAGCTCTTTTTTTGCAATTTCTGCACCCCTTGCTGAAAACGAAAAACACAATACTTTCTTTGAACTGAACTTTGAATTGACTTTCTTTATACGTTCCTCACATTTTATAACGGGTGCTGTATACAGTATATTTTGCCTATTCGTTGAACTTTGAGGAGTAAGAGTCATCATTCGGGACCTGCGCAGAAGAAAGAATTCATTCACGACGCTTTTATCCAAGGAGGGGATTAGGACTAACGCGTGGAGGAAATTAGGGCGAGACGGGCTCATCCTCGCCAAAGTACAATACAACCCCGAGAGACATCACTCTTCTACTTTGTAATGAGAGGAAGTAGGGAATTTTTAGACGCACCCATGTATATGGCTTTGTTCACCTGCCTCTAAAAACAATAAATCCTTGGCGTGAAATCTAGAAAACTCGGGACCTGGAAAATGCCCTTCGGGTGGTTTCTCGCCAGCAGGCCACCGGTCCTGCCGCCCGAGAGGGAGATGTTATCGATTCATCCTTTAGGGGAACGACATTAACGCAGACTTCAAGAAAACCCCTGCGAAAATTAAGGACGACTAGGTTACACGTAGGGTGTTGAACGCCGGCCACCTAAGACTAAATGGAGGGGAACTACGAAAGAAAGTTACTCTCATTACGTCTTCTAATCGGATGTCCTGTCATTCAAAAAGAAAAACTCGCTCTTAAAACATTCTTGTTTAACATCACATGGCGATGTTCCTTACCAAATCACATAATGCAATTACGCCACAGTGTGGGATCCGCTACAAATGGATTGGCAAACAAATTGATTCCGTTTGAATATAAATTGTCTCCCTGAGATTAATATTTTTCACGGACGAGGGTATAAATAACAAACTATATTTTTGGGCACTTAATTACTTTTTTCTGATTCTGTAGATTCCCTTCCAAACGAGTAGAGCGGCCAATATTCCAGAGCAATTTAATAGTTTCGTTTCAACGCAGCCCGTTTTATGTATTCTAACCTAAAAATGAAACGGAGCGCACGAGTGAGAACTTCAGTATCACTGTGACAATACACTCAGTGCACATTTGAAGGTGCCATTACAGAATTCCATCGCTGTTCATTTCATATTCATTCATCACTTCATTAATATGGTTTGTAAAACGTGACTGAATAGAAAAGGAATATATGGCGAACTATACAGGTATTACTTTTCCGTACGATGGCAAATTTCTTTTAAACTACAACTAAACCTGAATCAATATAAATATAAAATAGTATAAATATGAAATAATATAAATAAATCGATATAAATCTTTCAGTTCTCTGACGATAAACTGATAAATCCATTTTTAATATTTTTATTTTATTCTTCCCTAAAGATATTGCTCCTTTAATTTTTTTTATTCTTACGTTTTTAGCACTGAGTTTTTTAAAGCCGTTTACTTTAATTTTTAATCGTTTTTTCCACTTTTCTTTTACCTTATTTCCTAAAAAAACAAAAATCATAATCCATTATTTACTCAAAATTAATTTTTATCTATTCAAAATTAATTTCAACAATATTTCCTCGAACAGTTTCGCTGGCGAGAAACGCTCCATGCAATACAATTTGGCTCACATATTACACTGCTTTTTCAGAAAATTAGTCCTCATGCCTTATCTTAAGCCTCTTTTGTCAAAGAATTCCACATGATATAGGAATTATTTGAATGCCCCTTTTATAAAATGCTCACTCCAACTAAGTATACCTGAAGCTCACCATCACTCTGCTTCCATTTCATTTGTTTCATTTGCACTCATTCCGCTGTCCGAGTACACGAAAATCTTCACCCGTCCTCGAATAGCCTGCCCACCTCCCTCCTCCCCCTTATGGGCCCACTGGTTCAATACGCCGAACAAACTCCCCTGAAATCCGTTTTGTTTCGCTTATTTTTCATCCACCATTTGCCTCCAACTCACACGCCACCCCTCCCTACTCACCCCCCCCCACAAACCACTTCATTTCTGCCCCCCCGAAGGCTCTCTGTTTGCCCAAATTATCGACGCTTGCGTAAAATGGATTCGGTAAGTATTTAGTGAGTGGCGCTGCGGAGGCATGGGAGCACTTCAGAAGGGTGAGCTTGTAAGGCTCTAGCGGAAAAAAGCTAAAAAATGCGCGTCCCACGTCTATGTAGGGCGGTGAGGTGGGATGGGAGAAGAAAACTCGAATGTATTTTTTGAGGCCGGCTGTGAAGGGGAAAAATACGACAACAATCCCATCACGCGCGCTGAAAGATTTATTTTTGTGCCCTTGTCCTCGGCTACGGGCGGTTTGGAACTTTGTGGCATCGGCGTAGGACCCAGTGATCTTCAAGTTCAACGTGGTAAATGCATGAAGTTCAGAGATCGGCAATTTTAACTAGACTAATCCAGAGACGAATGGGTAGAGCGAGCTGAGCAGTATGGCATCGATACTCACTACTTGAAGGCTGTACACTAGAATTTGGCCACGGATGTGAACGTTGGGTCAGCATGCAGCGACTTTTAATTATTCACACTTATTACGCGTATGAACTACTGAGGTAAACATTGCGGTGATCATTGCGTTCGGCAACTGACTAAATGGTACCGGATTGACATCCGATTAATGTTTCTGAGCACCGCTGCGAGGTTTGATGTTGCGGGAATCAGAAATATCTGGCAAATGGCTTGCGGCAAAGGGAAATGAACTCGAAAAATTTCCCTTTCAAATTTCCTCTCATCTTTCTGACATAACTTCGGATTAATGACTGTGGCTCAGTAAACCAGCAGAACACAGTCTCACGAGCGGAAACACCCAGAATGCAACGGCTGTTGAAAATTATAAAAAAATACCTTAAAAATGGAGGATAATTAGATCACTGATTAAAATCCAGTCAGGTGGAAATTTACGTTTAACAGAGTGTTAGGGTTGGAGTATATATCTTCACGAACACATTCTCTCTAATATTACGGAACATGGCAGTGTAAGGTGCAAGAACACGTATAAAGAGGTTCGTATTGCTAACCGAAATATGATCGATGCTCCGGTGTTGCTCTTGAAACTATTCTTGAGTTTCCCCCAGCAGACAACATTCAATATACTTTTGCCAGATAAGGTGTTCAGGACATGAATACACTGAGCATAAACACAAGTGACTCCGATGACGCCCGCGGAGTCACCTCAATAGAAGCAATACGACTTGCGCTGTCTGGCGGACAAATTCATTATCTGATTTGCTGTAATAGAGATATTTTGAAGGGCATGTGCCATGTATAGAGTGACGATGACTCACATATTAACTTAAATAATGTTTGATTGAAGCTTACTAACACCCTTTTCCTGTAATGCATTTCTTTTTCTACACACAGAAAGGCTTCTAGTATCGTCTACACATATGCACATAAGTATCTACTCACGGTTCCCTTGAATTTCGTCACAATTTTTGAGCAAAATCTACCGCGCACCACAGGATGCACATATCGAGTTTACGGGCTCAGCTTCTAATTTCAGAAAGGAAGGGGCAAAGCCACACTTCTCTTCCCGGAGACGCTCGCTGCAACGCGAGAGATACGTTGAGCCACATGCTCCATGCGCAGCTAAAAATCGAAATCCGCCTTACCACAGCATACATGTTTTCTTGATATCCTGGGTTTGATGGAATTGCGTTTTTATTTTTTCTAAAATTTATCATTCTCAATTGTTCTGCTCTTTCTCTTTTAAAGTTTTTCACAAATTTTTTTCTCTCATTTACCATGTCATTATCACGGCGAAGTAAATATTAATAAAAATAATGAAAGCTCATCCAAAAATTTATGCTCCAATACATCTTTACATATTCCCTAGGGAATTTTTATTCAATACATGTACCTAATCTGCATCAATAATTAACTGTAGTGACCCATCAAATCTAAATCAAACGCGTTTCTTGTCTTATTAACATTATTTTATTTAAAAAAAACATAAACATGAATCGATGAGTAAATTTTGCACTCAACTAGAGATGAATCCTGTCTCAGCAAAAAATTAGTCATTATCGCTGATGTTCTTATACTAATAATATAAAATTGTTGTTAATAAAAATTTGGGGCATTCCAAACAAAGCGATACTTTTAAACAATATTACTTGTATTGCCAGTTAACCAAATAATTCGAAAAAGATTATTACAAGGTAATTCCTGCTAGCCTAGATGGTTAGCAGGAATTACTTTTGAATTATCTGGTGGTCCCTAAATAAAATTGTTTCCGCGTACATAATCCCCTATGAGCTTCAACGAGGATCTAGGTATTTTTTTCACCGAGTAATAGACGGAAAATTAATGGAATAATGGTACCACAGGCTCCTGTGAAACCCTGGTCGTATCACTTGGTCGCGGAAAAGTAACCCAACACTGGGTATGCTGTATTTTTCTCGACAAAAACGGTATTTTTTGATTTTGTCGGCGAATCATGTCTTCACCCCGGATCCAATCTGTGCTCGCTGGCTGTTTCCGCGATTTCGGGTCGCGCCGTAATCGCCCCCATCCCTGCTCCACGACAAACGCGAGCTAGGGATACGTTGAAGGCGCGAAGGAAATATTGTGAAATGGTTTAGGGTCGCGGGTAGGGATAGGGGGCGGCGGGAGGGTTAGTGGTGGAGGTGGTGTTGTTAGAAGCGACCGCGTGCTCGGCGTCGTCGCCCTACAATAGGGCCAATGTGGTAATTGCCTGGAGGGTGCACGGGAAATGTAGCGATGAAATGGCTGGATGGGTATGTTGGCGGGTCGGTAGGAGGAGGAGAGAGGGAAAGAAACGGAGGAGGTAGGCTACTGGATACACACCGCTTCCAGACATTTCACGCCGTTTGAGGAACTGCTTTATGGCCGGGAGTTTTCGGGGGGGGGGGTACGCCTGGAAGGATCCCAATGAGTTTTATCAGCCCGCAGCCAATGCGCGCAAGCGTGCGGTGTTTGTAAACCTTCGCGTCCTCCGTAATGCCTTGTTTTGACTCTGCATTGAGGAGATAATAAAGGGAAGACTGCGGATCTCACCCGCTGAGAAGTTATCTGGTCTCGTCACTGGCTGGATACTCGTACGACGAAAGGGACGCCTTCACAGAGCAGCCCCAAAATTGTGTAAATACACGGTTCGCGGGGTTTCCGGCCTCATTCATTGCGGATAAACCACATTTTGAGGATTGACCACTTGCTCTTACTCCAAACTACGAACGCGGGCTGGTATTCCGTGACGCAGTGACCCTGCTCCGACAATAAGAAAAAAGGATTTCGTTGGCCTCCCATCATCACAGTTCCATTTGAAAATTAAATTATTCTACCGGTATAACAGCAAGTTTTTATAGGTTTACGCTTGAATAAACACTTGAAAGCCTATAAACTAATTTTTTTTCTTAATTCCTCTCTAGTAACGACACTTCCAAGTACCGATATTCTTACTGAATTTCATAAGAATTATCAAATAATGTGATCGATTTATTAGTAGGAATCAGTTATCAGGAATCTATCTGCATTCGATTCAATAGAAAAAATAGTATTACTTAATGCCTAAAAATTCAAGAAATCTCAAGTATTTTCATCAGTTGTTACGTTACGCCGGCTTCAGAATGCATATCTGGAAGAAGCAAAAATTGCAGAACAGATCTCAATAAAGCATTGTTCGACAACCGAAAAGACTTACAACACACCATGAAGGTTAAAATACTTTCAGCGGATCACTCAACTTCTGGAAAGACTCCTGGTACTTGATCTCATATCCAGTGATAATGCGTTTCTACTGTGTTGGATCAAAGGAACCGGATAGGATGTTGGACCTTGCTAAGAATCACGTATGGTACGCACATGTGAAGGCCAAAATATCAGTCAAATTAAACTCAAATGCTACTTTAAATGATTAGCCAAGATGGATTTCTCATTTCTTCGTATATAAATTATACATTGGCTATTACCCAATTTCGCGTAGGTCGTAATTTTTTTGAATGCGAACCACTAAAAAACTGACTAGAAACTTAAATCATAGAAAACTTGTTGTGTTGGGGTTGATTCGGTATTTTAACACTTCTCTTTGCCAGGATAGCAGGATGTCATTTATGACAAAATATGAAAGCAGCTCAGTATTATAGAAAATAAAAAAGAAAAAAAGAAAAGATAATATGTTGGCAAAGGAACTGTACCCTTCATCGACTTCATTTTTTACCGTGTTCCAAACATGTGATCTTTAGAATTTTTTGAAAAATAAAATTGCTCACTGCATTAGCTTGAATGATTTAAATATTTAATTAAATTAAGCGTTCTCTTTTAAAATTTTGCATGTACTTATTTTAAATACATCAATTACATTTTTTTCTCATTGAAACGCTTCTATGAAATGGAGACACACTCAAAAATATTTTGGGTCATTTTGTGATAATTATATTACACATATGTTAAATGCCTAATGATTGAGCGATGATAATTTCCGTTTCGAAAACGATATATTTTCAAATAAAGGCAATCTAAATATAGAATTTCACTTTGAGGCTATTTTAATCGGTACGAGCACAAGAGTACTGGCCTAAAACTATATTTAGTGGTAGTTCTAGGGGAGGCGACCGACAGCTAAGGTCATTTGCGCAATTAAGGATGGACAGGTAAAGATGAAGGGTGGAGAGAAACCCATTGTCGGCATTAGCCTACTCTTAACGAGAGGTGCCGAGGGGTCCACAGCTTAACGTCCCATCCGACGGAGAGCGTACTCACTCGAAGTGCTATCCACAAAGAACCTCAAGTAGGGATCGGGATACCACTGAAAAATATCCACCACATTCGGGATTCGAACCCGGGCCCTCTGGGTTGGAAGGCAGCATGATAGCCACCACACCATCACGATCTTCAAACTATATTTCTCTGAGCCATTTTGTTCAATATGCAACGGATTATTTTAAGCGTAGTTTTCAGAGGGTAGTGTAAATCTCACACTCATATACATACATACTGGGTGGAGTAGAATGGACACCCTAGTTTAAAAAATCACTGAAGAGCGCACAGGTAAATTATCGCAGTGGTATTTTTGACGTTACTTGGAGGAAATAACGCAATTTTTAGTAATTACCTACCAGTTGCCTGGTGAGTATAGATGCTTTGTCGTAGAAACGTTCTTTAAGAACAGTAATAGTGTGGTGGCGACGCAGAGGACACTGTGATCTAGCGACGAAGCGCATTTTTATCTCTCCGGCTCGGTAAATAAACAATTTTTTCGTAACTGGGTCGCTGACAACCCTTGCGAACTTTCAAGACCTTTGGTGAGCTGTGTCATCCATAGGCATTACTAGGCCCTAATTTTTTGAATCTCGAGGTTCAACTGTTACTGTGAACTCTGTGCGCTATTGTGAGATGCTGGAGAACGTTTTACTCATCAAAATGGAAGAGCATGGTGAGGAATATGACACAGAAACCTTTTGGTTTCAACATGTTGGTGCCACAGCCCTTACCACCCTTCGTTCACGCCAAATTCTGCCAGAAAAATTTCCCGGCAGCCTGATCTCCTTACGAGGGGATGTTCAATAACCTCCTTGCTCCTCGGATTTTAGCCCATATGAATTTTTACTTTTCGGATATCTCAAAGCTGAGGTTTACAAAGTTTGACCAAGGACCTTGGAAGCTCTTAAGGAGGCGATTACGGATGCCATCGCTGGAATAACGCAATATATGCCGAAAAGAGTTTTGGAAATTTTTTTTTGATTACTCAACATGTATGTCGCTCACCATGGTCGTCACCTGGATGAAATAATTAACAAAATCTGATGAAAAAAAATATCAATGAATTTAGTTATGAGAAATAAACATTTTAAAAATTATCTTGGTCGTTTGTTTTTACAATTCACCCGTCACATCAGGGAGTCCATTCTTCTTCGCCTTGTATTTGTTAGCTCATGAAACTGCACTGGTGAAGGGGAGAGCGAACTGAAAAATGTTTTTCTACTCACCGCTGAAGTACCCGATTTCCCAATTTGATAATTAATGAGAAGACGACGTACCTGGAAAGATATATTTCAATTAGTACGTTTGTTAGAACATTAAAATACATGGAAAAAAGAAATAAATATATATGAGTTTAATAACATGTGCGTAAATTTACATGATAATATTTCGCTGCATTTGCTATTCATATACGCAAAAGCTATTATTTTTCCTTTAGCTCTGTACTAAAATGGGACAGAAGACGTATTCAAGTATTTTAACACAAATAAGCAGGTTTATTGAATAAAGACGGGAATAAACCCATGCATACCTCTTTCTAGAGAAGGGTAATCCTTTATTTGGTAGCATATTTAATCTATAAACCTCCACGCACCAAATACATGGCGCACTTTTCCAAATGCCTACAAAATGGGCAAATAAGTTACTACGTTTAAATAAAGGTAGTAATAGTCCCAAATTTACTTTCAAGTGTATAATTTGTACCGGCTTCAAACTATATTTCTTTGAACCATTTGGTTTCACATGCAACGGCTTAATTTAAGCGTAGTTTTCAAGGGGTTTTGTAAATGTTATCCCTGGTGTGCGCCATTTGGGGTGCATAATTAAATTAAAGAGAAAACTAAAATTACCACAAATCTTCCGGAAATATTATTTGTCAATATATTCTAAGTTAAAGATATGATTAATTTTTGCCTAATATATTTCGTCTACATAAAATAAAAATTTGGACTTAAATTCCTCAATACAATATAATAAATTGTAGCATTGTTGTCCGAACTATTTAATATCTCATTTCAGGCTTATACTTAGGCTAAAACAAACAAAAATGAACTGAAAAAAAAATATTTTACGGAAGAAAAATTTTGACTTTAAGAACTGACCCTGACTCTCACATCAATGTAAATAACACGTATATATTAGTATAAATACATAGGAGTAGGTTTTTATATATGTATGTATATGTATATATATATATATATATATATATATATATATATATATATATATAATATGCATACATACTGTCTGTCTCACATATAAATAGAATATATCGCGGATTTGCCCAAAGACAGTAATGACTGGCATTGCGAAATGGAGCTAGATCCCTTGACGCAGACTGAATGGCGCAAGAAATGACGAATCACCATAAATGCAAAAAGAACACAATCAGTGATTTTCATTCGTACGCAGATAGTAACATCAGCCTAGCAGTGCCTCAAAATTCACAATAGGGTAATTCAATGGAAGAAATCTGCTACCTATTTGGGAGTAACAATGGACCATCATTAATTGACTATGAGAACACACGTAAAAACAACAATTGGCAAAGCCATCGGAATACGCTAAGGTTTATCCCCAATTTTACAGGACGCCACCCCACCCGAAATTTAGATTTTAATTTACTCTTCATATATCCGTCCCGTAAATTCTTTCTAATCCAATAGCTGGAATCATTCGCTCCTAAAAGAACTTCGTGTTTCTAAACCACCTGCGCCATGGCTGACACCAGACGTAAGAAAATTTATGGCTGTACGCGATACAGTTTTCCGCGCTTTTACGACATCAAGAAACACAACCTTATGTGATAGATATAAGAAACTAAAGAAAAAAGCTAAGCAGGAGATAAAAAATGCAAAAATGAGATATTTTTACTCACTTACTAGCAAAAGGGAACAGTCAAGTAACCTCTGGAGTGAAATTAAATCTGTCGGAATAGGTAAACACAAAGTTGTACCTCTACCCTCTTCGCAGTCGCTTGATATATTAAACAGTAAATTCACCTTGATACCAAAAGCACTGGATACTTTGACAAAGACCAATACTCTGAAAGCACTCCACGATAAACTAAATAACAATCTACTACCTGCTAATGCATTCAATTTGTCCGGGTAATACAATTAGAAGTTCGCAACTCATTACGGAAAATTAAATCTACAGCACAAGTGTCGGATGGAATACCTATTCAGATCTGCATACATTGACTCCTTTCACACTTTCATTCATCACAAATTTTTTCAACTGCCCGCTATCTCAGTTAACATTTATTTCTTTGTGGAAAAATACATTAATTCGTCCAATCTCAAAAAAATCAAAAACTGCAACTCCAGATTACCGACAAATTAGCTTCCTACCTATCTTATCCAAAGCGCTGGAGAAACTTGTTCATGAAAAAATGACAGATTTTATGTCACGGCATAATATTCTATCAGTATTCAATCAGGCTTCCGCAAGGCTCGCACTACTCTTAGCGCACAGCTCTGATCAGAATAACTGATGACCTTCAACGAGCTATGGATAATAAGATAGTCACAATTCTTATCCTACTTGACTTAAGAAAAGCTTTTAATTCCATTGAAATAGATTTATTACTGGCTAAATTAACTTTTTTTGATACAATTATATTATAATTAATTTAAATTAATGTAAAAATATATTGTAAGTTAATTTATTTTAAGATTGAGTGCGGGAAGAAAAATTGTATCAGGTCTTTCCATAAAAGTGACAGAGGACATGTAAATGAAAAATTGTATGAAATTACAACAATTGCACCAATATTAGGGGAAATAAGGAACCAGTCGATAGCTCATTAAGAAATATTTAAAATAATTGACAACGAAATACTACAAGGATTGGCAATAGACAAAGGGACAATTCTAAATAGATACAAAAGACTAGTTCACCCCTAAAAATATACAAAAACGGCTTGGGATAGCTTTCATCGAGAAACAAATAGAAAAAGTCGTCACACAGCAAAAACTTCTCAATAGTACGAGGGCGATTCGAAAAGTAAGGTCCCCTATTTTATTTTCATAAAAGATCAAATTTATTCTCAACTTTGCGTATATCGTTGGAAAGGTTGAGCATTACAAGGGTGGAAAAAGTGATTGATCGTCAAGGCAACTATGTAGAAAAATAGCTAAATGATCAAATTTTCCAAAGATGTACGTAAAGTGGAGAATACATTTGATTTTTCATGACAAAAAAGTGGACACCTTACTTTTTGAATCGCCCTCGTAATATTCTCAAATATAATGCCGCTCGCGGCATGGTCACAGTCAGACAGTCAATAAATAAAATAATTTTTTCCCGCCAACGAGGTGGATACGTACCTCAAGGCTTTAACACAGTATGCTTAAATTAATACCGTATCCTACTCGAAGTTTTTTTATCAGCTCCATCAGAGAGCCTGCAAGCCGTTATTTGACAAAACTTCGTAGAAAATACACAACGTATATACTAAACTAAGAAATTAATTTTTCAAATTTTTAAATCAAGCTGATTACCATTTTTAAAGTTAAAATTTTATCAAATGATTAGACTAAACATGCATATGATGTGTTGGTGAAAGTTTGCCAATTTTATCAACATGCTAACATTTGTGCGATAGGAATATGAAGAGAGTGATTTAAAGTGCCAAAAAATCAGAGGAAAAACATGCATACGTACTTTTTATGCACAAAAATATTAAAAATTGTTAAAAAGCGAAAATGAAGCACTTTGTGATCCATTGTGTAACTCTTTTCGTTCCTATTCCCTGATACGGGGTGCTATTATATTATTTAAACAGCTACTATTTTATATTTTCAATTAAACGATTTGAAAGTATGACATGGCACTCCGAAATAAGACATGGAAAGACCCAAGCGCATAATCTGAAGAACATATGGAGGGGAAGACAAGCATAATATCTGGGGAGTGGTCTAACACCATGAATATTTCTGATATGCTTAAGTGGCAAGAAGAGCTGGGGAAAAAAATAAGCAAAAATAAAATATAAAATCAGCGGGATGGGTAATTCTTCAAAATTTAGTCGAATGTTAGGAGGCATTGTGTCGATTCTGTGGCCTAAAACACTATAGCCCTCTCAGCACGCATGCAGGTGGCGTAGATTTTAATGACGTTCACGTCTCGGATTCTGGCAATGCGTGGAGAACACTTCGAGAACATTGAAGCGTCCATCGAGTGACACATTCAACTGCGTTCACCCTTTAAACCATTGATCTTCAAAAGTGGGCTGGCTGCTTCACCGATTGCCTCTTCCCCCCCTCCTTCCCTTAATCAAAATATTAAAGGCTTAAATGACCTCAAGCATTGCGCACCTGTCATAAAAATTCTCAGAGGAAAACTCGCAAAATCTAAACTCGAGATAACAATCGAAAATTCGAAAGCTGTGAGGCTTGGCTGCCTGGCGTATGTCGCCCCCCCCCTCTCCCGCTTCCCGCGTGAGCTAAGTTCTAGCACTCTCATCTGTGACCTAGTAATTAATGTGCTCTCCGCAACACACCCAGTGAGGCACATAAAAATTCAAGTTTAAAAAGCCATCGTTTGGCGTATCAAAACGGGGTCATTCAATGGTGGAGTCGGGGAGGCAACCGCCGTCACTCAGCCTAGCCGTGAAGAGAAAGGTATGAATACGTATATACGTTGGGCATAGTCGTTCTCTTAGACTGAAAGCGCAGCTAAAAGGGACCACTGAATGGAAACAAACTTATTTTCAGTCAGTAATGAAGGTAACCAGTGCGTCAAAAGTGGCTAGAGAAAGAAAACGTTTGCTTCGACTAGCATGGTCTTACGTCTCGCATTATGGCGCATTAAACATTACAGTATGAGGTTCCGTCTCTCTTGGAAACTATCAGGTTGAAATTGCGCCAAAGATGTACAAAAAGGCATTGAAGCAATAAAACTCGAATTTGTGGAAAGAAATATTATATATATATATAATATATAATACTTTATAAAATATTAAATTTAAATATGTATTTAAAAATTAAATATGTGTATAAAATATATTATACTCATATATATATATATATATATATATATATATAAATATACATACATAAATACACACATATATGTAATATTTATCACTTCTCACTTTAGCAGCGAAATTCAGTTTCAGAGACGTAAGAAAAAATGTATTTTCTGTACTAAGAAGAAGCTGTTATTCTTGAAATAATAAACTGTTTTTTACTGTGAAATTTCATGTCGTGTCCGAATATTTGCTTTCTAATTACATAACACATGCTAATTGAAAAGCACTCGGTAATTTTGAGCACTTATGCTTCCACATTCTCCAAAAGTATGGGCAACATAAGTGAAATCCACAAGGCAACAGTGCAATTTTTCTATACGGACATGCAATGCTATTCACATTTTTAATGGCAATTAATAATAATTTGTAAAATTTTTCGTTTTATCAAGCAAATCTCCGAGACAATGTAGGGTGATCACTCTTTGAAACAGGAATAACTTCGTTAAAAGTTTCCATGTGACAGTTCATTTTGCTAAAACATTGCATCTGTACATCTAAAGAGTACCCGGGAAAGGTCAAAAAGTAGAAATTTTTTTTTCCATTTTTAGGAACAAAATTTGATTATCATTTGTAAAACTTCTCCCAAAGAATTGGCAGAGATGCCCCCGGGGTAAACCAGGGAATATTAAGGTTCAACCCAGTTCGTGGATTGGTATTGTGTGCATCTGGTTTTCTTATTGGCAAATGATGGAATACGATGATCGCTCCTGCATAAAAACCACTTCTGTTATTAATTCCGCAAGTTTCTACAAAGAGTCCGTTATTCGCTCCAGTGATTAAAGTTCACGCGTTTATGTGTCATTCTCATTTTTACACTACCAAATATTCACAGAAAGAGAACAGTGTATTTTAATTCATTTATAGACAATGTCTGCATTCTGAAATCAAGGGTTTAAAATGGCATATTTGCAAGTGAATCGATCATTGACCGTGGCCTTGAAGACGGGTCTCTTGCCTGGAACGTGCCTTGCACCCCTCTTTCGTTATCGTGGAGGGTGAGAAAACTGGTAAGCACTCGGGCAATTTCCCCATCCCACTTCCGTCATCGCCCCTCCCCTTCCCATCCCGTACCTTGGGAATAGCTCTGGCCTTGTCGAATCCCTTAATAAGCGGCCTACACGACCAATCATAATTGCCCGTGCGCCTTCGTGAATACCCGAAGCCCATCTAACGTCATCCAGTCTCCCGGACCGCTCTCGAGCCCGTCGTCCCCTCTTGGACCCGCTGCATCCGCTTCCCTTAACCCCCCGGCCTCCCATCCGCTCTCTGATGACCAACCTCTCCCTCGAGCATCCAAGGTGGGGTCATTACCTCCCCCCACACTCCACTCGCCATTACCTCCGCTCTCGTAAATATTATGTTTACGGACGTATTTCAGCAGTGCGCCGGCAAAACTGTAATCCTCTTCCCGTACGTGTCTTGCACACAGTCTCTCCCATCTTCATCTTCCGCCGACGTTCTCCTTCGACAGGCTCAACCACTAACGGTTTCCTTGCCACGCTATCATTGTTTTCGAGAGCTCCTCCCCAATCATGGTCTCATCCTTCATGAAACTGCGGGACAGAGATTATTGACTGATGCTGCATGGGAGGAGACCCTTGAGACGTGACCTCATAGGTGACATGAGACTGGAGAAAGTTGAATCGAATTCGAAGCCAAATAACTATTCCTAGCGAACAGATTCCAATTCCAGCACCACAATGGGTTAAATGTGGAAAATTGTAATTTTGTCTTCGACGGTGTGATTGAGGTAATGGTGGGAGAATTAACGCTTTCCCAAGTTATATATTTTTCGCCTCACCTATAAGTAGACACGACACCCATGTATTTTAGACTCGACACCCATGAGGGTAATTTTGAGGGCATTTAGTCCTATGTGGATCACCAAAATCAACAATTATAGCATCGTATGTGCGAACAAAGGCTTATAGCAATTAATAAATAAAAATAAACGGAAATAAAAAACCGCACGCCAGAATGTAAATGTACGAAAAATAAATTCAGGGTACTAAATGAACCAGAGGAATGGAATTATGCTATGAATTTAGCTAAAAATCTCCAGCACACAACCGGGCAAAAAGAGGAACAAACAGATTAAATAAAATCAATCGTCAGCACGAATGACTCCAATTTAGTTTTTTTTTTACTATTTAAGCCACAATTATAGTATTGTACTGATAGATTAATGCTTCTGCAATCATATAGGCCGGACGTAATATTATTCTCCCACCGCATGGGAGGGCTCACTGCAATAGCTTCCTTCCCCAACCAGTATTGAAGCCATGAGTTTTTACTAAGAGGTCGTCTGTGGTTAAATGAAGAGTATTTTCCTCATGCCGAAATTCTACCCATTTCCAGCAATTAGCTCCACTTGGAAACAATTTTAAATTAAAAATATTTATGACTGTTGCAATGATTTTTTATGAAATTTTGATGTATTTAAAAGATTTGAAACATTTATAATTATGAAATAAGAAGATCGCAAGAGCAACATTTGCTCCAGAAAGACGAATATTGTAGAAGTACCATAACCAACCTATGTGCACGTATTTTAATATTTCAGATTATCTTTACTTCTAGTGTTTCTTCATTAATCTGGTTAATGCAAATGGTGGCGAAAACATCAAGGTAAAATTTGAAAGAGTATAATTATTACAGATAAAGTTAAAGATAATCATTATTAGCATAGAGCATTGGAAAAAGAGATGTTTTATTTATTTCGTGGCAGATGCGTGGGTTCAGATTGAAATATCCCTTATTAAGAGGAAACACCCAATCCACTATGTCTCCGAATCCAACAAGAAAAATAGACTCGGGATAGAGGCCACGAAGATAACAGCGGAAATTGGACATTCATGGGAAAATATCTGGAAAACACGAGCTACCTCGACGTGATCGGAATCTTCGGAGCGTGAATGAAAATTTAGAAAAGAGTGCGAGTCAAGAACATTTAGCGGTCCCCAGCCTCAGCGCAGGTCCTTTCCGCTCCCCTAAACGCACACGCTGTGTCTCTTAATTCGCCTTGAGATGGGAGCATAGATTCCCAAACACATGTCAGATATTATCTTTCGCTATCATGAAATATTTCATTTGTGGACCAATCTTCACAACGGATGTATTACGCATAAAATCTCAAAATAAACAATTTGTAGTAGTGACAGGTAAATGACGAAGTTATCTTGCCATTCATTAAATTGTTTCATATGTATATATTACACGAGGACACACGAGTTATAAATTATCTTGTCGGTTATAATAATGTAAAATGAGACAGTAAGGTTGATATAAGAACAATATTACTCTGAAAATGGGTAAAAATGGAAAATATGGACACCCAGTTATGAATTTTGTGGGTAGTTAATTTGAAATTGCATTGTTAAAGCAATTTTAATTGCAAATGGTATACACTTCGACTACATGCCAATTGATAAAGGCGTTAAATTCGGGGGGGGGGGGCGCTGGCCTATTCAGCACTCAGCCTCACCCAAGCCATGTGTCTTTTCGACGTACCACATATTCCTGGGAAATTGCAGAGGCACAGGAATTGCCCCTCTATTCTAAAGGACCTCCCTCCTACACTTCCCGTACCGTTTGCCTCAGATTTAGCTCTATCTTTATCTATTAAAACCAAAACTTGAGTTGATTACTATGGTGGGGCAAATTTTTAATGGATATTCAAAAAATTTAAATAAAGAATAGTCAATTTTTTAACGAAAAGGTTGAGTTGTTGAAAGTCTGATATCTTTTTTTCGGTGAAAAATGTAAAAAATCAGTGGAATAATGATAGAAAGAATGGAGTGTTGGGAGGGAAAATAAATTAGTCAATGATTACTGTTATGTCACTATAATATCATTATGCCATCGCAAAACATCAATACACTGACTTTTTTATTAAAAACCTATGGAAGTTATATCTTATATTAAATGTAACAACCTAAAATTTCCAAAAATAACGCCAAAAAATCAGTTTAACTTTCCCTGCCAGAGGAAGATCCTGCCCCACTCCGTCCTAATGCTCCTTACTTGAAACGTATGGGAAATATTTACAACAAACTACATAGGCTGAACTATTTTCTCAATAAAATTTTGGTTTTTCTTTCCAAGAAATAAGTCCAACAAGCTAGAGAAATTAACATGAGCTAGCATATGAAATAAAACTGAGACTAATGAAGCAGTTTTTCCTAGGACCTTAAATTTTTCACGTTCCGATTCCGAAGATAATCATAAACTGTCTTATTACCCTGTTATCTTTGCGTGATATGATTTATTATTATGATTTTTAAGTCTAAAAAATCACAAAAATGATATATTAATGCATTCCCTTAGCCAGGAGAGAGAGAAAGTTGCCAGCATTTATTTTCAAGAAAAGGATATATTAAATTGAGTTTCGCTATTTTTTCCTTAAATTTGAAAACCCCCGTAGAGTATCTGGAGCAAGAGACTTTATTTTTCCCCAAAAAAATATTTAAAAAATAATTCTTCCCAGAATATTCATGGCTCTCGCTCTCCGGAGGAAATTATCTCCATCACGGTCCATAAGTCTGAATCAAATCATCTGCTTTGATTTTCTTCTGGCACCAATAGTCGTCGAGAGCCTTTCTTACTCAATATTATCTTTATCTGTTTCTGATGGATTTGGAGAGCTCGAAGCTTAAGCTTGACTGCCCATTACGGGGGAGAAAAGATTTTGCGTTGAATTCTCTTCTCGATTTTCAAGACCCGTTTCCTCAGGAAACTTACCAGTCGAGTTGGTCATTATTTATGCGACAGACTTTTGAATACGAAATATATACCGCACAGCCGGAACATTTCAAACCTTTAATATCCAGCTAAACTAAAGAGCAACGTACCTATTTGGGAAAAGTCCAAGGGGATTATAGGGAAAGGAGTGATTTAGTTATAAATCCTTCTTTAGAATTTACAACGTTGGAGATACTATTATATTATTTCCACCGTTGGAAAACAGCTCAAAATTTGAATTTTACCAAGCATAAGAACTAGATGACAAACCAATGAATAGAAACAAAACCAATGTCTACTGACACTATTTTAGTTATGTGATTAACTGATTAATTTTATTAAACATTGAAGAATGAATAACGTACTTAATGTAAGGACAGACTATCCATATTGAGAGTTAAGAATGGAACAGAAATACTATTTTCTCTCTCTCCTCTATATATATATATATATATCCCGGTCAAGGAAATATTTTTACTCTTGTGATCCGTTCGATTCCGCCTTCCCCACCTTTATTGTGTTCGTCCTTTATATGTGTTCCTATCCCTTTTCCTTATATCTGTTTCTGTATACATGAGTATTTATTCGCCGTTTGGCGGGATTTCGTGTTTGAATGTATATATATATATATATATATATATATGTATATATAGGTACATATATCTTGTAAGAAAATCTCACCAATGTGAACAATAAAGGAGGAAGATTGTGTTAGCCACCAAAAATATTTAAAAACAGGCAAAGAGAGGGCACTTGCTCGTATTCCGAAATTTTCGGTGACAGGTTCACCTTCCTCTTGATTCAGAGCGAACTTCATCCCAAATTATGTTTTTCTAAATTTCCTACTTTCCGTAGAGGAAGGTGGTCTTGCACCGAATATTTCAGAATACAGTCGACTGCGACTGTCTTTTTTGTGTTTTTCCATATTTCTGTTGGCTAAAGCCATCTCGCTTCTTTGTTTGAATTTTGAGTAAAGTCTACTTGCCGGGCAAGTGGAAAGATCCGGTGTTCGACTCCCGGGCAAGGAAATATTTTTACTCTTGTGATCCGTTCGATTCCGCCTTCCCCACCTCTATTGTGTTCGTCCTGTATGTGTGTTCCTATCCCTTTTCCGTATATCTGTTTCTATATAAATGTGTATTTATTCCCTGTTTGGCGGGATTTTGTGTTTAAATGTATATATATGTATATATATATACATATATATATACATATATATATATATATATATATATATATACATATATATATATATAAATAAATAAATATATATATGAGGTATTAGGATCGACTAAAGGACATTTTTCTTATATTTAACTTCAACATTCACATCATTCAGGCGTTGAGAATTCCTAGAATTATGGTATACTCTTCCAATCTTTGAAATGCGACTAGCTTTTCGGGGACGATAAAAATAAGAACGAATGGCATCACTTCCATAGATGGAGGACTTGATATTAGGAGAAATATTGCACCTCTAAAATATTTCTTTCCAAAGCTTCCACAGCCCCGGGTGTAGTGGTCAGGTATTAACCGGTGTCCCATGTTAACAGCGCGCGCATAAAGGGGGCAGATGTATTATGGAAACATGAGACTAGTGTACAGGGTTTTGCACATTCATTCACACGAATCCCAGGGGAGAAAAAAAGAACAGTGTCTGCAAACCTACCCGCAATCTCTCCCCTCTCTCTTCACTCAATCCTCCAACTCACTCGATATCGGGTTTTCAAAACAAGGGAATGCAGCCGGAGTTTCACTGCGGTGCTCCCGATACTCTACGGTTTCTCTCACTCTACTCGAGGATCTAAACCCTACCTTCTTCCATGAATTCTTACTTCCTCTTTTATTTTGATACCCCAGGAATTCCATTTAGCCCACAGAAAACAGTCTGTCTCTCTCTCCTTACCCACTCCCCGCTGACGTTTTATAGTGAGGAGTCTTTTTTTCCAGAGCACTCCCGAAGGAAAGAGGGTAAAGAGAGAGAGAGAGGTAGAGGATGCGGGGTAGGGGGAAATTGGCCATCATTAATTTAACTCCAAGGCCAACATTTAACCAGCAACGACCAACATATAATGTTGAGACTATGCCCAAGCACTCATATACTTCACATATCACACATGACCGGCATATTACAATTTTTTAAGCTCGCCATGGCGCAGACGAAGCACAGTTTAATTTCAAACCTAAGAATTACATTTTCTTTTGCTTAAATTAAAAAGCTGGTTTCGTTTCCCACGTGGAATGAAAATCAAAGGAGCATATAGAGTGGTTGTCCATGTGACAAGTGGGCATAATTTGGACCAATGGTGCCAAGTGGGGCTGATAGGCAATGGGCACAAAGAAGTACTCGTGCTGAACATTTTGAGTAAAACCAGATGCAGTACTATTTGGGAATGTAACAAGGCCACAATATATTACGGCAATGACAAATCAGACCAAGACCTGATCAAAGAAAATACACCACACAATTTCGATCCTATTATCAATGATATTCCAACCTCGTCACGGAATAGGAAAGATATTTGGTAATTAATGTGTTCGGCTTTTCTAGGCTACACAGAACAACTTTATAATATTCCTTCAATGATGTTATATTGATATTACTGCTTATTTGACTGGCTTATATACAATAATCACCAGCCTTAAGATTATGTAAGGCAATTGCACTCGATATAGTTCCTTATTAGTACACCTCATAAGTTTCCTCTAAACGTTGAGCACTGTGGTTCATGTGCATGCATTTTTTACAGGCTTTAAGTAATATTAGGAATTCAAGATAATGTTTTGAAAATTAAGTCAATGTCAGCGACCTAACCAATAAATGGCACAGACAATCATAGTCACAAAATAATGCAACTATGCTTCTATGAAGATCAGAGAATAATAATTTTCAAATTTAAATGAAAAGCAACATCTATCAGCTTAAGTCCAGCCGCACATTCGGCAGGAAACTAGTATCAAAAGTTACTTTTACCTGACTTAAAGCTAGTGCAGCGCGTTTCATAAGCAAAATGGAAAGACAAGTGGAAATATGTTCAACGGTCAAGCATTTAGTGCATAGAACAAGTTTATACAAATCAAACAACCAACCAACAAATCCGGAAAATCACTTTGAAAAATTTTCTCGGTAGAACCGTTACACGGAATCATTAAGCAATTGAATTTAAATTGTTTGAAACACGCGTACATTTCATATTAATTCTTAGCATTCAATGCAGAATATCTCTTAATACGCAAAATATCTCGCACACATCTGCAAAACCCTATTCTCAAGGAATCACGTACGAGCAAATTATCCTTTGAGTAATAAAATCGATCGTAGAAGTCGAATTTAGTAGCATTTCATTGAGAAACTCGAGTAATTTACCCAGGAAATTGACTATTTGGCTACTAGAGACTAGAAATCTCTGGCAACTAGGGGATTGATCGTTGTTTTATAACAAAGCTATACACATGCCTTAAGAGAAAAGTGCCACTAAGTAACTGAAGAAATACAAAAACGCAAAGAATGGAGTCTCTCAATGAATATCGCCTCTAGAAATTCCTGCCACGGTGCAGTTACACGAGTCAATACATGTCGAAGCGAGAAAAGGTTTAACCGCAGACAGATGAAAGAGCGAAGGTTCGTTGGGAGAGGAAGCACGTTCTAAGCATTTTGAAGAGACTCACGTTTACGCAAAATCACGAATTCAATGACGGGTGGTTATTTCAGGTACTAAAAGAAAGTAAATAGCACTGCATTTTTAAAAATGCCTTTAAAAATCACGCTTTCAATCACGGTAGGCTATTTGAGGCACTGAAAACAAAAAACCGGCTCTAGCATCGCTGCGCGTGACTCATGGGCTCCAAGTACTTGCTTGCACCCATGGCTTATTCCTCTGTAAAACCGAGGCAAATCATTTCTTTTCACTTATTACAACGAACCCAATTAAGTCAAACTGAGTAAAATCATCTATTCCTACACAAACCAAACGGTGATGTGAATGGTCTAACATAGCATTTAAAAATTATATCAGGCATCCATACAAAAATGGCCATTTTAACAGTCTGAATACTGATACATTAGTTACTGAAATTTTTTATAAACTTTTATAGTATCGGAGAATACATTGAAAAATATAGAGAATCGCAAATTACCAAGCTGGTGAAAAGTTAATCATCTGGGAATTCTAAAAGATATGTGGCCAGGAAAGGAAATAGGTAGAAAACTGTAGAGCTCCTCATCAATTCAGATTCTGAACGCGTCTCAAAGGTTCAGCAATTGTAAATCGGGGGTGGGGGAACCATTTTTTCAATCACGCCCTTTACAGGCCTGCATGCTAAGCGACACTGACACTAAGTAAGTTAAGACATGTATATGTATGCACTCACTAAACGTATTCACACATACATTCCAGCACTCTGGCACCTGCAGCTCCAACAAAGCTAAAGTGATTTTTCGGGTACCAGATCTTCCTGGGAAACCATAACCGGCACAGGGAAAGGAACTGGCCCCCCTACCCTGATGTGTGAATTTCACACGCCGTCGGGCTTAGTACTGGGTGAACTCTACCATCACCTACTAAACCGACCCTATATATATATATGGAAGGAAAATGGATAGAAACACAAGGAAAGAAAAACACAGGAGAGGTAGGGAAGGCGGAATACACATACATATAAATACACATACACGAACATGCGCGGAGGTATCATTTTAACGTAATTATGCTAAAATATGACCGAAATATATGGAGAAATGTTAGTATGCATAGTAATTGATCCTTATGAAAATAACGTAATAGCGTTTTAAATTAAAGCTATAAATGTTAATTTTTGTTCTTCTGGCGCCAAAGCCGTAGATTGAAGTCACTCGCAGCATGGAGAAAATAGAGGCTCGCAGTGTGATTAAGTTTCTTCATCTGAAAGCTTATAGCGCCCGTAAAATCCAAGATGACATGATAACTTTATGTAAATGAAAGCCCGTCATACGCGGTCTGTAAATAAATGTGCGAACTGTTGCAATCTGGCGGCCATGACGCCAGATTGCAACAGCTCGCGCCCGCCCACTAGCTGCGTTTTGGTTGTCTGAGACCCAATGAGCCGTCTATGCTTGGCAGATCGTCGAACTGTGCATATGGTGCCAGTTATGTTAGTTTCTGTTGTCCTTGTTTTTAACATTTGTCGAAAATGGAAATGGACGAAATCACGGAGCAACTAATCAACATCAAGTTTGTGGAGAAGTGCGGTACAAGTTATCAAGAAATTACAGAAATGTTGACAGCTATTTACAGTGGTAATGCTTTGAAGAAAACATCCGTTTTCAAGTGGATTAAGCGTTAAAGATGGCCGTCAAGATGCCATGGATGATGCAAAGTCGGGACGACCTTCAACCCCCTGTGTTGACCGCAATATTGATCGTGTGCGGTCCTTTTTCCGTACAGATCTTCGAAAAACTATCCGAAATAAAGTAGATGAACTGAATTTAGGAAATTCAACAGTGCACACCATTTTAACCGAACATGATGGATGGATCCTTCACCATGACAATGCACCTACACATTAGGCATTGATTGTTCGCCAGTTCCTGGCAAGAAATTCAATCACCATCCTTGATCATTCTCCTTCCTTATTCGCCAGTTCTCGCCCCCTGCGACTTTTTCCTATTCTCAAAATCCAAAAATGTAAGGAAATATGGGGACATAACTGGGAAGATGTGGATACAATAAAGCAAGATAAGGCGAGACAACTAAAAAGCCTAACTGCCGAGGACTTCCAATGGTGCTTTAAACAGTGGAAAAGAAGATGGAATAAGTGCACAGTAACGAAAAGAGAGTACTTTGAAGGGGACAAAATCGATGTAGACTAAATTTTGCAAAATAAAGTTTTTATGGCCTCGATTCACGTATTTATTGGACAGGTTTGTATGACAAATTTCTGAGGTAGAAAACGAATTTTCACCCTGACCACACGTTACACAGCTGATCACAGACGATCCAATTTTTGGAAAACCATCTCTCATGGGCGATCCTGCCGCATTGAATATACCGAAGAACTTTATCTCATTAGACCGAAGAGCAACCTTCCAAATGATCATGAATTAGACTGATCTAAATTACGGTAGTGCATGAATAATAGCTCAAAAAGTTGAGCACGTGTCAAAGGTGGGTTCCACAATTACTGACTCCTTTTCAGAAGAAAACACGGCGCGACCTGCAACCACGACCACAGTGGAACCGGCAATCATAACAATGTGGCTTTGAAACGTTGCCACATCCGCCTTATTCTCCTGACCACGTCCTAAACGGCATTTTCTTATTCACAGTACTCAAAAAAAACCATAGCGGGACCGGAGATTGAAAATTGCTTATGACTTCATTCAAGAGGTGGAACAATGGATTTCGAAACAAACTGCTGAGTTCTATAATAACGGCCTTCAAAAGATAGAGAAATGCTGGGATATATAAAAAATTCTGATGGTGACTATGGAGGGAACTCTTAAGAATAAAAACTCAAAATTAAGTTGCATATTGAGTTTGTCTATTTAATAATTAGAAGTGAACGATACCCCATCATACATATACTATGAAGGTTCGATTGTGTGTAGGTCCCATGGATTACAACCTTGACGTGGTAGAAGGGCTTGTGCGTTCCGATGACCCCTAGAGCTGTGCTGGCGGGAGTAGTGATAATTGCTTCTGGTAGGGTCACCCATACCAAATAGGTCGAAGGTTAGGGGCCACACGAAAGGTAGTCCACGCAGCGTCTGTTCCTCATTGAGGCGGCTGCAAAGGCATCTGACCTCAGTGGGGCGGCCATTGAGTGATGGTGTCTCGTTAAAAACACTATTGAGGAAGGCAACGGGAAAACACTTTGAGAACATGAGTCCTGGCAACTACGAGGCTCGGCTCAATTGGCCGCGGTCGTCATCTCAAGAGATCATTGCAAGGGAAAATCGACAGCAGTAGGACAGAGGACGTAGGAGAAGATGACCAAATTAGTTAGAATAGGAACTTGGAATGTTATAACAATATTGAGGACAGGAAAATTAGAAAATACTAAGCGAGAGATGGAAAGAGGCCATAAAGATATTTTAGGTTTGTGCGATGTGATATGGAAGAAAAACTGGGATTACTGGAGTGATGGTTATTTATAATATCATATAGCGGCGGGGAAGAGAGCCAACGAGGGGTTGCGATAATGCTGAATAAAGAGGTAGGAAGAAGCGTAGTCAGCATAGAGCAAGCAATGAAGAAAATGTTCCTACTCGTAGTAGAGATGAAAGCATAACCGACAAACTTAGTCATTGTTTGGATACCCATGCCACCAAACAATCATACGGAGGAAGAAGTCGATACAGATATACGATCCGCTAGAGGACATGATCGCGTGTTTTCCTAGAGGGAAGCATTTGATAGTGATGGGGGCGAAGATAAGATTGCGATGGATAAGAATGCGATGATAGGCGAAGAAAGAGATGGCGATGAGGTCGTGGACTACGGTTTGTGTACAAGGAATGAACGCATAAAGAAAGCAATTGAGTTCTGTAGAAGACAGCGGTTAGTCATATCACCAACACCTTAGACACCACTAAAAATGTAGATAAACATGATAATGCCAGGTGACTCATAAAGGCAGCAGTTAGATTATATTATGGGAAGGTACAGATTCAGGAACAGTGTGATCAATTCGCACAGCTTACCGGGAGCAGATACGGAATCTTTAGTTGTGATGAAGTTTACAGTCCGTGCCAAAAAGATAAGGCAGGGGCGGCGGGTTAGGAAATGTAATGAAGAAGCATTAAATGGATTGACAAGAAATGGGTTCAGCAGGCTGTAGAGAAAATCATGGATGACGTTAAAGAGCTGAGTATCATTAAAGAAAAATGGGAATGCATCAAGAAAGATATATCGAAAGTCGCTAAAGAAACTATGGGAACCGTTAATGGGACAAGAATAAGGGAGCCATAAATCACCGATGAGATGATTTCAGATATGGATGAGAGGAGAAAATGGAATAATATAAACAGATTTAGGCAAAATGAAGCACAAAGAGTTAGATAATAAATTGAGGCGGGCAACAAATAAAGCAAAAGAAGCATGGTGGAAGACGCAGTGCGAGGACATGGAAAGCTTGCAGAGGAATAGTAAAACTGGGGCGCTATACATCAAGGCTTAATCACTATCTGTAACAGTTATCACTATACGCCAACAGTTAGAGATTAGTCGGGTAAGATAACAGTTTTAAGAGAAAAGATCCAACAGAGATGAAAAGTATATACAGAAGAACTGTATGGTAAAGAACTTAGGCCAACAAGGTTAGACATAGAAAAGGAACACATGGCGCAGAGGAAGAGAGCTTAGGCCCAGGCATACTCGCCGATGAGATGGATAGGGCTTTCAGGGAGATGAAATCAAATAAGGCTATGGGGGTGGACAACAATACACCGGAACTACTAAAAGGATTCGGGAAATGAGGGAGGAAGAGTCTACATGGACTGATTCGTAAAATCTATGATGAAGGAATCTGGCCGGAAGACTTTGTGAGATTGGTGTTTTTCCGTATCCCGCAAAAGGTGAAGGCTACATCATGTCAGGACTACAGAACAATAAGTTTGATGTCCTACGCAGCTAAATTTGTTCTCAGGATCATGAAGAAAAGGTTAGAGAGAAGGGCAAATGATTATTTAGGGGATGATCAGTTTGGGTTTAGAAAGGGGAGAGGCACGGGTGATGCCATTGCAATAATGAGATCACTGATAGAGAGGAATATAGAATACAACCAGGAGGTTTTTGCCTGTTTTTTGATTTCGAAAAGCGTTTGATAGAGTGAATTGGGAAAAACTAATTAGTATATTGAAGAAAATAGGAATAGATTGGAGGGACAGGAGGCTAATCCGCAACCTGTATATGTCTCAGACTGCTCAGGTGCGAGTGGGAAACGGCGAGTCCGAATGGGCAGTGTTAGGAAGAGGTGTAATGCAGGGTTGCCCGTTATGTTCAACGTATATGTGGAGGAAACGATTATGGTGGCATGGAAAGAACTGGAGGTAGTAATGAAAGTCGGAGGGGAAATCGAAAAATCAGGTAGCTTCGCTGATGACCCAGCTCTAAATTGTCAGTTAGCCAAGGGGTTACATGCATTGCTGAGTGAATTGGATATTCAGTGCAACAGATATGGAATGAGAATAAATACTAATGAAACAAACGTTATGCGATGCGAAGGCTAAGATAAACATTAAAATAGGAAGGCAAAAACTAGAGCAGGTAGAACAGTTTACGTATATCGCAAGTGATTTGGACCAACATGGTCAAAGTAGTATGGATGTAAGGAGTAGAATTGTGTTTGGAAAAGAGTCTTTCACAAGGAGGAGGGAGTCGATGACAGGGACTTTGAGTGAGGATGTTAAGAAAAGACTTGTTAAAACTTTGATATGGAGCGTAGTTATGTACGGCGTGGAAACGTGGTCAGTGAAGCAGGATGATATAAGTAGATTGGAGGCTTTTGAAATGCAGGTGTGGAGAAGAATGGAGAAGATGAAATGGACCGAAAGGGAAACAAATGAGGTAGTACTAGGTAGGGCGAGGAGAGGGGTTAGTTGGGAGTAATCCTAAGGAGGCAGGAAAAATGAATGTCGGGAATATTGGTTGGTAGTGGGATGTTGAAGACTATAATAGAGGGGAGCACGTCATGCAAATGAGGAAAGGGTAGGAACAGGATAAATATGCTGGACGTGATGAATGGAGGAAGGAAGCACGCAGAGATGAAGAGGGATCTGATGTAAAGTAGAGTTCTGGATTTTATTTTGTTCGGAGTCACAAAATATTTATTTGGCAGTTGCGTCCATCCAAAACATACCTTAACCGGTAGATTGCTATAAATAAATAAATAAATATAAATAAATATATATATATATATAACATATACACACACAACCAAAATAATCACTACTAAAAACAATTGTTATTAATGGGATTGCTTGATAACTATCGCGGTAGCACATATGCTCCTTAAATTATATTGAAAAGTGAGAATCGTTCATATTTTCTCAAATATCAGTTCTAAGGAAAAGTTTTTCCGCTTTACACATAGAAATCATAATAAATCTTAGTAGTTCTCTTTAATCCATCAATTAAAATTTCAAAGGCAAGGATTTAGCTAATTCTTGAAATGATAACATAAGGAGTCAACCAATATGGATGGCTAAATATAAATTTTGGTATCATAGTTAGCGCAGGCGTGTATTATATAGTAGGAAAGAGAACGAACGACTCTATTTCTACCTTTTTTTTCACATAAATACAAATAAATGTGAAAAAAATCCACCGGACTTGAAGACATGGAACATTAATGGTTTGGAAATAATTTATCACAGATATCACAAGGGCGAATGCGCAAACTTCATTCATCCAATTGGAGACATTTAAGACGTTAAACGCCTCAGTTATTACCGTAACGTTACAAAATGCACAAATGTGAATGGTGTGATGGCTGGTATAGGAGCTTGTAATGCTGAAAGCATGCCTCAATTACTGGATTAATTGGGTATTTTACTGTTATCCACTTAATTACTGCGTATTGGACTACCTTGCCTCCCCGCAATCCATAATATGCTCTTATCACCAAAACCAAACAAAATCTTCAGCAATGAAAATTGGTAGTCCGAGAGTGAATAATCAATGCCGGAGTTTTCGTAGTTGTTTTCAATCTGATTCGTGTTTTATCTGATTCGTGTTTTACTGCATTTATTACTTCAACGCATCACTCGTGGGAAAATTTGTAAAGCAAAGCAAATGAGCTTAATGCGCTCTGAAGCTGAAAAGGATACCGCTCAGGAGTAGCAGTAAGCACATTAGCTTATGGTATTCGAGGTATATTAAGTGATATTGCTACATGTGGTTACATAATTCCGCATGTTTTCTAACGTAAGAAGACAATTAAAGTTAAATCCGCGGGTATCATGCCCGGAAGTGCACCAGGGCAACCCTCAGGTACACTCCAATACAGCTCCACTACTCTTTTTTACCATCTAAAAGTTTCAGCTCAACGCTCACCAGCCGCATGCCGGTGATTGATTCCATATCATATCATGATGAAATATTATTCCAGTTAGTCACCATTGATGCATAAAAAAGATTTTTCAATTTCTCCTCAAACTAACCACGAACCGTTGTTGCAAATAGAGTAGAGCATTTTGTTTAAGCTCTTGCCGTGAGAAATGTCCAAAAAAATATGATGAATTAAGTCCGGACACAAGATTTTACAAAAAAAGCACCAAAAACTAAGTTAATCAATTAATGATACTTTGATTTCAAGAAAATGGATTCTGTAAATAAAATTCGTGCTCCGTCTGCATCCAGGCATAATTTTCTGCGAGTTAAAAATTTCTTTCACTCAGTTTTGGGGCCACAGACTTTGGGAGGTATCATCAAGTCGGATGAGAGTAAGATGACTGACAGCACTCCAACAAAAAAACACATCCTCAAGAAAGTTTGAGACTGAGAGGCAATCAAGTGTAGGAGCCAACTGTCAAGGCACGTGATGTCGTTGAGCTGAAAAAAGGAGCGTAAAGCTTACAGGCACATCATTAATCGTATGGAGGGCGGTGGGCACTATAATCCATGAGCATCTGGCGCTAGCAACTTCGAATATTTCCTACCATTCCATTTTTTCCGAAGAATGGTGGAAGAAATCGCTCACGTGCTGGGAACCTTTGAATTCCTCCCGGAAAAATGTTTAATGACTCCGTGATGGAATGTTATTACCTTACCAGAAGCTCACAAATGACAAGCTTACTAAAAATGGACGCATCGGACTAAAAGATACTCAATGTTGGTGAATTTTTCGCAATCAAAATGCGAATTTAAATGCGGATGCTCGAGGGCTTGGGTAAAACACAACAGGTCAAAATAAAATTTAACTCGGGTATTTTTATTTCGAAAGAACTTTTCCAGTGTTCCTTTGTCGTATTTTCCTGGTAGGTGTAATGCTCCCGTGCTAAAATAAAGAGCGATAAATCACGTCTTGTTTCTAAAGCGAGGCGAAATGGGTAAACATTTTTTTTTCTCAGAGAATGTAGAGGGCAATTTGGAAAACTGCGGGACAATATTGAGAGAAATATTTTGTCAGTATAAATGTAAAGAAGGGGCTGTTAAAAGCCTTTGTCTTTATTCTGCATATATATTCGATTAGACCATTAGGAACCCTTATTTCCCCAAAAATCTGCCCAGAATCTCTCATACTTGGAATATTCTCTTGATTCCATTTTCAAAATTTTATTTCCCCTTTCAGGTCGCCTATGGCACAAAGTGTAGCATTAAGTAATATACTTCAATAAATTGTTAGAAAACTTGCGGGACTAAGTCTCCATAGAAATAAATTCTATGGTTTTCGGCTCAACTTGATGGAACTTCATGATAAAAAGTGAATAATGATAACTTTGTAAGTTCCACTGAGTATTATTTTAAATAAGACCGGTTTCGTCGAATGGTCGACATCATCAGGTGACATCAACAATTTGAAGAAACCGGTCGTTTTTAAAATAAAAATCAGTGGAACTTAAAAAGTTATTTTTATTCACTTTTCTCCATGGGAATGTTTGCAAAACATGTATGGCTGTAACATGTATAACACTCTGGCGGTGAGAACAATTTTCTTGTGGGTTTGTTACCAATCTGGGTTTTTGATTTTGTTTAGACATTTACGATGTAAAATTATATTCTTGATTTGTCTGCTTAATTTATTTAGCTAAATTACTGAATATCAATGTCCAAGTTGCCGTATTAAATTATTGCACCCGCAAATTTGCATGTTACAATACTGTGCATACAACTGTATGAATCTAAGTGAGCAAATACAAAACCGTATTTAATGCTTACATCAGGACGGTAGTACCCGGAAATAAAAGCAGTTATGGGAATTCAAAGATGACAGGCTTGAGGAGTGCAAATGTATGGAGTAGATTTATTTTTCCACGCACTAATATTCCTCTATGGATACCGCTAAATTCATCTTAAACCACACCAAAGAAAAACCTGGTAATCGTGTAGTGGCTATAACCTCTCATTGAAAATATTTCATAGGGTATCAATTCAATTTTTATAAATTTCATCTATACACTCGTATTGGTAAAAACGGACAAAAAAGAAATATATTGGCAACTTTAAACACTATTTTTATCCCTGTGATCACATCAACCAGACACTACGATATGATAGAAATGCTCAGAAGATGCTGAGGTATGATAGAAATTCCCAACTGCTTCATTAGCTAAAGTGAAGTCACATATTTTGCAATGTCACCGAGTTAACATTTTCTTACTCTTCTTTCCAACATTTATTTCTTTACTTGATTCCAAGGAGTATCGATTCGAAATCCAAAACCGTCCCCAAACACGACTTATCTCCATTTTTGACATTACAAAAATAAAAGAATTGTTCGATATAATTGGTTCACGAAGAAAATGATGACATAATGAAGTCAAATGTGCAACTGAGGAAAGACAAAGAACAAACGAGGCTCGCAAAAGAGATACTAAAACATTCCATCAAAATAAAAGGAGGACAAAAGGTGAGGTCTTTAAAACGAATTCAGGATTTTATGGGTTGATCGCGCTGAGAGGGAAAAATATATTAAAAATTTCGTCATGCTGAGGCTTGTGCCAAAATTCACCAGATGTTCTGGGCATTGTTGAAAGGATCGGAGAGAGAGGAACTACTGAATTAAGAATGCTCGACGATGAATACGGCTGGGCAACATATCACAACCGTCGGCGATGAGAGCGAAAAATCGAGCAGAAAACAGTTTTTTAATGGGGAACCATGCCACCTACCTAATTATTTCTCAACCGTTGGCTGAAATCGGAAATCAAAATGGTGAGTGTGCTATTCTTCTGGGATTTATTCATAATTTTTCCCAGGCTTTTTCTCCTTTACCATTCCCATTTCCCTGCAAGGGGAAGATTATAAGGATACCGCACATTAAATCTTGTGAAGCGTGCTGGCCTCATGTTGTTAAAAAGTTCTAAGTAGTCATACTACATCATAGGTACCGGATTTCTCTTCACATGGCCATGCGGAGGCGGAAAATTCTCCATAGAGTGAGAAATCTGAGCGCATATTAGAAAAGTTATTAACTTCTGCAGGTAACTTCGACAATATATATTTCAAATCGATATTTCTTTTGTTTTATGTATGACTGAGCAAACCTCACGTAACTAATCGCCAGTAAAATGAGATTTTACATTCATGTGTAATTTCCGCGGCGCTGCTCAGTACATCTCCTGGCTCTCGCTCCTCGCCATTTCCTGGGTCTCACTGCGGTCTTTAGAGTGGATGGACAAGTTTCGCTAATAATCCTGCTAGCGTCTTCAGAATGAAGGCATCGGACTTCAATTCTGCCGCCTTTATTTTTGGCTGTGACCCTCTTGCTGCTCTACTCTGATTGTCCCGCTTCCGCATAATCCTTTTCAAAGCATTATTCAAGAGGTACCTATCGTCGTTAATGAAATTCATAGTGGCTTTAATCATATATATGGCTATCGTATCTGTCTTGGTCGGCACCATCTCTCCTTCGCAATGATTGTTGCCCCTTTCTAGACAAATTACCTCCTCTTATTCATTTATGTAGAACAAATTGCAGGCAGATATTTTTGAAAATCTCTCTTGTTCACAGATTACGTACCATTTCTTATTAGAGGTAAGAAACTTCTTTCTGCTCACCGAATATTTTGCAAAGAAGATTAAGAAGAAAGGGTAATATCTTTGTCGGATTGATATGCTGAGATTTTTCGGGGAAAGGTATCTCGGGTTCCCTTAACTTTGCCCCTCCGCGGCTTTTATGGACATATCGGACCATTTGTCCGTAACAAACGACCTTCCTTTTTTTCGGATCAATATCTTTCAAAAATGGGTCGCGGTAGTCCAGGGGTAGAGCGTTGGACTACTGACCGGAGGGCCCGGGTTCGATTCCCGGGCAAGCCTCTCTTGACACCTACAGCTCCACCCAAGCTGTGTGATTTTTCGGGTACCAGATCTACCTGGGAAACCATACCCGGCACAGGGAAAGGAACTGGCCCCCCTACCCTGATGTGTGAATTTCACACGCCGTCTACAATCACCTACCAAACCGACAATCGGGTTTATTGCTATGTGTGTTTTATCTTTCACAGACGTTTGGTGTCTACGGTTTCCTAACAACCGGGTGGCTCGGATCTAATGAAAACCTTACCCATTCCTCTTCCTTCGCCAACCTTTGAGCCCAAGTAAATTAAATTTGTAAAGATTAGAGAACATTTAAAATTTTTATAAAGCCTGTAAACAACTTTGGGAGAAGAGGTCCTAAAATACACATGGGATTCATTCTCAGGTAATGGCAACTCGAGTGGTTCGAAGAGCATTTTCAAGGTTATCCTTTGTAGGGCTCGTGTTTATTTTTTTATAATTATCTTAAAATATTACTCACCCTCTTTAACATTCTTCAGTCCTTACCTTAGGCCAACGTAGTTGTAGTAAATCATGAAGAGCCTTAAATTATATCAAACATCGGTTTTCCGTAATGCACTTCCATTTTCTGCAAATTTCTTTCATTAGACCCCTATACATTTATTTATTTTACTTTTATAGGGCTATGGAAACAATGTTCCTCTTTTACATGCGTTATAATTAACTACAAGCGTTCATACTTCACTATAACTAGCAAAAACACGGCCTTCAGCTTCTAAAAACAAAATTCCATTAAATACAGGAAGAAATGCTGAAAATTCTGCTCCCGAGGTTGTACTAGTATAAAATAGTAATTTAATAAACCAAACACTCGCATCTTATTTCGAGAAAATATTATGAATACTTTTAATTTTCTTTGACATTTCATCAGATTTAAAACGTATAGCCCATCAGGGAAAAAACGCTCTCCATGAAACAAAAGTGTAATTTTTGGTAGGCTATCCTCTAACTATGAAATGGAGATATAAAATAATGCCTATGCTTAATCCCGGTCCAGATTTACTTAGTGGACTAAGGTTCTGATTCAGTTGAAGACTCTAACTAGATGAAGGTTTTGATTTTTACTCGTTGTTAAAACACGTGCGAATATTTTTGAAACCAGTCTGCCTCGTCAAGCGATTACCCCAGGTAGTAAAAAATGATTACTGAACAATTTTCACACGGTACTTCAAACATTGTATGTGCCAAGAGAAATTATCAGCTTGCTGAAGAGAAATTCCGCTGTTATGACTTTATTTTGGACAACTGAAAAAATTAAGCTACTTGATAAATCATGCTTTATCATTTTATAAGTATGATAGATAGTATTGCATCGTGAGCACTTAATTACCGACATACAGACAGAGTTAATTATGGAATTAATCAATGAGGATACAAATAGTTTAAATATGTAAACCATTCATTAAATGAATC
Organism: Hetaerina americana; assembly: GCF_022747635.1. Classification (NCBI taxonomy): domain Eukaryota; kingdom Metazoa; phylum Arthropoda; class Insecta; order Odonata; family Calopterygidae; genus Hetaerina; species Hetaerina americana. The sequence goes on from NW_027287107.1 coordinate 2,768,766, forward strand.
CTATTTAAATGCATCCTTATATGCATGTAATGCTGTTACATTAGGTTGGAAGTGGCTCAATCCTCACATCCCGTGGATAGTAGATCCTTTTAAAAATTTGCAAGAAAGTAGCTTGATTACTGGAAAACATTACCATAAATCATTTCCAAACTGATGATTGAGCGTTGAAATTTTTGCGTATTACTCATAATTAAGGAGTGATATTTTTTAAACCTAATCATTCATTCATGTTAAATTTGCTTATGAAAACAAATCATAATATGTCGCAGCACTTACTAATTGGCCATTAAAATGTAAAGATAAACAAGGTACGAGGAAGCTGCCAAGAGAGAGCGATGCCTTCACAGTCGAACGCATATTCCCCCTGTACATAGTCTCCCACTAAGCCACTGATTTGATCAATATGCTCTATGTTACCCAGCAGACACGGAAATTCCCTACGCAAAATTTGAATACCGACTGGAAAGGATATCGTACCATATCGATTAAGGAGCTTTTGTAACAAATGTCTGCAGATTTTTAAGGCCAAAGAGCATCTTATTTGAGTGGAGTAGCAAATTCATAGATTACCAAATTTTAATTGCTAATCCAATGCAGATGAGCTGGTGGATTTGATTTTAGAGACTACTGAGAAATCTAAATTTATACACTTCAGGTATTGATATCTTTGCCAAACTTAAATATTTATGGCCAATTTAAGGCCGGATAAGCTACTCAAAATTTATACTCGGTTAAAGGGAGGCGACCGAAAGCTAAGGAAATTCGCGCCATTAGGGATGGATGGGATAGGTGGAAGGGTGGAGAGACACCCGGTGTCGGCATTAGCCTACTCTTAAAAAAAGGGGCAAAGGGGTCCGAAGCTTAACGTTCTATCCGACGGACGGCGTACTCACCCAAAGTGCTCACCACAAAGCACCTCAAGTAGAGATGGGAATGTAACTGAGAAATGTCTGCCTTCTCCAGGATTCGAACTCAGACCCTCTCGATGGGAAACCAGCACATTATCCACCGTACCATCTCGATCCCAACACACACACACACACACACACACATATATATATATATATATATATATATAAATATATATGTATACATAAATATATATATACATATATATACACACATACATATAATGCACATATACATACACATATATATATAAATGTATATATATATATAAATGTATATATATATATAAATGTATATATATAAATATATATATATATATATATATATATATATATATATATATATATATATATATATATATATATATATACATATATAAACACAGTAATCAACCCGAAGGTCGGTTTGGTAGGTGGTAGAGATCACCCAGTACTAAGCCCGACGGCGTGTGAAATTCACTTATCAGGGTAGTGGTTATTGTTATGGTTTCCCAGGAAGACCTGGTACCCAAAAAATCACATAGCTTGAGTGGAGCTGCAGGTGCTTATAGGGCCTTGCCCGGGACCCTCCGGTCAGTAGTCCAACGCTCTACCCCCTGGACTACCGCGACCCATATATATATATATATGGAGATAGATATGAGGAAATGGCATTGAAACACACATTAAGGACAAACACAGGAATGGCGGGGAAGTAGAATGTAGCAGATCACAAGCGTAAATATATTTCGTTGATCGAGACACTTCTAAACTTTATAACTTTGACATGAAAGGTTTTAAACATTTTTTCGCTTGTGAATTGCTCGATTTCACCCTCCCCACAATTCCTGTTTTTGTTTTTTACCCGTGTTCCTTTCCCTTTTCGTTATAACTATTTGGAGGTGAATTAATGTGGGTTCACTATTTTGCAGGTTTTCGTGTTTGAAAAAAATACACTTGTGTTATATATATGTTTATATATATGTATATATTTATACATAAACTTTGATTAAAACATTTATGCAAAGAAACACAGAAAAAGGACACTCACATACGTATCTCGTTGACGTTTCGACGGCACGGCAGTCATCATCAGATAATTAACAATTCTGATGATGACGGCTGTGGCGTCGAAACGCCAACGAGTTGTGCTGTCTTTTCCCTGTGTTTCTGTGTATAAATTTTGCAATCAATGTTTTTATATAGTTTTGTCGTCGCTGAAGAGCGTCCTTTCAGCAAAAATATGCCGCAATACTAAATAAAAGAGCACAAAAATATTAATAAATAATTCAAGCTGATTCAAAAGCAGTAAATTGGTGTTAGGTTAACTAATGCTCTTTAAAACTTTGAAGAAGTCTCAGTGGAGAAAAATACATCAAGTGACACGCTTAAAAGAATATAGTGAACCCAGCTAAATCTTAGCCAGTGAGCATGACCAAGCTTAAAGTTACGTCATAGGCTTGAAGAAATTGAATAGTAAATATTTTGATCCATCTCAACAGAAGAACCTCTTAAGCAGAACGCACTTAATTTTTCTGACAACATTTTCAATACAAAACGGATATCATCTTCAACGTGAAGATTTCTCTGCCAAATCTACATGGATTAATCCCAATTTAAAGAAGCCATTGATGGAGAGGAATTTTACTAGATTTAATCAAAGATATTGAAAATTAAAGTGGTAATGCTGTCGAATGAATATCTACATCGTAATAATTACATGGACTTTTGTTCATTGCACATATTCTGCTTATTGCCGAGGCCATATATTAATTTTAATCAATGTTTTCAGCTACGCAAAACTGAATTTAATACTACATGGCTATAAAATGATTTTGTCACTAGTTAAGTAATCTAATCGAACCGAATTTCAAATATGCACTGAAATAGGGACTATTTAAAAATTAAAGGCGATCCTACGTACTAAATGACAAAACAGGATGTATCTTTAAGAAAACTGACTACAGGATTCAACGAACGAAAAAGCTAGTCATTCATACTCCATGAAAAGCAACAATGACGCCGAAGGCAAAGCTTGTCGAGATGCTTACAAGAATCTTTTACTCTCACTCGCCCAAATCCTCTATTTACCAACAGAAGTTAACGGAAGCTCTTTCGAATGTAAACCGAATCCCCTCCAGGGGAGGAGGGTGAGAGAGTGTAAGGAGAGCTATCGAGTACGGCAAACAAACGTGAAGAACTTCGGTCTCACGTTTTCCTCGGCGGCTTTAATTGAAAGATGTGCGCAAGGAGTTCTGGAAGAAGAAAGATCAGTTCACGGTCAGTGTTTGAGCCACTGAGAGACAGCTCTTCCAAGTCTCGGGGAACGGCTCGACCCATTGCCGGGGAGACAAATGGTAGGAAGGTAATAGAGAGAAAGAGTCAGGCGAGGAGTTTCCCTCACCTCGTGGGGACTTCTTACCTTGAGTGACCACGGCTCCATACCGTCCTCAGCCACGAAGACCGGCGAGGGAGGAGCGGGGAAGGGCGGCCCCCCTGCTGCGACCCTCCCGACTCTCCGGTCCGGCCGATCCGAGACGAGAGAAAGATCCCCGGGGGGAATGTGGGTGGGGGGGGAGGTAGAGAGAGATTCAAGGCGCGAGCAAGCCCATGCGGAGAGAGCGAGAGACAGCGAAAAAAGATTGAAAACGCTCGTCGGGTCCGGATGCAACACGGCCGGAAAGAAAAATCGTTAACTCGCGCACCTATTCACTTGCTCTTTAAAAACGTTGCGCCAGTGGCAGGGCAAAGGAGAGCCGTCGGCGAAAGGCCTCGCGACGGAACCGCCTGACCGAAATGCCATTTCTTTCCAACGGAGAGAAAATTAGTCCATTTTCCCGCCAAAATGAAGCGTACCCTCAATACCCTCCCTCCCCCCCGCCCACCCCCCGCCCTCCCCCCGCCCGGCGTGGACGACCGATGCGGCTGCCGGGACGCCCGTCCGCGCGGCTCGTCCTCCCGCTGTGGAGAACTCTCGGTGATAGAGGTGGAGGAGGCCCTGGTCCTCGTCACAACTTCACCCTAGTCCCTCCCCCCCGCGTCTCTCCCCGCCCTCCCCGCGGTGGGCACACAACCCACCGGGGCGCCTTTTCCAGAGAGAGAGTGGAGCAACCGCGCTCCCTCGCGCCTCTGCGGATTCCTCCAGAAGACTGAGTCCGCATCCGAGGCCGCATCACCACGACTGCACCCAGGCCCACGGAAGAGCCATGTGGAGGGGTGATGTGGAGGTGGAGGGGGGGATGGTGGTGGGTCTGAGTGGGAGGGGGAGAAAGCGGGAGGGCGGTAGAGAGAGAGAGAGAGAGGTGCCGATGCCGCTTCCACGTCCGCCCCAAGACCCCTCCCTCCTACCCGCACTCCCTCCCTGCCTAATGCTCTCCCCCCTCCTCGGTCCCCCGCTATACATTCTCCGCCTACTCCCTCCCTTGCCACCTCCCGGCGGCCATCCCTCAGTGTCCCGCACCCCTCCGCCTCCTCCCCCTCCTTCACTTCCTCAGCCTCCTTCCGTGCCCATTCACGGCTTTATCCATCCCGTTCCCCCATTCTCTTACCCCTTCGCTGTCCTCCTACCCACCCATTATCCTCCACTCCTTCCTTCCTCTCTCCGTCACTCCCCTCTGCACCCCCTTCACCGTCTCGCACCCACCCCCGACCGTCTGTCCACATTTTCACTCTGCCTCTGCCCGACCAAACGCCCCCCCCTCCCCGGCTCCTCAGCCCATCCTTCCCGCCCTCCGAACGTACCGACCGCTCCGCTTTAACCCCATGCCTTGAGCACGTCCCCTAGTCCCTCTCGCCGCACCACTCTCTTCCGCCTACCCTCCTCCTCCACCCTCTTGGCATCCTTTGCTCCATCCCCCACGAAACACATCTTCGGGTTGTATATTTTCTTCTTTTTTCCCCTTACAAATCACTTAACATGTCGGTTGGGAGGCAAAGGAAGGCTCTCAGGAACGGCTCGTAAGAAGTCACTCCTCAGCCTACCTCTTGCTTCAATGGTGCGTTCATAAAAATCAACAGCCCCATTATCTAAGTAGCTAGTAACATATTGGAACAAGTTGATGCTCAGCCGTAAACGATTTTTAACGAGTTTCATTTTTTAAATGTGCCTTTTTCAATCACACGATCAAAATACCCTTCTCGTGGGGAGGGATCGTAAACGCGACACAAAAATGTACCTATTTGATCAAGCCTTTTAAACCATGCCAAGATTAACACGCATAAAGCCAATTTCAACACACGGTTTTATATCTGCGTTAGCCTGTCTACAGGATATACCTCCCTACAATTAACCGAATTGTTTTGTTTCAACACCATTAAAGAAATTAATCACTCCGAGGGCATGCATTACTGTTCGGTAAAAGCAATTTAGTTACAGGTATGTATGCCTCATTTATTTAACCGAACGACGGTGTATACTGTTAAGCTGATGAGCTGCGAATTTAAGTCCGCCGGTCGCTCGTAAGGATGACGAGATTAAACTCCCTTAACTATCAACCTCTCCGTAGCGAAAGGAGTAAGGATCGATACGACGAAGATTAATCTATCTTGTATCTCTAACTATATCCGCGCCCATCGCTCGTAATACGTTGTTCGAGCCATATATCTTCTCAATCCGTTTTACTACACCTCCTCAAGTCCCACGTTCCGCAACTGTTCTATTAATTACTTGTCACACTTTAGAGAACAAAACGTTTTTCGGGACATTGTGGTGGATGATGAAAGACCATGTACAAAGGCTGTTCGTCTGTGCGCGTAACTCATACGTAATGAATATGATAACTGGAGGGATAACTGATGCTATAGGTTATTCCTGATAAAATAAATGCCATGGAAATTGCAACCAAGCAACAAGCCCACGGCTCTAGAAAAATCTATCGTAGAGTTTTACAGGAGACTTAGGAAATTCGACATATTAACTATTAATCCAGCCTACTACCTATTTCTTTTTGTTAAAATATAAACCCACTGAAATCCGTTAATTAGTTCATAAAAACATAAAATGATGAATAAAATTGGCAACAGGAATGCAATTTAAATAAAATCATCAACGATTGTAATGCTTAATATAACTGAACTGAAAATGTATTATTTCTCACAGAAGCCTTAGAATTTCAAAGTAGTTTGGGTGACATGCTTGCCCAATTTTCATTAAGTGAGATACGTATGTTTCAAAGCGTGTACGGGTGACTCGTTGTACAGTATATCTTTCAATGTCACCTTTTGATGGTCTAACACGATATTAATTCAGTTAGAATGAAGGACCGCAGTAGAATGGGGATGTAGCGGAAACTACTATCGAGGTCATAGTGTGTGCGAACAATTTAATGAGAAAAATAAACAGCAAAATAGGTCAGCTTTATTCATCTGTCAAGTTCACATCCATGGTAACAGTTTTCTGCTCGCTCAAAGTCTGGATGGGCATACGTAAACAACCATACTGTAATAAATATTTGCGTCTAAATGAAACGTAATCACTTAAGAAGCAACTTTTCCAAACGAATACAACGTGTCAAATATGAGGCAACCCATTTAGTTGGTATATCTACCACAATAATTACATTAAAAAATTAACAAATGGAATTGCACATAAATAGAATTGCATACATTTTGAAAATATCTCTAACCAAAGGAAATCCTAAAATAAAGTCTGGAAAATACGTATAGAACTATGTAAGGATTCCCGGGAAATGACGTCAGGCTGAATAAGAAAAGAAATGGAGCAACAAAGTACAACGGCCGCTGCTACAGTAAAATTTTCAATTAATTTACCACCTCATACATTTCAGTTTACGAAAGAACATATCATGCCCCGCACCTCTTTTCTTTGAAGACTGAAATCTTTGCTGAGAATTTTTTTCCATAAAGATACAACCGGAATCCGTATTGTGGACCGAAAATCGAATTTTGGAAAATATATCTCAGACGAGTTTACTTCGCAAAGTTTTAGTATGGAAAATTAAGGCAAAATACAGTGAAACATTCTATGTGCTTCCCGAAGCTATTAGTCCAAGCACTGGTTGTAAGCACGGACAACGACCATTCATCTTACGGCTGCTGGGTTGAAAACGATGAATAATCCTAGGACAGGTTTTAAGGATAGAGGGAGGATGAGGAGACTAATATACTATCAGCTCATGAAGAAAATAAAGTAATATGTGATCCGATAATTTTTATGCAAACCTTCTAGTTAGGACGCAGCGTCATTTCATTTAGGCTCCAATTAGCTTACGCGGAAAGCATTTCTCTAGCTTATTGGGCACATCCACCGGGGGGCGAACTTGGCTTGGCCATCAAGCAGTAAATAGCAGGCCTGAGCCTAAGTTAAACTGTTAACCCAACTTGGCCAACTGGGAAAATCCACGACTGGACAACTTGTCAGCATTGAGGATATAAAAATTGTAATTCCCCTATATGGGTATGAGCAAGGTGAAAAGACGTGTTTAGAAAATCTTAAGCCTTTATGAACTTAGCTCAAAACTCAGTTCTGTCTAAGGAATAAAATTGGGAATTATGAAAGGGAAATAATACTGGAGATGTTCATTCTTCTTCTTGCGTTATTCTGTTTCAGTTCGCTTCGGCCAGGATCATGACACCCTAATTGCCTCAAGGCCAAATGCGCTCGACGGCACTCCATTGGCGTGTTCTCTCTTCTGCATACAAAGTGGGGGATAACACTTTGTTTTTTTCATAAATGCATCCCTTTTTCTTTGCCAAAGAATCATCACAATATTTCCTCGGGAACGGAGTAAATTTTAAACGACTAATTTGTCGGTCAACGGTGAAACGAAATGGTGAATGAACAAATGTAGTTGTCGCACGAATCAATAGAGCATTGAGTTTAATGGTGGCTGAAGCAAGGCACCTCGCACATTGTTATGTTAATGTATGGAAATCGACTTCAGTTGAGGATGTATCCCACTGCCAGCATGGAATGCTATTACGCCTTTTGTAGACAGCACAGCAGCATAAATATTTATTTTAAAAGATGAAATTCTCATTAAAAGAACATTGCGGCGCTTGATAATCCATAAACGGACAAGAAATACTTCATTTTGCAATGGAAAACGCTGGGATTTTTGGTAAAAAAAATTTTTAAGTTTAAATATTTCGTAACCAATTTGCTGGTAAGCTTAATCAATTTATACCGCTGAAAGGAATATATTCCGGACACGTTGGTTCCTTAGCGTGAATAATTTTTTTCCAGATATCACTCCTTCTTGTCATTTATATGTTAATTTCATTCTTAACGTTCGCATTAAGGATTTCTTCGTGAATACTGGTTTGGTTCTGGCAAATTAAGAGAGTTAACTATGAAAGGGAATTAAAATCCACCGATCAATTACGAATTACGAAAAACTGCTCTTAGTTTTGATTAGTGAAAACTGAGTGAACTCACTTGGCATCACTTTTCTTTAAAGAGAGACTGATCGGGAGTTAATTTTCAAGCAAGAATTAATAAAAAAATTACAATTAAAATTCACGCCTAAAATGTATGTATAGATACTACCACCTTGAAAGTCACCGAAGGGTGTGCGCGGATTACGTCCAGGAAAGAAAATTGGTTGTAATCCCGGAGCATACATTATACACAGTATGAATTAAAAAGGTGGAGCTGAGAAAGAAAAAATAAGCATAAAATAAATGAAAGGACGACTGAATGGTTGCAAATGACAGCAAAAGAGAGCCAATCCACTCCTTAATTGTATTTCTTTGATAGGACTATCTTTAAAAGATAGACCTAGCACGGAGGGCATAGTCGCCTTCGCTAATTGTTAACCACCTTTCGCCGTACGATTTGGATGATCGATTCTCTTCCGCCCTCCATCCATATTTAAAATTTACTTTTTAGTCACTTCTTAAATTGATCACTGCCATTCACACTACTTTCATAATTTATCCTCTCCCCACAATTTGTCCCCACTCAAAGCCTCATCCGATCTCCCTCCTCTCGCCATCCTTTGTTTTCCGCTTCGTTCTTTAATGCCTCACCTACACAAATACCAACTATATTAATTAGTCAAATTACTTGCCACACCTTTTCCACAAATCCCCACTTTTGATAATAACTAACCAAATCCAATTAATGAACTTCGTTCAGCGCCTTGAATCCCAATCCAGTGTCATTACTGTTTTGAGCAATTTCACCAAAAATCTACTTTGTTAAGATTATACGTTACACCAAAAGTCATTTTTCGACCTCTTATTCCAGATCTTTAGTCGCTATCTATATTTTCCGCAGCTTTAATCCAACTCTGTACTTTTGGAATAAAAAATCACAGAGCTTCCCCTTTTACCACCTAAAATAAGGCTACGCCAGCGATTGTGTCCTCGGAAAAATTCGGAAATATCTGTGGTTATATTTACAGGAAGGTTCGCGTCCCAGCCATTATGAAGCGACCTATTTCGAGCCATTCGAAAACTATCACATATAGGAGGAAACGTGAAGCCTCGATCTCGCCTAAGTCTACAGGCTGTTACATTGCAATACGCTCAGTCCAGCCACTTTGATACCTATCCCCTAACTCGCTGCGCATGGAAAAAATCGTTCCTTTGGGGTGGCCAACGCTGGAGTCAATAATCATCTCTTGGATCCACGGACATCGGTGAGAAATGGTAAAGGGGATGGGGCGTCCCATTACGTGCCGTCGTGGTCGGCTAAGACCCGCCCTCTTCCCTTAAAGATGGTCTTCGTTGCAGAGCTAATTTCGATTATTGCCGGGGTAGTTGAGGGGAAAGGGTGCCATGAGACCCGAAAGGGTAGTGAAGATAAGAGAGGTCCACTCCCATCCTAATCGTGACGCAATCCTACCTGATAAGAAAGAGGGGTGCTTCCCTTGAAAGAGGCCCGGAAGGGAGAAGAGTCTCGAGTGCGCTCTCGCGTGTAGGAAGGAGCCGAGAGCCTAGCCCGCTCCGGATAACTCACATTCCCCCGGCTCAACTTCGCCTACATATGCGACCCCCTCCCCCTTTTAGATACCCTTTCCTTTTCGACGGCAGGAAGTCCCTTCGCATGACCACTTTCTATACCATGCTATCACGCTATTCCTAGCAAGTGGAATTCGGTGGAAAAAAAGTGAGCTAGGAGAGGGATGGAGCTTCAGATCATCAGAAGTTTGCCAAGGAATGACGAAAATGCTGAGAAATAAATTAATAAATACAGGAGTAACATAATGCAGAAAAAATTATTACCGATGACTTATTTGTACTCTTAGCAAACGTAGCGAAATACATATGTCGTTGGTATAACGCGGCGAAATCTTGGAGGTCATCTCCGCAAACTACGCGTGCCAGAGTTTGACCACAGATGAGGAAAGTGTGCCTTCCATACAGGTATAATACAACCTGACATCCGACGCTATAGTAAGCCTCTCTTCAATACAGCATACATCCTTCCTCCCTTCATTTCGTCGAAATGCGTATCCTACTCTTTCCCCTTCCTCGTTTGCCTAACGTTCTACCTCCTATCACAGTTTTCAACATCCTATTGCCAATCAATATGCTCTGCATCCATATCTCCTGCCTCCTTTGACTTGCTCATAACATTCCTCTCTCCTACTCCACCATGACTAGCACCTCCTCGTTCGCTTCCCTTTCTATTTATTACACCGTTTCCATTCTTCTACACATTCGCATTTCAAAAGCCTACAATATACGCCTATCATCTTGCTTCAATGCCCAGGTTTCCGCGCCATAAAAAACTACTCTCAATATCAAAATTTTGGTGAACCTTTTCATAAAATCCTTTCTCAGCGTCTTTGCCAACAATTACCTCCTCCTTGAAAGCTTCTTTATCAAAAGTAATTTTTAGCCTTATATCCCTACTACTTTGATCCCTTTGGTCCAAAACAGTTTCGGGATAGGTAGGTTCCACCCTCTCTAGTATGTGAACTCCTATTTTAACATTTCACTAAACTTTTCTCTTCCTCGAAACCTGCGTTACAATTTTTTGTCTGCAATGATTCCCATCCCATACCCATCACACTGACATTACAAAGCTCTCAGCAATGCTTGGAACTCTTGGCTGATTCGTAAGATAAAGCGTGATTATCAGCGAAAAAGGAAATAAGGAAGGGATTGCACAAAACATTGAGGAAGGTAGATGGAAAGAATTGTATGCACATGTAAGTATAAAATGTCAACATTTAACCAACTTCGATAATCTTTTCTGTTTGCAATATCTGCTTTAGACGTTCTACTATATGTCAGTAAAGCGTACGTATTTTTACTGTGTGCCAATAATGTATACTAATATTCGGTGAAAACCCATCCTCCTCACCAAAAGAGACATACAAAGGTATATATGATAGCCTGTAGGCCAACTTGTTTTGATATCGACCAGGCAGGAACGAATCTTAAGATGCAGGAAAAGATTTAAGTTTACATATCATTCTCGTTTGGATCATTTACTTAAAATTGCATTTTTGGGGTTGACATATCTTTTTTAAATTAAGGGCTGAATTCATCGTGGAGGTGTCTATATTTTGCCACCGAACGCGTTTTTCTACGAAACTTTGCATTTAGATTAACGCGGAAAAAATTGGAGTTTAATTTTCTATACAGTTCCGAGAGTAACTGCGAGCTTCGTGGATTTAAACTGATGTTTTTGTGACAAGGGGAAAACCATTCATAAACCCAAGTTAATTAATGCTGAGTCAACATTAGAATTTAAACGCTCACTCTCAGTCAACTATGAATACAAGCTTCATTGAAGCATAACGCTAAAACCCTTCTACATCTACTTAATACCCCGCAAGCCACCGCAAGGGCGAGTGGCGGGGGGTGTTAGGACACCACCCGTAATTAAGAAAAAAAAGGGCCGCATGCAAAATCCACAATTTTATACCATCCGCAAACAAAACATGGCATATACTAATGCAAGAATACATACACTCCACACACGTGGAAACATTCAAGCCACCAGCTAACATACACATGCCTTGAACCCTTGAACTCGTACTTGCACTCATTGAAAAAGTAGTTGTCCGATGTGTTAGTGGATGGAGCATCAGATCTCAGTAAATAAAGGGAAAACGATAAGTTGATAGCGGAAGGATGACAACACTGTGGCAGAAGCCTCTTTTATCCACAGGAAATATCGTTGCAACGACTACATCTAGTGGCTTTGGGAATCTGATAGCATGAGTGGAGCAAATATATACGTCCCCGTGTGTATACACAAAGTCCAAGAACTTACAATATTCTTCCCTCTTGTTACTTAATCTGTAGGAAAATCCGCGGTGGTGCTTGATGAATGAGGAACATATGCAGTTCATTTGTTACCACTTAGATGAATCTGAACCTATCGATTTGATAAGACGTAAATGAGAAAAAAAACGTATGTATTCATTTGAGCAGCAATAAGATTCTACACGACAGCCGAGTTATCCTCACCGTTCATCCATGCACCCCGTGAATCAATGACTAGGGAGTAATGGAAGAACGATATCATAAAAACCTAGATTCCTTTTTGTTACATTACGCGGAATAAAAATACTCGAATTTCCCATAATATACCGAATGTGACAAAGGAATCTAGGATCATAACACTCATAATATAAACAAGTTAATCACGAAGAGGAATATATAAAGTAATTTGATGCTCACACAGGGTAAATTATCCTGATTAGTAAACTGAGCACCTTTATTCAAATTCTGTGAAATATTTAACAAGGACGATAATTACGAAGGTGCTTACAATATCCAGCAAGACGGAAATTTCTAGTCAGCGTCATTTATTTTAACGCGTTTCCAGGTTCCGTCATTAGAGACTTAATAACAATTATTTTGTATTCACTCCAGCTATGTATATCTTTCTTACATTTTCTGCTAAAAGAAAATAATCGAGGTGAGTAAGATAATTTATCGACTATGAATCCAATCTCATTAGGATCACGACCTAAACAAGTATGCAGCTAGGAGGTATAGAGGATATTTCGCGACTTAATTAATTTCTTATTTAAGTAAAAATAAAGGATGAGAGAATATATTATTTGTGCCAGAGCAGCCAGAAATACACAACTCTGTGTACAACTCACGACCCAATAATCTAGGATACTTAATTCCCGCTAGATAACTTGAAAAGACGACATCGGTTGTTCGAAGATTTCTGAAAGGCAGCGTTTCCAGAAGTGTTCTTCAAGCAAGGGAGCTTTTGGCGCTTCATACTAATTGACGTCTCAAAATTAACAAAACGCCCCTTTTAGACACTTCGGTTCTGTTTAATGTAATTCAACGGAAGATGAAACTCAGGTCACATATGGCACCGGGTTACAGCTGTACTATCAGGGTAGCCTTCAAACCAATATACTAGTAAAATTCATGAGTAATAACCTGGAGTGATTTTGTCAATGGCTCACCCATTTTCTTCCCTCTTAATGTAGGGAGGGTTATATTCATAGAAATAAAATGGCTTTTATTCACATTCTGCTGATGCTGAAAAAATATGTAGATTATAATTGCTATTACCATGAATGTGTTTGTTGAAAAATGCTTAGGCTTTATCTAAAAAAATTCATAATGACTTGGTGCATTACCAAGAGAGGAATTCGAGTTGAAAGAATTTATTCGTGTGGGAGGAAGAATTAAGGGGAATATTTTTCTGCGGATATTAATTCTACAATTTCCCAGCTGGGAAAATGTCTCCTTACCGCAGTCCAATGATATTACGAGTATTTAACCATATTAATCTCCAGAGACTAAAATTAAAAACATTCACCACTGTTCGACGCTACACTTAGAACTTCAAGAGCAGATAAACAATTTCCGGAGAAATTCCATAAAAATAATTATTTTTTTTCTACAGACCTCATGATTTACCTGTTGACTCTAACAGAGGATTTACCAAATATTAAATTTCCAGCTCTCCGGAGATATTTATGGCATGGTGATTTCCTTTTTCAAATTACGATGCTACTAAGGCCCGGGGAGAATGTTTCATTTTTCTTTCGAAAACTTGCTGACAGCAAGGGACTTATAGTCACTAATTAATGCTACGTTACCATAATTTATAACAGCCGGAATGGAAAATAATTTTCAAGCGTGGCATTTTAATTAGAGTTAAAAAGTCAATGCTGCCGCAATGAGCCCGAAAATATTTCTGAGAAAATCTTTCCCGCTGTAAAAGGGAACAATATGCCCTTCATCGGCAAGGTTCATCCATGAAATTTATTTTGATGAAACGCAAGCCGAAAGTTTTGCCGGGGTCTTTTGTATCGCTTCCCCTCGCAGATACGTGGCAAGACAAATTAGACAACCAGTATAGATCACCTCACCAAATCACACCACCAATCTCAAAATCACTCATTCTACCAGCGGAATCCTTTTTAAACAAGGACCCCGTTCCACCGTCCTCGTGCTCAAGTCGAGATCCCGTTCGAGGAAACTTTTGGATGGGGACCACAAAATCTTCATCCGTCCTACGAGAGACTCACATAACGGATTTTTAAATTTGATACCACGGAAATTCCGCCGAAAGTCATAATTTACGCAATTAACGGCCACCCAAAGTTTAGTTGGACTTACGTCTCGCCCTATATTTCTGTTTACTCATATCTCTGTGCTGTGCCTTCGAGTTAGAAGCTGGCCAAAAAGACTGAATTCAACGGACCGTACGACGAAGAGATACGCTGCTCATAATTTACCGTGGCCGCTCTGTAAGAGGCTCGCAACGGAATTCAGACTGAAACGCAAATAACCACTCAGTTAAGTTTGTGGGAAATTGAAGACGCCAAAAAAGGTAACGTATATAAAAAACTGGAAAGCTGGTCTACAAGATTAACAATGTGAGTCAATTTCTGTCCCAAATCAATATCCCTCTCTAATGCGATAAAAAATACTTTTTTCTGCGACACCTTAAAAAATATCTATTCTTGGATACTATTGCCCATAAAAGTTTTTTCCATTTTTGAATGGCACAAGGAAATAGTGATATGGACAAAACTGCCCAATCTATCCATACACACACCTTCTGGTGCCATTTGTGAATTTTAAATCTCAAACTGATGAGAGATCTCCATTCTCTTTTATCCCCAAACGAACATACCAATTCCTTCTTTTATTTGCGTGCTTTCTTATTTATTTATTTATCTCCGTAGTCGTTCTTTCCTTCCACATTTGAGTAACTCCTATTGCGTTTCCATCAAATTCATTTTGATTTGCAAAGAGAAAGCTTAAGTGAAAAAGAAGAGAATTTGAGACTTAGAATCCTTCGCATTAATTTTTCCTCCAGAATTAACGAAATAAACTAGTTTTAGTGTCCGACACCTAAACGATTCGAGCTGAATATTCGACCTCTATAAGAGTCATCAGTGACCCAAGATTTTTCAATGGTTGGAAATATGATCACATCATACCTTTAACAAATCTAATTAATAAACACTTCTTAAGTCCTTTCGTCAGAGAGAACCATTTCATAACCTCACTGAGAACAGTGTGGTGATCTTCATCATCGAGGATGGTAAAAATTGAGAATGGCTGGGTAGAAGGAGGGGGGGGGGGGGGAAGAACCAACAAACACTGCGGCGAGACAAATCCTCATGGTCGCAAGGCAATGATCGACGGCTACTACTTCCCGCGGAGAGCTAAAAATACAACAACAGCAACACTACCATGCGCAACCGCTCACTTTCCTGAGAGGAGAACGGCATTAGAAAGGCTGGGGAAATGAGGGGAAGGAGAGGAAGGAAAGCGGCAGCCAGGCACTAAGGAGGTTGTAAGATAAGGGATGTGGCGTAGGATGGGTAATGCTTTGCGGAAAGATTAGGACGAGCGGGGATAACAGGAGGGGCGGAAGGGAGGGGGCGGTTTAGGGAGAGGCATGGTACCGAGAGAGAGGGCAGAGTTTCGCAGATGGCGGGAGGCATACTTGGGTATATTCCCCACCCGCCGGGACCCTTTTCTACACCCCCTTCATGCGAACGGCGTAAATCAAAAAACGCTCTTTCCCGCCCTATCAGAAACACTTCAGCTAGGAGAGGCCTTTTTTGAGAGGGGAAGAGGAAGGGAGGGGGGGGGAAGCCCTTCATCCGATCGCTTCGCTTGAGCGCCGCTCATCCAAACTCCTCTGCGTGGAAAGATGAATAGGCGGGGAGAAGTTGAATTAAATACAAATATGCTCCGGAGAAAACGAAACGCCTCCCGCGGAAAAAATGAAAATTTGCCAAGAGGAAACGGCTTAGGCACTGAGCGTGGGAAAATATCTTCCCTTGTGCAAAGGGAAGGAACCATTAGGGTTCAAGAGTAATGTTCCACAAGCGAGATCAAATTAGCTTATTCTATATTTTGACAAAAGTGAACTAAACATAGGGGTTAACACTAATAATGGTTCATGCATCTTATACTACTTATATTGCTTAAATTACTTAACTAAGAGGATACCGAGAGACATGGTAGTAGTACACAAGATAGGTCCACGCACCGGTCAAAGAGCCCGCAAATAAGGTGTCACCAAATGAAGAGGAGAGAGCGAGGAGTTTACCGCGGTTTTTTTCATTGTGGTGCTGTTTTCACGTTTCAGTATTAATATAAGACAAACATACATATATACACATATACGAAAAACATAAGACAAAATCAGAATGTCTTTATGCGCTGTGTTTAGATGAAGCAGTAGCCGTAGAAGTGGCATTAGGAAATTGAAAGTCTTTCGTTTCTCGAGATAAGGTTCGATTAGAGGTTCAGGCATACCGAAGGAAGGACAAATTCAGCTTGGAAACGGGCTTTCCTTCTTGAAGTAACTGACTACAAGAATAATATACCAGGCATCCCATATTGCTTAAGAATTGGTACTACGATAGCATATTTAAATACAAGTACTTTCTCCATAGGCAAATAGTATAATGTGTTTTCCATTGCGATTCAAAAGCATTATGGCACGGCTTTTTTTTCGTAGTAGTTTTAAAATTTGAAATTAGGGACCACTTGCAATCAACTCATCTAAAAGTATCTAATTGAATTTAATATTCAAGTAGTTTTGAGGGGAGGCGACCGACAGCTGAGGTCATTTGCGCCATAGGGGATGGACAGGAAAGGATGAAGGGTGGAGAGAAACCCGGCGTCGGCATTAGCCTTCTCTTTACGAAAGGCGCCAAGGGGTCCGCAGCTTAACGTCCCATCCGACGGACGGCGTACTCACTCGAAGTGCCCTCCACAAAGCACCTCAAGTAGGGATCGAGATACCACTGAAAAATATTCAACACCACCGGGATTTGAACCCGGGCCCTCTGGGTGGGAAGCCAGTACGTTAGCCGCCGCACCATCTCGATCCCCTTAATATTCAAATGTATTACCAGGTATTGATGAAAATATACTTTTTATTAGAATACGCTTACTTTTTAGACATGCGAATATTTTTCACAAAAGAATTACTACTTTTGTGAGACCCTTATTTTATTTGGGAATTACTATTTAATCTTACTACTGGACTTGTTTCCTTTGAAACTCGTTTCTTCATTCCGTCAGATACGAAACTAAAACATTCATTCACATCTATTTATTTGATTGTTCCTCGCTGGCTAATATTATATTTTGTTGCACATTTGTCAAACACAAGATAAACCCTAAATAAAAAGATTCATTCAATCAAAATCACCGATTGAAATTGTTTTAACAGTTCATATTATCTAGACATATTTGTCTTTCAAGTGAACTGAATCATATGGGATCAACGTTGAGAGAAATATATTTTTCAGTTCTTACATGATTCATGTACGTGCATTTAGATAAATCATCATTCTTGAAAAACACGAAACACAAAATTTTTCGGCCATTCACCAAAAAATAGCGGTTAACTAACGTTTTATCCTCTAATTTCTGAGTCTCTTTCGAAATGCCTCTATTTTAATCCATTTAATGTCCTTAAGCGTTCTTTGCATTTCATAAAAAAATATATGGTGCCACTGCAACGAGCAAGCAAACTCTTGTATACTGTATGGCAAAAATTACTTTTAGGGGTCATAGAATTAATCCTGAGTATTTTCATAATTCACTTAAGTTCTCTAAAAACATATCCGATAACGAGAAGCTACCTTAAACATGTTTACATATATAAAACATTGTTATATTGCAGGAAACTGAAAAATCAATGCATCCAAGACTTAAATTTCAATTTGGAGTTGCAGTCTATCAATCATCACTGATTTGGAAAAAAGAACAAATGGGAAATATACACAATAAAAATAAGAAGCATAAGCACAACGGCATGCTCTACTGACATGTTAAGTCAATTCTAAGTGAAATATGTAAACAAGGAATTGTATTTTCACGAGGGAACGTTTTGGAACCCGGAAATCAGTATTGTTCAAATTTCAGCCTGATTCAAAAACCTAACTCATCGAATGGCTCTTTTAACTAGGCATAAAATGATGGTCATTAAATCGTGAAAGTTTTCGTTTTCCATTAAAGCTAGTATAAATTATTACGATCGTACCGTTTAGATTAGCGCCTCAGTAAAGACTCAGCGTATTTCGAGCATCTAAAAATGGACTAATAGAATCTATGTAAGACCAATGCAACATTATGTAAAAAATTCTCATAATGCCGAGAAAGGATATCCACGCTTGAGTTTTGAGTTATTCTTCGTAGATAATATTAATATAGATTAAAATTTGGGAATTCAATGAATATTTAATTTTCCTAGATTTTAAGCTCTTATGTGCAAGATGTTTTTGCTAAGCACCGGATTTTCTCAAAATTCCTCGAATCATCCCAAAGGCGTTCATTGAATCTCCAAATAAATGTTCCTTGGGGTTTTTGTCTTTTACAGTGTTACTCTAACCTAATTTTCAGAGCTATTAGTATGAAAATGCAGCAATCTAACAAACATTTCTAGCAAAAAGACCAGCCTTAATCGAAACGTTCCATTGCGTTCTGCTGCGGCTTTCACGTCACATGACGTCACGCCCGTGGATGCGCAGAACGGACGCATTTTCGTACTCCGGAGCGGCTTAACTTTTATCATAATAATGAGCGGAAAGTGTTCAATCTTCCTTTCATTAAGATATTTGTACGAGTGAGTCCTCGAAAATTAACTCTAAAACATATCTCCATCTTCATGAGTAGTAATTACTAATACTAAATAAATACCTCCAAAACATTTCCTCAATCACTGTTTGCGTTCGTTAATATTTCTTGAAAATTTAGGCATAGCATACATTTTGTAAGTAGGTATTATTGTGTGCATGTAACACCTACAGTCATTTTCCTCCTTCCGGAATAGAACGAATTAGAATCAATCAGGGGGGTTACTACTTTTCGCTGCCTTCCACAAGCGTTCTGATTAAAGTACACCTTTGGTAGCAGGGTGCGGCAGAAATGGTGGTTTCTTCCTAGACGTTATAAATGAAGTCTTCTCGATTTTGGTGCGTGTATATAGCGGAGTCGGTCACCATGAGTCACCAACAGACCAAATAAAGATGATGGTTGTGAGATTAGTGCAAAAATCCCTAATTCGCCTGAATGTTAAAATCTTTGCAAAACTATAATCCGCTGATCGGATCCATATCAACTATCCAGCTATTTCAGCACGAACCGGAAAACATTTTTAAATATTTTTAATTGTACTTCATTTATTGCCTTTCCTATAACATGAAAATAGTTTTCATTTATTAAATAGTAAGATGAAGACATCTCTTTATTAGT
The DNA here is from genome assembly GCF_022747635.1 of Hetaerina americana. Taxonomy (NCBI): domain Eukaryota; kingdom Metazoa; phylum Arthropoda; class Insecta; order Odonata; family Calopterygidae; genus Hetaerina; species Hetaerina americana. Next base: position 2,788,289 of record NW_027287107.1, read on the forward strand.
GTAAGTAGGTTTAAGAATAAAGGTATTACTTTGATCGAGAACAAAAACAACTACAATTTGAGAATTATCTAAATGAACAGCATTTCCAGCCTCAAGAGACGGCGACCTATTCAGTAACTAACTACGCCTGCCGTTTTGGAAGTCCAGGTGTACCTGATAGTATCATTATCATGAATACATTTTCTTTGCTTATTCTTAACATCAAAATAATCACAACCCTTATTAGATTAAAGAAAATTCAAACAATTCTAGAAGGCATTCATATTTTTGAGTTTAATAAAGTGAATATGAAAATTCAAACTCTACTAAGTTCCTTATTTACACTTAATTAAAATATTGCTTTGTTTCCAATAAATGCCTCAATAAAGGGTGTTTAAAATATAAACACCGCCTAGGTAATACAATTTGACTGTACTATGTACAGTGTGACCCAGTATACAAACGTAGATTAAATAATAGGAACACAATAACGAAAATACACAGAAAACAAAACTGTATTTAGCATAAACTAAAGTAAAAGGCTTCAGATTTCGTTAAAATAACATTTAATAATTCTTTAATAGGATGTTCATTGTGATGTGTTCATTTTATTTATAATAAAGCAATTATGCAGTTATAATACCAAATATATGTATTAAAGTTAGTTGTGCCTCGGTAACTATCGTGGTAAGATGAATATTAGCGTGGATGGATATTAATGTTAGCAAATGCAAATCCATCACTTTTAGTAACAAGGTAAATGGAAACAACAGGGAATATAAATTCTCAGAAAATGTCATTCCTAGAAGTGATACTTGCAAATACTTAGGTGTATATTTAACTAAGGACTTAGGGTGGGGGCTAAATGTGGAGTACATCTTTAAGAACGCTTTCAAAACTCTTCATTGGGTGATGAGAAACCTCAAAGGGAGCGTTAGAGCAACCAAGGAGAAGGCGTATCAGACCCAAGTAAGACCAATTTTAGAGTACGCTTCTCATGTATGGGACCCTCATGAAGAAGGCCATATTAAAAAACTGGAAAAGGTGCAAAGAAAGGCTGCCCGATATGTTCTGGGGAAGCATAGGAGGATGGAGAGTGTGTCTGACATGCTAGAAACGCTGGGCTGGGAACCTCTACAAACTAGAAGGAAAGTAAGCAGACTTTGTAGAATGTTCCGCATTCTGAAGGGGTAGAAAGCTTGGGCAGATCTTAGGAAAGAGGCGGGGAACCCAAATTTTATAGACAGAAATGATCACAAATTTAAGCTGAAATGCCGGGCATAGAGAACAAATAAAAAGCATTTCTTTTCTAAAAAGAACAGTTGTTGATTGGAACACCTTACCTGCAAAAATATTCGAGCCCTTTCCTAACAGAGTGTATACTTTTAAGAATAGATGTAAGGTATAAATGTAATAATTTGATTGATGTGTGGTGTATTGTATTATATGTAATAGCTTAATTTTTTTAATTTATCTTTTTTTCTTGCTGATTAATGGATGTAAATGGGATGGGGATTCGCTTGTTTTGTTAAAGAGATTTGTGTTTTGAAGTCTGATTTTATCTATTATCTTTTGCGATTATTTGGGACTTGTGTGCCACCTGACACTGTCTATCAGCACATATGTATTTTTAATAATAATAATAATTGAAAAAACTCCAATTCTTAAATGGTTCTTGAATAATCCGAGACTCATCCAGCGGGGATAAAAACTCCTTGAACTCCTTGACTCCTTGAAAATCAACCTCGCTTAAAAATAGACCACCGACGCATTTTCGAATGAAATTATTACATTTGATTCATACGAGAGATTATAAAGCAATTTTAAATGAATAGTACATTAAGACCCTAAATTCCTCACTTTGAATCAACTTCTCAGATATACGAGAATTTCACATTGCCAAAATTATTCGCCTTAATATAGATGTGATAATGTGGAATCCCTCGCATTCATGCAAACACGTCTGCGGGGGACTCCGCCGAAATTACTGCAGGGAATTTCTCGCCGTTTCTTTGAATTTTTCCCTTTCTCGGAGCAATGACCATTGCAAATGACCGTCAAATTCAGTCCTTTGCGTTACATAATCTCTCCATCACCTACCGGTGAGGATACGTATAATTCTTCGTTTTTAAAGTCTTAATTATCAACGGATTGTCGGAAAACTCAGCGTAAAGAACAGCTTTCCATTAATATGATTAGAGTCTATATTAGGAGAAAAATGGCAAATTCCAAATATATACGTATCTTGGCAAAAAAAAACATTCCTTGTAGTAGTTCGTATCACATGATTACTTGATTTCAATGACCAAGGAGGAAAATGTAGTGAGGAGGGAAATGCAATATCAGTCGATATACAGAAATTATAATGCCTCCATATTCTCTACATCGAATGAAAATGCTCGGTTTTCGGCGCCCTTGATGATCTTTTGTGCTCACGGCGCAAAAGCTTTAGCAAACCCCGCAAAGACCCCGCAAAGAAGGGGATGCCATTCGCATCCTGTTGACCAACCCCAGTTTCACATAGACAATGTAAAAAGTTGACGGATTCAATTTGATTTCTCCACCTTTATTTTTTAATTTCGTTTAGAATCCATCGTTCAAACAACACGTCAAAGCTTATAAGGTTCAAAAGTTCTATAAAAAAATGTTAACATCGGTCATGGAAACGGTTAATGAAAAATTACATACAACATGAGGAAGAAAGCCAGGAATTGTTGCAGAACTAGCAATTAAAAGACATGGTGGAAAAACTGATGGAAATAAGGCTAATAAGAAATAATGCTGACGAATGAATGAACAGGTATGTATGAGATAAATAAGTTCTTTGAAGTCTGGTTGAAGCTGAAGGCTAATTGGAGATACGTGACGGCACGTAAAGGAAAGGTAATCAGGCATGTCCAACCCTTTCATTAAAATACATTATGGAAATATTGAGGGGTAGGGTATGCACGACCACAATATACGAAGCACTAAATGGAATGCATTAACGTGAATAACCGTCATATCGAAGATCTGAAAAGATAATTAAGCCTCCAGATTCGTTAGAAAAATGTGATAAGCGCGTCCTAATATTAGACGTGCGCGATGTGGTCGTAAATTTTCATACTAAACAATGTCTTCATTCTCAGTGAGTGCAATTAATCGTACAAAGGCAGAATGAGACCACTATTTTAAAGAAAACGGAATTGAAAAGAATCATATTGGTTAAAAACGCGATGAGAAACTTATGAAAATGGAATTGTTATTTGGATTTATGGTAGAAAAAGTATAGCCGAAAAATCTAAAACGAAGCCGAAAATGATAAGGGAAAATTAAACAGTTGCTCAAATGACAAGGCAGTAAAATAAATAGCGTCAAACCGGGAATTTTGAGGTGCTGTAATCACAACCATCCGGTTTGATAACTAATCTTGATAATGAAAAGAACGTGAATTTGGCGTAAAAACAATATCCAGTATTTTAAGATTAAAATACATATCCGCTAGCGTGATTTACCGTAGATCACCTTAGAGAGATCCTTTCAATCGTAACTGACAAAAACCACTCAAATAAGTTCTTCCATTGCTGGCAACCGTCAAGTGGTGCACCAAAGATACCGACGACGACCTCGCATAAACAAACGGTCAACGCTTTCACCCAAGAAGGCGGAGCTGAAAAGAAGAATATGGCTCTCAAACACGTCGGCGGTCGAATGGGCGGGAGAATGTGGCAGGTGTACCGTCGGCCCATACGTTATCAATACAATATGCTAATGAAATAAGTTTGGAGCGCCGTTACCGAATTTTTACGGAGGAGAGAGAAAACCGGCGGGGTCGTTCTTGGACCCTCCGGGACTTCGAGAGTGCCATCGACGGCCTACGGTAGAACGGCATAGCGGTCCTTCCACCTTACCCGGAGTGACTTCTCTCGGGGAACCATTTCTCTCCCGCCTAAATGGTGGAATAAAGAGACGGGAGAGCCAGGCCGTCGCTGATGGTCAGACATCAGCCGGGCACTCGGGGGGGATCGCGCCGTTTGGGGTAATTCAGCGCACGATGGGGAGGGAGGGGGTCGAATGGGAGTGGGTTTGTGGTTTTCGGAAAAGGGAAAAACGGGGTGGGTGGGAGATATCGAGGTGGAAAAGAAAACATTTTGTGTTAGCGCGATTAAAGGCGTCACCAACCACCATATCTCAAACCGACTACCACATCGGCGAAAACCTGTTCCTTCCTCGAATGCGGATTGAAAAACTTGGAATGCTTAGTAAATTGGCTTTCGCCTTGACTAGGTGGGGAAATTCGGAGTGGGTGGTGAAGGAAGGTTTGAGGTTGGGGATTGGTGTCCTCCAATGCAATAGAGGAGGCTTTAGGGGTCGGGCCGAGGGTAGGAGAAGACTGGATGGGAGAGAAAAAAAGAGTTAGGAACTTTGCCGAAAGACATGGGAATCTTCGATTGAATATTTTGAGGCTTAACCTCTTTTTCGAGTCGGAAATGCGGACATAAATTCTATTTTTATCTTATTTCGGAACAGTTCGGAGGGAGCAGTTTGCCCGTCACGATGTTCGATGGGGAATGGACGCAAAAATGAATTGAGCCTGCGACTAGAGGGGGCATGGGACGGGCGAAAGAAAAATGATGGCTCAAAGTAGGCGATTAACAATGCGTTTAAGGTATCAAGTTCCTTGCAGTTAAATGTACACATAAAGCTTTTTTATGCAATAGACGGGATAATTAGTTTTCTTGAGAAAGTAGCCATACTCGCCCCTAGGGCGAGCAAAATGAGTGACTTCAGGAAGGAAACAAATTGCCCCGTCAAACAAAAATTCATAATTCCTTTTCCAAAGTCAAGGACACGCTTTGTAGCAGAGGTGCCAAAAATTCTTCGGTTCACGTCTCCATTGATAAATTGAGTTTTTCCCGCCTCTATGAACGCATATTTTATAAGGCTGTCTATATGATTAATCAGAAAACTCGTTTACCGTAACGGCCCACTCTGCAAGGATGGAGTAACTCACAATTTGGTAACTGCTCGATATATTATAAATATTTGATATCTGCTGCTGAACGCAAGAAGAGAACGCCGCTCTCTAAGACTGGATGATTAGAGATTTCTTAAAATAGACAATCAAGTACCACGATTTAAAAAGGTTAAAAACTATGAATACTCCTAATTAAATTTCAAATACAATCAACCAGTAGTACAACCTAAAAAAATGATTTTGGAAAAACTGAAAATAATATTTTTTGAAAAAATGCCACTTTATGGGACAGCCACTCTGTTTCCACTTGTAAAAGATGTGCCCCCGTATATCTTGTACATATAATACATGTAATCCGATTTTATAATGACAGTTCACTTCCAAAAGTTTTACATAAAATTTTTAATAGCGATGAGCGCACGTTTTATACGGAATAACACGCGAAATGTGGTACTCTTTGATCCAAAGTTACAGCAGAACCTAAGAAGGACTTGAATCGCTCAAGATATATTCATTTTTATAACTACTTTCATATTTAACGAGCATTTGACAACAGTCCTCACTGTTTATCGTTTCCAAATTTAATTTTAAATCAATTAGTGATAATCGTATGGCCTGGGGTTTGAAAAGCATGCGTATTGGGTCCTATGAGTTTGTGTTTATTCAGCCCAAAGCATAAAACATTTCACTTTTTTCAAATGATATTCATAATCACGTATGTTGGATTCAAGGCATTTTCGCAACACCGCAATTTTCAAAGAGACAAGTAACAAATGATTAGCATTATCTCGAGTGCTAAGTCTTTGACATTCTGAATATGCTTCTTTACGACTAAGGAGAAGTGTTCTTTAATTAAAATCTGTTTCAGGACCTGACAAATAAAACAGCACAAAGTTCAGAATATAATTTTTCACTATTTTCGTAAATGTATTACATCATAAAGTGTCTGATATATAGGACCTATCTATAGACAGTAGGTAGGCAGTCCAAGTATTTTCCACATTTCTGTCGTACGTAACTTAGCGCGAAAACGAACGAACTCATTCGTTTTATATTCCTTGATAATACGAAGAGAGTGTACGTTCACACAATACTCCCAGTGAATCATAAAATTCACAGTTTATGAAGACACCTTTCGCAGCCTTTGAGCTGAGCAGACGATACGTCAGGACAGAGGATATCCTGCCACCTTACAGAGTATCTCACGAGCCACCGCGTATGCACTCGTATGCCATCGCTATAATACATGCTGTACCCATGGCAAATATAACAGTGGACGAAAAAGGAATCGTCAAATTACTCAGAGGGATGAAATCCAAAAAATTTTAGAGCGCACTATTGTTAGTTCCACAATGAGATACCTCCATAACGTTAACTTTTTATGTAACAATCATCACGGATTCAGGAAAAGCCGCTCATGAGAGACCAAATTAGAATTATTCACACATTACCTTTTTATGGTTATCGGGTGAAAGCGGTAGGCAAGTGGTGGCGATCTTTTTGAATGTTCAAAATACATTTGATATTATTTCCCATGATAAACTCATGCATCAAAGAAAATTCACTGGCATGAATAAGAGTGCAATTAATAGTGTTGAGTACTTTCTATCTGAGGGGGAACAGAAGGTAGTCCTTGAGTGATTTCAGGTGTAACTCAGGGAAGTGTAATCGGGCCGTTACTATTATTGATTTTTGTCATCGATTTGAACCACGAAGTTAAAAGTAAGATTAGGATGTTTTCAGATGCACCGTTGATTTATCGTGAGATATCTAGGGATAAGGATACGTAAATAAAAATTGTGATTTATTAGACTCATTCTTGGCAAAAGCGACTCCAAGGTCAAGGAACATTGTTATTACGCTCTTGTAAGGCCATGCACAGGGTATAGAATATGCATGTACCGTATTAGATTCTAGTGAAAAAGGCCTCATTCGGGTAATTGTGAGGGTTCAACGCCGGCAGTCCGTTTCATTTAAAACTCTTGCCTCAAAACGAAAAGTGTCACTAATATGCTTCTGGAGTTGGGACGGGAATCAGAAGAAAGACGATCCAATGCTAGGTTAAACTTACAAAATAAATTCAGATCCAGTTTCAGTGATGATGTCTCGCAAATTATTTGCCCTCAAACATACATTGGTCGCTTGGATCATGAATATAAAATTCGGGAAAAAGATGCCAGAACTGGCAGACTTAAGGACTCCTCCCTCCCACGGGTAATATGGGATGGAACTGTAGGGTTTATAGATAGCAAAAATTCCACTTGCCACCCTTAGCGTCTTGGGGATAATTAGTTCTACTCAAATTCATGCACTTTCACTTACCTTGAATGATTTGTTGTCAAAACTCTTCCCGCATGACCGCATCAGAATTCCATAAAAATAAATAGTGCTCGTTAGAATATACGAGGGTCATCCGGAAAGTAGTACCCGTTCGTGAAATAAAGACACAAAAGTAAATATTAACAAACATAAAAAATTTTATTTGAAAGAGGATACTTTAAACTACTTCTCAACATAATCTCCAAGCAAATTAAGGCATTTGTCATAACGTGTGACAAGTTTCTGTATTCCTGCTGCATAGTCCTTCGCCGCCAGCTCATTGAGATACGCGAGGGACCCATCTTGCACAAATTTTTGCATAATGCAGATGGTGTTTAACAATTTCATGAACAATTGTTCGAGAAACATTGGGAAAATGCTCACAGATGTCATCAATTGTGACGCGCCGATCGTTCCTCACGAATTCGTCAACTGAGCTCACCAGTTGGTCTGTAATGACAGACGGTCTCTCCGAACGCTCATCGTCGTGTGTGTTCCCCCTCCCCATGTTGAAGTTGCGACACCACCGCCGAACAGACGACTCGTCCATTACATTGTCTCCATACACCTCCTTTAATTGGCGATGAATATCACATGGGCGAACGTTTCTTGCATTGAGGAATTTAATCACTGCCCTCACTTCACAACTGGCGGCGTTCTCAATTTTTTTAAACATTGTAAACAATCACAGAAACAACACAGGCAATGCTAGCGTCACGCAACTTGGCTCAGAGAAGGCAGACAAGCCACTGAAGCTATCTGACCTCGTCCAGCGGCTACTCGCGTCGTCAGCACTTCATGCGGCACGAACGGGTACTACTTTCCGGATGACCCTCGTAGCTTGCTCTGCTTTGCCTGTTTTAAATTTCCCCTTCCATCCCTCATCTCTCTCTGTAGGGGGACACTCTCGCTATCTGCTGCGTTGTGTTGCATTCCCTACCTATGTTCTTGGGGGAATAGACCATTGTATGTTGCATATCCATGTAGTAGTAATATTTCTTTCGCCTTCTTACTTTTCAAATTCTAGCTTGCTCGTTATTGGACAGATATTTATAACATTCAAAAGTGAACTCGTTTGTTAGTTGATAGCATATGTATTTTCATGCATGTGAGATGAAAGGGTTTTTGCATGAATGCATTACCTAATGTTGGTGTAGGTTTGCATGGATGTGTTGATTTTGCATGTGTCTTAGTTCTTTTTTACGGTTGGTGATCTAATACCCCCCGCCACACGCCCTTCGGTGGCTTGCGGGGTATCATGTAGCTGTAGATATGTGCGAAGCCATTTATCACTCAGTCCAATTGTTGCTGTTCCTCTTGGGTACCTTAAGTGCTTTGGATTTCAGTACTTTATTATTACCAGCTATTGTGATTACCAGATTGTGACCTATCTTATGGGGTATTCTACTTAAAATCTATGAAATAAATTCTTTGACTTTTTATGCAGTATAATTGTCTTTACAGTTTACAAAAAACAAATAGTAAAAATAAAATAACATTTTTCTTACTCATACGATCAAAGAAAAAAATCTTAACTTTTAATGGCAGTATTGAAAAAACATTAGGGCAATTAGGTAAAGGGTTCAAAAATATTTTCTAAAAGCAACTATACTAATGGACTGTCTCCCAATGATTATCGATCTTACTCTCACTCTCGACACCAAAGGAATTATAATAGCCCCACAGTACTTAGGTAGATCAAACCACAAAGATAAAATAAGGTAAATAGATTCCAGTATAGATAGATACAAATAATCATTCTTTCCCCGAACAATCAGGAATCATAATATGTAGTAAGGAACCGAAGCCATTTTAGAAACATTAAAAACATTGAATTTACAAGTCGAAACATTATCAAACATTGCAATGACACCATGTATATTTACAGGTGCTAGTGTATGTTAGTTGGTAGTTTGAGCGTTTGCTTCTGTGTGGGTTATAAACTTTTTTGCATGAATACCTACAATTTTTGTTTATGGATTGCATAAATTTGTGGCTTTTGCATGCAATTTTTTTTCTTAATTACTGTAGGTGCCCTAACACTCCCCGCCACACGCCCTTGCGGCGGCTTGCGGGGTATTTAATTGACGTAGATGAATCTTTTCATACACTCTGGCTCTCGAGATAGGTTTTCGTGAGTTAATTATTAGGAATTTTCCTATTTGACTTGTTATTTAAACAGGATCACAAACGATTAGGTGATAATTCTTAAAAATAAATACCATTCTGAATAGATGCGTAAAACTTCTTAACACAATAATTTCCAAGCGTTTACTACTACTTTTTCTTCACTAAATAATCTCCTACCAAACATAAGATGGACTATGTTGGTGCATTTTGTGTTTCAATCAATTAAATAAAACATGCTTGTAAATAAAATAATATAATTCAGGTTTACAAATGCGATTCATTCTGGTCGCATCCACTTAAACCGTTTTCTCCGGACCATGGACCTGTATATGATCCGTTCCCCCATTTCACACCAAAATCGACTCCATCAAAGTATTTGGCATTACTGACTTACTGGCATTTATGCACCCAAATGCAAGACTCTTTTTTCAAATGTAGATGGGATGACACCGGAAAAATAACTCTATGGAGAAATTTGTTTACATTCAACATTGAAAAGTACGTTGACTTTAAGAAAAAATGTTATTTTTTCTTTGAAATACAAAAAAAGGCTTACCAATATGAAAAATGAAGATATTAGATAAAAACACAATATGAAAATTGTAATATTTGTGTTGCAATAATTTCGTTCTAAAGTCCATGACAATTTAATCGACGCTATTTACTACGTAACAGGGGATCTGCTCCAATAATATGAGCATTGATTTTCATAATAATGGAAATTTTGCTTCACTGTTAACGAAACCGAGTTTGATATCAAAAATAAATTCTAATTCAAATTGCCAATTCAAACTCCATGAATACATTGCCATGTTTCAACACTTTTGTGTAACTTCAGCATTCTAAATTTGGCTCACAAAGCTACCCACTTTCCTTGGTTCACTATAGCAACATGAATTGCTGCATACGAAAACGTAAACATCAAGATTGGATGATCGAAGACATGCGGGATGTATATCCAAACAAAATGAGTTACTAAAACACCCTCTCGTGTAAAAGCAATGCCTTCATAACTGCGCCTTGTTTTTCGCGTAATTGAATTTTTCTGGACATACTCGCTGAGAACCTCCTTCTGTGAGACTTTTGAGGTTAACTGTAATTGCGGTGAATTTGCTGAGAGGCAGAAGGTAATTAGGTTCTTTGAAGTAAACTGGCATCATGTCAATCATGAGAACCATATGGGTAAACTCTGCATGACGTTGTACATTAACTCCCCAATATCTTGTTGCAAGACTTAATCGTCGCCAAATGATGTATGGATATAGCTGAAAAAGTTTCACGTCTCGCCGCCATCCGAAACCTTACTTATGCTCGCTAATTTGAATGCTCAAATGACATGAGTATTTAAGTAAAAGAAAACAATCATCCATAAACACTTCTTAAGAGTTTGAGATTTTTTCATCCAGTAACATCACTCTGGTTTTGAAGGCTCCATTAACGGAAAATCGATGGATTTACCGGCAAAATATTTTACTCTTTAACAGAAAACCTCATTGCCACATTCTTCTTTGCGAGAAAACGAATTTAGTTGGCTTAAAATTAGCCAGTTTTTTTGCAAAGAAACGAAACGCGGAGAAAACTACGTGAGGAGTGTAATGAATCCGCGGCAAAAATTACCGTTGTACTCTTGGGTTACACTACTGTCCCCTTTCCCCCGGCGCTATGGGTGGAACCGCGCAGCTGCAACTCATATATTCGCCGGCCTGGCCTAAGTTTCGAGGTGCGATGAAACCGCCGGGGCTGCTGAGATGGGTACGGGAAGGCGGCTTCCTTGCGGAAGTAGATCCCCATTACTCACGGCTGGCATTGTCAAAACCGCCGAGGGCATCCTCGGTGAGTTTCGTGATACGCTTTCTAAAACAAGCGAACGACCCGAGGAGGTAAGCGTGTAAAATGTTAGTGCGCCCCTCAACCCCAAGGCTGGGACTAGACTTATCCATAAAAGGAGGGAAGAGCGTCCGTTCGCACATTGGGCGTACAGTTGGCGTTGCGGGGGAAGGGGAATTTCGAATGCGCCCGGGTCTATGCAACCAAGATGTCGTCCTAGTTATCTTTTGCGTATAAAACATCCTCCAGCAAAGTCTTTTAGAGTTGTAACGCCTCCTCAAAGCGATCATTATTCTAAATGATAAAATAACTTCTCATATACTCACGAAATTTGCCACAAGAGACCAAGTGCCAAATCCATTAGAAATTCTTCCACGGCCGACCAAGGAGCGATCCAAGGAATAAAAGTCATGGAATCAAAAATGGGATTAGATATTGGCCGTCTTATTAATTTTCATCAAATGACCGAAATAAATGAATACTGTTTAGGCTAAATTACCTAAAATAAAATGAGTAATCTTTAGGCTCAATGGCATGCATGACTGCAGCCCCTTTCCTTTAACTGACGTTTTACGTACAGCGGACTTTCATGCTATTTATCGCACATGAATTTCATGCATAAAATTAAATAATGCAATTTGAAGTAACGTAGGATTGATCGTGGGTCATTCTCATATCAACTCCTCAACGGTTCCCTCCATTTTTCTCAATCACATTCGGGGAACGTATTTCATATCCCGAGGCCACATGCACTGTGGCCGATCAAATCAATACGGACGATCTTAATGAGTTGCTGAGAAAAGCCGGAAGAACCGACTGACATGCAATGAATTAAAATTATATAAATTTGCTGGACGATGAGTGCAAATGATACTACGGTTAAAACGCAACAATACATACGTTATAACGAAAATTACTACTAACATTAAGATTCCACACGTGCCTTATACATGAGAATTTTAGGACTGGCTCGAACGATCCCCATTTTAAAATATACCAGTTCATATGCTCTTGAATTAAATACAGTCCCGAAAAGACAAGGGGCTTAAAAGGAATTGTTGTTACCTCAAATGATATCCGCAGGTTTTCTGGCGGTATTCATAAAATGCTGAGTTGAAAATACGAGTTCATAATTTGGGCATACACGCATAATAATGGCTTAGGTACAACTGAGAAAGTTCGGAAAGAGTAAATATCGTTTAAAATATATATGCTGATGAAAGATTGTAGAAATCTAATTAAAGGAATTCATTTAGTAACTTCGAAAACAAGGTGGTTTAAATACAATCATTTGAATTCTACCTCATACATTTTAATCCGTTGAAATCATGTAATAACTGTGAACGACTTCTGCTCGTATTTCGGATGGAGTTGGGGATGACATAAAAACTAAAAGAAACATATAAAAAAATATAAGAACTTTTACACCTTGTGCATGTTTCCAGTTCATTAATATCAAGAGATTGCGGAACATTTTGCGACCATGAGCGAAAATTTGGAATCGATTGGAATAACTATGGCAACTTGCATTTCTTTCGCACCTTAGTCTTCTCGGAATTTACTACTTCATTTGATCAGAATTAGATGGCAATAAACTGCTTAATCACAAAATCAGCACGAACTTGTCATTTCTCGTCTTACACTTGGAATGTAACATAAAGAAAATATTCATGTCCACCTAAAGAGACTTTTCCCCCGACCAAAATAACCTTGATCAAACTTTTAATTGCCAAGACTCCTCGAAAGTAATTAAGCTTCGAAGGACACAGTTGGGCGGGCTGAAAATTGTTTGGTGGGGGAGGATCGTCCGACGGACGGAGGTGAGTGTGCAAATCACTAATCGCGGAGACATGCCGGGCCGGAAGATGTAACCCCTAACCAAGGGGTCAGAATCCAGGCCCCGGAACGGAGAGGTGAAGGAAGAGAGCGTCTCGCCCGAATCCTCATCGAAACCCCCTCCCCGCCCCTCCCACCCAAAAAATCCCCCTGCTGTTCTCCCTCTGGTGAGGATGGTATCATGTCAAAACTTGGGCCGTGTTAAAATTATTATTAATAGGAACCTGAAAACTATTTTATATTTTCCACTTCAATAATCTATATCTACATTTATATAATACCCTGAAAACCACTGAGAAGGTGTGTGGCATGTGGTGTATCCACACCAGGCATGACGGATTCTGACCCCGGGTTAGTGAAACCTGGTACACGAAAAACTACTGAGCTCGATAAAGCTGATGGTGGCCAGAGGGGTCCCCTGGAATCGAACCCAGGCCCTTATTCAGTAGCCCAGTATTCCCTCGCTTAATTTCTACATCATTAGTTAAAAATATCATATTCCATTTAATTGGCTAAAAATAAAGAAGCGTAGTTCACCGAAAACTATACTCAAGCTTTACTAAACGAAATTTTCTCTGTCAACTGACAATTATTTTCATGGAATCAGTAGGAGCAGTGTATTCAGGTATTTAACGGAACTGTCAGAATTTTGCACAACAACAATGCTCAATGATACAACCAGATTCTGCGAGTTCTGAGCAAATGCTTGGGCGAATTCCCCACCAGAATTATTGTATGCACCAGGATATTATGCAAATTTCAAAATACCCGGTCAATAAACGCAATAACCCTTTTAACTGGTACTCTAAACCACCCCCGGTCGTCCTTCGACAGAGGAAGGTTCAATATTTGGGAAATACTTGAATTATTCTTCGTTCTAAAGCTTAAAACCTTAATTATTGATGCTGCATGCTGGAGTAGGTAGGCTTGCTGTGGGAGGTAGGTGTCACCCCGTGCCAAATACCTTAGCGATGACTTACAGGACACATCTACATCCACAAAATAACCCGAAAGACGCCGCAAGGGCCTATGGCAGGGGGTTTTATGTCACCAGCCAAGCATGCACAATCCCAATCATGTCACATATATAAAGATATTACTTTGATCTTGCACTCGAACAAAATAGTTCACACGAAAGAAGGTACTTACATTTTATATGCAACATCATTCAATAACAGGAAATACTACCTTGATCAAAAAGTTCCCGGAATAACCACCGTGTGGCGCTCCCATCGTTCCGATTTGAGTTCTGTTTTTTTGTTAAATTGGTACATCTGTTGTTGATATTCCCTTTAAATCTTAGTGTCATAACTTGACATTTGCAAAAGTTACGTAGCCAAGAGTACATCTATCTCTGTGTGTGTTGGCGATTTTTTACAATTTCAGAAATGGATTTAAATTTGCAACAACGAACTTGTATTAAATTTTGCGTAAAAAACGGATTTAGTGGCGCACGGACGTTGGAAATGTTGGAAAAGTGTTTCGGCAACGATTCTCTAAAATAAACGGTCGTTTACCAGTGGCACGAGCGGTTCAGAAGTGGTCGTGAGTCAATCGAAGATGATGAACGCAGTGGCAGACCATCGACATCGAAAGTCGGTGAAAAAATTGATAAAGTAAAAGAAATGTTGGTCAATAACCGCAAATTAACCATCAGAGAAATAGCGGAGGACTTGAACATTGCCTATGGATCCGCCCAAGACATTGTGGTTAATGATTTGGGTTTCCGTCGTGTAGCAGCCAAAAGACCTCAATTTCATGCAAAAAAGAGACCGTGTTGACGTCGCAAAAGACATGATTTGCGAGGCTGAATCCGATCCCACATTCATCAAAAGGATCATTACTGGAGACGAGACGTGGGTTTATGAGTACGACACGCAATCCAGACATCAGGCAAGTGAATGGCGTTCACCAAATGAGCCGAGACCAAAAAAACCACGTCGTTTTCAGTCAAAAAAGAAGGCAATGCTGACGGTTTTCATGGATTACAACGGTGTAGTGCATCATGAATTTCTGCCAGAAGGCCAGACAGTAAACAAAGAGTATTATTTGGGCGTTATGAGACGTTTGCGTGAAGCAATTCGCCGAAAGAGACCAGAAATGTGGGCAGAAAACTCGTGGATTTTGCACCATGATAACGCACCGTCGCACAGTGCTATCATTATTCGTAATTTTTTGACGAAAAATGCAACAAATACCATCCAACAGCCACCGAATTCACCTGATTTGGCTCCCTGTGACTTCTTTCTGTTCAATCGAGTTAAAAAACCATTACGGGGAACGCGTTTTAGCAGCCGAGAGGAAGTAATGGAAAAATCGCAGGAAGCACTGATGGACATACCGAAAACCGAATATAAAAAAATGTTTCGAGGATTGGATCAAGCGCTGGCATAAGTGTGTTGCAGTCGATGGGGATTACTTTGAAGGGGACAATATAGATTTAGATGAATAAACTTGTATTTTTAATTTTATGAATAAATTCCGGGAAATTTTTGATCAAGGTAGTATATAATGGAACGCTCTTCGGCAACACATAAATGTATAAAAACACAGATGTAGATTTTTAAACCATAGAGACACAAAGAAATGACACTCACAATATGTTGTTTTGACGTTTCGACGGCTCGGCCGTCGTCTTCAGACAACGGCCTCATCTGAAGACGACGGCCGAGCCTTCGAAACATCAAAACAATATATTGTGAGTGACCTTTCTTTGTGTCTCTATGGTTTAAAAATCTACATCTTTGTTTATATACAGAAAATATTATATATATATATATATATATATATATATATATATATATATATTAAAATCATGCGGGAGAACTGCTATAAAGATAGGCCTATAGAATTTTTTAAAAACATCCAGGATATTAAAAATAATATACTCTTTCCGATTCTTACTACCTCCTACGCGAATGCTGTCATATATATTTTGATCTCTGATACTACGGTAAAAAATGACCTAATGTAAAATAACAAAGTCCCTTGACTCTCTCAGTACACTTCCCAAAAATTCTTTTTGTGAATCCTTAATTTTTATTTGTTTGCTATTCCGCAAATTTCACGAATTTGGAAGATACATCTACAGAATAACAAGCCGCCGCAAGGGTGTCTGGCGGGGAGTTTTAGGTCACTACCAGTAATTAAGAATAAAACCGCATGAAAAACTCACAAATTTATACCAATCAACTCGTACAAAATCGTACATATTCGTACAAAAATCTTTACAACTCACGCACATACTGATACATAACATCAACTAAAAAACTCATACATCTACAAATATACCCTTTGTCTACGCAACATTTAATCTGGTCTTGACTTGTAAAGTGAATATCTTTAACATTTATATGATGGCTTAGGTTTCTTACTATCAAGATTTCTGATTTTCCGGGGAAAGAATGAATTTTTGCGTCTACCTCTACTGGAATCTGGCTGTCTTACCTAATCTTTATGGTCTGATTTACGTAAGTAGTGTGGTTCCAAAATAATTCCTTTGGTGTCATCGTTAATATCGTACACTGAATATTTCTAAAAGTCTTAGTCTAGCTTGTTCTCTTCACATCTTAAGTGGCTTCCAGCCTAATTCCCCTAAAAGTACTGTCACACTCGTCTTCTTATTATAAAAATTTTTCACGAATCTAGCAGTATTTTTCTGGACTTTATAAAAACTCTTTTTGCCAAATTTTCTCCCAGGATTTCAAATACTTGCGGCATATTCAAAGACAGCCGTGAAGACGTCCTCCATAATTTAAAAACACTCTTCAGATAAATTCATTAAATTTCCAACAAGAGGTCACAGCATATTTGATATCTTCGCGATTTCTACGCCCGAGATTCCAATTAGAACCATTTCCTACCAATGACTTACTTCTTTCGGGTGAGAGTGGTTGGCTAGAAGAGGCGATCTTTTTGGATGATCAAAAGGCATATTATAAGATTTCCCATGGTAAAGTAATTCATTAGTTAAAATTCGCTGGTATAAAAAAGAGCGCAATTAATTATTGAAAACTTTCTGTTAGAACGAAAACAGAGGGTCGTCCTTAACGACGCTAGTTCCGACAGCGTACAAGTGACCTCGGCTGTATCTCAGGGAAGTGTAATCATACCATTACTTTTCTTAATTTTTCTAAACCGTGGAGTGAAAAGTAAGATTAGGATGTTCGCGTATGATACAATGTTTTATTGGGAGATATCTAGGGATAAGGATCCTTTAGAACCAGTTCCCATCCCAACCAGTTCCCAAAGATCCCTTTGAGAACCAGTTCCCATCCCAACCTCCAACAGGTACTAGGTGCTGTCGGTTGAGAACCCAACCCTACCTGCAGCCCCTACCCCTAATCTGAGGGTACGCTGTCCTGGGGTAAGCTGTCAGCGAACGGAAAGGGAGGGAACGATTATCATAGGTGGCTTCAACGCCCGGCATATAACCTCTCCGCTGGGCGGCAAATTTCAACGGGAGGGAGATGTTGGATTTTTATCGTCCTGGTGTTCTCATATCAGGCGGCGGGATACCCCAGGCGACGCAGACGGTGAAGGCGGCCGTCGGTAATACGGGTTGTTCAAAGCTACGCATTATGGCTTACAAGAGAACAAACGCCGCCTCCGAATGTGTATCTGGAGAAATTCGGCGCTCATTCAAGGAGATGAGCTCAGAGAACTCAGAGGTGAAATGTATTGAGACGCAGTTGAGGGTCCCAATAAAATTAAGTATTTGCGGCATTGTGCCGCGCATTGAGCGCGGAGGGCTCATCTGGAGTCGAAGAGAGGGTTTAAATCAAAGACCTTTGGGATTTTGTTTGGAAATTGGAGCGGAGTTTTTGAACTGAGGCCTGTCCTGTCATCGTGTTGCATACCCCTTAGCCGCTCCGGGGTCTATTATAATGCCGATGCATCGTAGTTTGTGGCGTGTAGGTTACACGAACACTTTTCAAGGGATCAGCATAGTTATTTGTAAAGAGCTCAGGTTATATAAAAGGGAAAATAAGATGAGATCCAGCGCTTTATGTCACTTCAGGTCAGGTTATGACTCCCAAAAATCATAAAAAAATAAACACTTGCGTTAAAGCGACAGGTAATCCACACAGAATCAATAAAGCTGTTGCGTCAAAAATAGAAAAGACAGGCATGTGTGTGGCATTTTTCTAGTTCCACTATTTACAATGACCCTTCACGAAGCAGATTTTTGAGCACCCAGAAAATCCTCAAACAGAAGGTGATACACCAAATAAAAATTATAAAAATACATTGCCATAATATTACAAATAAAAAATCGTAAAATGAATATATTTTGTTATTACAAAGGCAGACATAGTAGTAAACGATTTTGTTAACGAATTGAACCACGAAATGTAAAGTAAGATTATTGATGCTCGGGGATGATATGGTGATTTATCGGGAGATATCTAGGGATGAGGATCGTTCATTACTATCAAAGGATCTAGATTGCATTTCAAAATGGTGTACAAAAAGGGGATTGTCATTAAACCTTAATAAATGTTCGATGGAAAATTTCTTAAAATGATCAACGAGATTTGTTTACAAATTAGCTGTAGTTGACATAGAAGTAATTGATGCGGTAAAATACCTAGCTGTTCCAATTACTAAAGGCTTAACTTCGGGAACCCAGATGCGTAAAATCTGCAGGTAAGTATTAAAAAAATTGTAATTTATTAGACTTAATGTTGAAAGAAGTGACTCAGGGCCAAGGAACGTTGTTACCACGCTCTTGTAAGGCCTCATTTAGAATATGAATGTAGCTTATTGGATCCGAGTGAAAAGGGCCTAATTCGAGAAACCTGGGACACCATTTCATTTAAGATTTTTACGATAAAACGAAAAGCGTCACTGAAATACTTCTGGAGTTGGGGTGGGAATCATTAAAATAAATAAATAAATTCAGAGCCGCCAGTTCCAGCTCCGATGTCTCTTCACTTATCCGCAATCCAACGAGCATTGGTCACTTGGATCATGAATATAAAATTCGGGAAATAGATGCCAGAACCAGCAGACTCAAGGACCCCTTCTTCCCACGGACAATACGGGATTGCAACTCTATGGTTATAGATAGCAAAAATTTCACTTGCCACCCTTAGCGTCTAGGGAATGATTAGTTCTACTCAAATGCATGCACTTTCACTTACCTCGATTGATTTGTTGTCAAAACCTTTCCCGCATGACCGCATCAGAATGCAATCAAATAATGAAGTGCTCGTTACAATATTGCTTGCTCAGCTTGGCTTGTTTTTAAGTTTCCCCTTCTATCTCTCGTCTCTCTTGTGTGGGCGTTGACCCTCCCGCTGCGTGCAGCGTTGTGTTGCATTCCCTACCTGTGTCCTTTGGGGCGGAGACCATTGCATGTAGCATGTCCATATGGTAGCCGAATTTCGCATTCTTACTATTGAAATTCTAGTTTTCACGTTATTGGATACATTTTTACTACATTATAAGGAGAATGTGTTTGATAGTTGATAGTATATGTTTTTGTATGCGTGTAAGTTAAAAAGGTTTTTGCATGAATCCATACGCCAATAAGGGTTTAGGTTGGAATAAGTACAGGTATGTTGATGTTGCATGTGGTTTAGTTCTCTTTTACGGGTGGTGACCTAATAACCCCCGCCATACGCCCTTGCGGCGGCTTGCGTGGTATTATGTAGATTTAGTTGGAACGGAAAGTTAGCTCACGGAGGATATAGAAAACAATGAGGTTTTTCCAAAAGGTTTCACGATTTACAGTAAGTACAGACCTGATAGACTGAGTGGGGGAGTATTTATTCCTGTTAATTCGCAACTCAGTAGCCAATCTATGGGGGAAATGACATAGAAAGTGTTTTCTTGCAACATAAAACACTAAAACGAGAGAAGCCTATTCGTGTGCTCATTTTCCAGACCCCAAAATTCAAATAGAGATATTCTAACCCTTCCTGACGACCAAATATCCACTCTCAGTAACAAACACAGCAACAGTATCATTATGATCGCTGTTGTTATTTATCTACCGTCAATTGATTTGTACTGGTAGTGCGTAGGAAAATCTGCTAAAAGAGAAATTCACTTTGCATAGAACTTCCTTTATTCTTAAAACACTCCTTAGAACAAATGGCTAAATCACCAACATGGGGGCGGAGCGTACTTGATATTTTCCTGAATTCTACGCCCGAAATCATTACTGACATCGAAATAATGGACAGTATCAGTCCATAAACCCATTATTATAAAATTAAAAAAATAAGTTCGTTGTAATAAACAAAGAATTTTCTTTTTTACGGTTGGTGACCTAACACCCCCCGCCACACGCCCTTGCGGCGGCTTGCGGGGTATTATCTAGATGTAGATGAAGAAAAGCGTAAAATATACAAATTCAACAAGGTGGATTTTCGCGGACTACGAGAATATTTAAAAAAGAGTGACCAGAATTCAAGACAAAAGCACAGGTGGCTGATAAAGAGAACAATTGGAAATATTTCTTTTTTTATACGCAAAAGATGAAGAAGTACATTCTATTAAAAATTATTGTGACAATAAGCAACATAGATGGCACAACAGAGAAGTCAGATCGGCCGTATGAAAGCAAAGAAGGCAACAATCAGATTTTAAATTGAGTTTAAATGTTGTGAGATTAGTATTGTTCAATTAGTATAGTTTATGTCGATACATCTAAACAGAGTCTAAAAGTATGTCGAGTCAAAAAAAGTGTCTCGCGCAAGGTCCTAAATTCTTTCAAATCTAAAATTTTATGCGAATATCTTGAGGAAAATCCAAAGACATGCTATTCCTATGTTAGAGAAATACAGATAAAATACCGAAGTGCACCTTCTTTTAAGACGAAAAACGGCGAACTTATTACAGACAGCGTGAAAAATGTAAATATTGTAAACAAGTTTTTCCAGAGAAACTACAATACAGATGTATACGTTACAAGAGGATCCACAACCACCAGGGGAACGAATGAGCGAAATTACTTTGACTAAAAAAGGAATGGCACATCAGCTTCGTAATATCAGAGCCAACAAAGCACAAGGTCCGGGAGAAAGACCTGCTAGATTATTGAAGGAATTAGCTGAATATACTATGCTCCGTTTTTGGAAAGCTTCTCTTAAATCAATAGAAGAAGGTTCAGTACCTCGTGATTGGAAGCAAGCTTATGAAACTCCAAACTATACATCTACTATATACTATACATCTACTATACTCCGCTAGCCGCCGCAAGCTCACCACCCGTTATTAAGAAAAAAAACCGCATGCAAAAGCCACAAATTTACACATTCCACAAACAAAGCAAGGTATACATTCATGCAAAAACCATTATACCCCACTCACATGCAAATAAAAAACTACCAACTAAAATATACATGCACCTACAAATATACCAGATGTCTTCGAAATGTTTCATTTTGTTCCGACTTTTAAATTAAATGTTTTCAATATTTCTATAGTGAATTCGGTTTCTTACTATTATGTTTTCAACTATAAAGACGGCGAATGATAGAAACCAAACATTAATTGAGCCTTTTCTTTAAAAACGATGTTTAGTAAAATATATTGACACATTATTTTCAGGAGCGTTTTCAATTTTTTCTCGATAGTAGCAAGACACTAAGCCACAATCAGCACGGATTTAGAAATATCTAATCTTAGGAAAATCAATTGGGCCTTTTTATTCCCAAAATATGTAGCCAAGGAGAAAACAAAACGCATATCGATGCAGTATACCTTGATTGTATGAAAGCCTTAGATAAAGTCCTGCACAATAAATTGTTACACAAATAAATGCTATGGTATCAATAAGAAAAAGATAAATTAGATTAGAGACTTCTTTTCAAACCACAACGAAATAGTAGTCATCGATAGGTTGCGCTCAACAGTTATAGATATAACTTCGGGCGTCCTCCAGGGAAATGTAATGAGGCCGCTTCTAATCTTAATATTCATAAATCACTTAAACTCACACTTTAGTAGAAATCTCAGATTATTTGCTATCGACACAATGGTCCAGAGATATTAAGAATCCCATCAGCTTGCGAGCTACCCTTTAGAGATTAAGACAAAATATCGGATTGGTGCAAGAAATACGGATTAGTAATTTACATAGGCAAATGCGTACCTTTGAAATTTTTTAACAAAAAAGGGGATGAGCAGGATAAAAATTATGATACAGTCGGTTCAGTGCTAACTCCGGTAGATGAAGTTAAATATTTGGGCGTAGTTCTAACACCACCACTTTCATGGAAATCACGAATCAGGGCAATATGCGGTTCCGCTTTAAAAACACGTGGCTTCATTGAACGTGTGGTGAGGAAATGCAATGAGAAAGTAAAAGAAAGCTTCGCTCTTTTTAGGCCACATTCGGAATGCACCGCAAGTATTTGGGATCCTTGGGAGAAAGTGTTGATGAAAGAACTAGATAAAATTCAAAGAAAATCTGCCAGATTTGTCAACATTTATTACAATAAGAAGATAACTTTGAGAAGTCATTTAGAGGTATTTAGAGGAATTAGGCTGGGGGCCGCTTGAGACGCGAAGAGACCAAGGGAGACAGCCTCTTAGAAAGGTTCTTAGCAAACGAGTTGAAATATGACACTAAAAGAATTATTATGGTCACACAAAAGTTATGTGCATCAGACCACAAAGATAAGGGAGATACACTCCATTATAGATAGATACAAATACTCGTTCTTCCCCGAGACAGTCAAAAAACATAATAATAAGAAATCAATGTCATAATAGAATTAGGACATTCGAGTTACTAGTCAGGATAAGGTAAAACGCTGCGTGAACAAAAGATTTATTCGTAGGTGCATGTGCATGTGTATGTTAGTTTATAGTACATGAATTTGCATGCATTTATGTTAAAAAAGTTTTCGCATGAATATCTACGCCTCGGTCGGTGTAGATTTTCATAAATTTGTTAGCTTTGCATGTGGTTTCACTCTTTTTTACGGGTGGTGACCTAACACCCCCTGCCACACGCCCCTGTGGGGGATAGAAGGGTATTAGGTACTTATAAATCTACGTTGTGTTAGAACTCCCCCTCAATATTAAACTTGAACTATCTTAGTCAGCACTGAACCTATTTCATAATTAATGTCCTGCTCTTCACTTCCTTTGTTCCAAAATTTCATAAGTACGCATTCGCCTGTGTTAAGTACTAATCCCCATTCCTTTCACCAATCCGATATTGTGCCTAAGTCTCTAGAGTCTCGTAATTTGATGGGCCCCTTATTTCCTCGTACACCACCGAGTCATTAGCAAATAATCTGAGGTTGCTAGTCTCTGCCTGTCTCTTGGCGAGGTCGGACGAGTTTGGAGCTCGCTCCTGAGTACCAGTTTGACCCTATCTTAATCTACCTGACTGTCAGCTACTCAGTTCTTTTTGGTTAAGTAAAGTGTGTAATACAACTACATAATACCCCATAAGCCGCCACAAGGGGGTGTGGCGGGGGTGTTGTGTCACTACCCTGAAACTAGAATAAAACCTCCTCTACACTAATATTAGTTTGTTCATGCACTCGACAAATTAATCACACGAAAGAAAGTACTTACATGCAACAATATTTGAGAAAAGGATACGTACATTAAAATCATACTATAGAACTGTTAAAAATTGGATCTATTAAAAAAAAGAATAACAAGCAGGAAGAAACATGCAATATCTCGTATACCATAAACTAACAAAGACATGCTCATTAAAATACAGTAAAAATTTATCCAATAGCGTGTAGACTAGAATTTAAAAAGGTAAGGAGGCGAAATTCAACTACCGCATGGCCATACAACAAACAATGATCTCCGCCCCAAAGGACACAGATACGGAATGTAACACAACGCTGCACGCAGCGGGAGGGTCAACCCCCACTCAGAGAGACGAGGTATGGAAGAGGAACCTTGAAAACAAATAAAGCAGAGTGAGCAATACT
This sequence comes from Hetaerina americana, assembly GCF_022747635.1. Taxonomy (NCBI): domain Eukaryota; kingdom Metazoa; phylum Arthropoda; class Insecta; order Odonata; family Calopterygidae; genus Hetaerina; species Hetaerina americana. The sequence continues at coordinate 2,812,256 of NW_027287107.1, forward strand.
GTAACGAGCACTACATTATTTAATTGCATTCCAATGCGATCATGCGGGAAGGGTTTTGACAGCAAAAAGAGGTTAGTGAAAGTGGATGCACTTGAGTAAAATTAATTATTTCCCTGGCGCTGTGTGTGGTAAGTGGAATTTTTGCTATCTACATGTATAACCCTACAGTTGCTATCCCGTCTTGACGAAGCGGTCCTTGAGTATGGTAGTTCTGGTATCTATTCCCCGAAGTTTATATATATGATCCAAGAGACCAATGTATGTTGGAGTGCGAATAGTTTGCGAGACCTCGGTGCTGAAACATACGCCTCTGAATATATTTAACAAGTTTAACCTAGCATTGAATCGTCGATATGACCGTATAGTGCATGTCAACCTGTTAATATGGTACATCTACATCTATGTAATACCCCGTGAGCCACCTGATGCCCTTATGGCGGGGGCTATAAAGACACCACCCGTAAAACAATAAGACCGCATGCAAAACAAACCAAGCTGTAATGTTTTCTCAATTTAATCAAATTTTCTAAAATGATATTACTCGTACTTAATCAACTCAGAGAATAAAGAAAATTATCGGTCCAAATAAAAAATGAAATTATAGATTCCGTATTCGCCTCGTATTTAAGAAATAATGGCCACAAATGACACTTTAATCCTTAGACTTTGCATAGTAAAATTAACGGACCGGGACTAGACGCTGTCGAGCTGGTAGAAATTTTATAAAGTGCTGAGTCCTTTTGTAAAATTGCCAAGGGCCTCCTGTATCCCTACTCCTCACCCTCCCTCAAACTTTCTCTTTTTCGCCAACCCTTCGACCGTAACATAACCCGATGGGGTTCCAAAACAGAACCCTTCCCTCTACCCTTCCCCCACCCATATTACAACATATTTTCTCCTACTTCCCCTCCTCCTTTTCTTAGCATTAGCCTCTAATCTTCCCAAGGCCAATGACATACTCGTACCATTAGCACATACACAGTGTCTGCTTCCGCGCTTACTCTCTTCTGCTGTGCACGGTTTTATCTACACTATACCCAACATACATTGGTCGCTTTAATCCTACACATATTGGTCGCTATAGTCCAACATATTTTGGTCGCTTTGATCATCACTATAAAATTCGAGAAATACATCAGCATTATACCCCACAAGCCACCGGAAAATGTATGGCAGGTGGTGTATCCACGCCGGGCATATACAGCACTCGAACAGACAATGTCACGCACTAACCATATTTCTCAGAACAGGAAAAAATTTAACATGCAGCGAAGCTTTAGAATTCCATTAAAAATGTAGTTCTCGTTACAGTATAGCTCGTTCTGATTTGTTTGTTTTTGAGTTTCCCCTTCCATACCTCGTCATTCTCTGTAGGGGGTCCCTCGCGCTGCCTGCAGCGTTGTGTTTTCACATTCCCTACCTTTGTTCTTTGGGGAGGAGACCATTGTATGTTGCGTGTCCATTTGGTAGTAGAATTTCGCCTCCTTACTTTTCAAATTCTAGCTTGCACGTTATTGGATACATTTTTACTACATTTTAAGGTGCATTTGCTTGTTAGCTAGTAGTACATCTACATGGTGGTAAATTTATTTGCATGCAGGTAAGTTGAAATGGTTTTTGCATGAATGCATACGCCTTTCTGGGTACAGGTTTGCAAGAATATGTTGGTTTTGCATGTGGTTTTATTCTCTTTTACGGGTGGTGACCTAACACCACCCTCCAATGAATTGCGATGCAAAATAGTATCTCGTTGACAACTTGCATGAGAAGATCGCCAAGTCATCCCATTCCACTTTAAAACAACTTGTCAATATCAAATTACAATAACATTAGTTGGATTGGCTTCAGTGAGCTACGGAATAATCCGACGAGTAACACGTTCGCCACCTAACTTGAGAATGTCTCAGGATCGCATCCTAATTACACAATCAAATAGATTGAAATGTAATGAAATAATTGACTTTGTAATTCCACACACTTTATTTAAAAACACACGACCCAGGTTTCGACGTTGAACGTCATCATCAGGTGGTCCTCATAGAAGCACGCTGGCTATATATACCTTCTGATCATAGGAGGGGGGGGTTGGTCAGAGAGGGAGGTCGGAGGGGTAAAAAGGTTACAATGTAGCTGGGAAGAAAAGAGAATTACATTTTTGATTTAGAAGAGTGGTAGGTCTAGGAGTGGGGAGTGGGAGGGATACAAAATTTCGTTGGCAAGATCATCTTTCCAACGGACACATTTCAAAATTTCTAACTGCTCCAAAGCATCGAGCCTTTGACCTTTTTCTTCAAAATGAATAATTTTTGTCACAAAGTCACTTTTGTGATCACTTTCGATGAGGTGTTTTGCAAAGAGGGATGTTATGTTCTTATTTTTTACACATGTTTGGTGTTCTTTAATCCTTTCTTTAAATTTCCGTCCTGTTTGTCCAATATACTTTGTGCTACAATCCGAGCACTTTAACTCATACACTCCACTCCTCTCGTTTTCGGGGACTTTGTCTTTAGTGTGAGAGATCAGGTTCTTAAGGCATGAACGACTGTAAAAGGCACATTTAATTTTTTCTTTAGGTAAACTTTTAATTACTTTTTGAGAAATAGTCCCAAGATATAGTATTCTCCGCCATTTGGCAGTGGGATCTTTTACATGTTCGGGGTTGTAAATGTGGCTTAAGGCTATTTTTGTAAGTTTATTCCGGTAAAGTTTATTTATTAGATCTTCTGAATACCCATTGTTTACTGCTAACGTTTTAATTACATTAAGTTCCTTATTTACATTGAATTTTGACATAGGGATAGCGGTCAAACGGTGGATCATTGCATGAAATGCCGAAAGCTTTTGGGTGAAGCAATGCCTTGAAGAGGAATTAATTAATTGGTCTGTATACATTTCTTAAAAATGGGATTCCGATCAGGCCTGTAGTATCAAATATGTCAGCTCCCAACCACATACTAGCGAAAAGGCTTAATGTACTCTTCAGGGAGGTTTCCAAATTTTCCACGGAATATGGTGTAGTGAATTCCTTGGACCTTGTGAACAAACTTATGAAAAAGGTCATCCCGAAAAAGTGCATGCTTGTTTCCTTTGATGTACGCAACCTTTTCACCAACGTGCCACCCATGGAAGCGGTGAACCTTGCCGAAGACATCCTCATCCGGAAATCCATCCCAGTTCCAGTTATAAGTGAACTTTGTGCATTACTTAAGACGTGTGTTTCCCAAAATTATTTCATTTTTAATTGTACCTATTTCCAACAACCCAATGGTTTAGCCATGGGCTCGCCCTTGTCCCCACTCCTGGCCGATATGTATATGGACAATTTTGAAAAAGTTTTGTTCTCCTCAGCCTACCCTCTCATTAATAATGTATTTTGTTGGTTAAGATATGTAGACGATGTCTTCTGTGTGTGGACAGGTTCTGATAGGCAACTAGATCAGTTTCTAGCACATCTAAATTCTATCAATTCTAATGTACAATTCACGTGTGAAAAAGAGGAAAAAGGTTCCCTGAATTTCCTCGACCTATCCATTTCTAAAGACAAAGATGGGTTACAGTATTCCATTTTTAGGAAAGAAATGTATACAGACCAATTAATTAATTCCTCTTCAAGGCATTGCTTCACCCAAAAGCTTTCGGCATTTCATGCAATGATCCACCGTTTGACCGCTATCCCTATGTCAAAATTCAATGTAAATAAGGAACTTAATGTAATTAAAACGTTAGCAGTAAACAATGGGTATTCAGAAGATCTAATAAATAAACTTTACCGGAATAAACTTACAAAAATAGCCTTAAGCCACATTTACAACCCCGAACATGTAAAAGATCCCACTGCCAAATGGCGGAGAATACTATATCTTGGGACTATTTCTCAAAAAGTAATTAAAAGTTTACCTAAAGAAAAAATTAAATGTGCCTTTTACAGTCGTTCATGCCTTAAGAACCTGATCTCTCACACTAAAGACAAAGTCCCCGAAAACGAGAGGAGTGGAGTGTATGAGTTAAAGTGCTCGGATTGTAGCACAAAGTATATTGGACAAACAGGACGGAAATTTAAAGAAAGGATTAAAGAACACCAAACATGTGTAAAAAATAAGAACATAACATCCCTCTTTGCAAAACACCTCATCGAAAGTGATCACAAAAGTGACTTTGTGACAAAAATTATTCATTTTGAAGAAAAAGGTCAAAGGCTCGATGCTTTGGAGCAGTTAGAAATTTTGAAATGTGTCCGTTGGAAAGATGATCTTGCCAACGAAATTTTGTATCCCTCCCACTCCCCACTCCTAGACCTACCACTCTTCTAAATCAAAAATGTAATTCTCTTTTCTTCCCAGCTACATTGTAACCTTTTTACCCCTCCGACCTCCCTCTCTGACCAACCCCCCCCTCCTATGATCAGAAGGTATATATAGCCAGCGTGCTTCTATGAGGACCACCTGATGATGACGTTCAACGTCGAAACCTGGGTCGTGTGTTTTTAAATAAAGTGTGTGGAATTACAAAGTCAATTATTTCATTACATTTCAATATGTTATGCAAATTCCACAAAGTTACGCCTGAGACAACAAAAAAAAAAACAATCAAATAGGTTTCTTTCGGTCGGTAAATCTCGGCTCTAAGAGAATCAAGTAATAACAAAGGTCATACGTTTCCATTCTCGGCAGACATGAATGAGGCACACGGAAACAGGGTTTTGGATAAATGATGACTGGGGCATACGGATACTTCGTAGGAAACTGCACTTTCTTTCAACGAATTATGTCAAGAAGGTGCGTGAGATAACAATGAAATGATCCATCTACATCTACATCCACTTAATACCCCGCAAGCCGCCGCAAGGGCGTGTGGCGGGGGGTGCTAGGACACCACCCATAATTTAGAAAAGAAAAAGAAAAAAAAACGCATGCAATAACGACAAAATCATATATAAAAAAAAAACATGGCATACATTCATGCATGAACACTTACACCCCACACACATGCAAACACTCAAACTACCAACTAACATACACATACACCTGAAAGTATACCTAACATCTCTATAGTGTTTAATTTTGTTCCGACTTGTAAATTCAAAGTTTTTAATATTTCTAAAGTGACTTCGGTTTCTTGCTATTATGATTACTGATTGTTCGGGGAAAGAATGAGTATTTGTACCTATCTGTCTTGGAATCTATCTCCCTTAGTTTATCTTTGTGGTCTGATCTACCTAAGTAGTGTGGGGCCATTATAATTCCTTCAGTGTCATATTTAAACTCGTTTGTTCTGAACCTTTCTAAAAGTCTAAGCCTCGCTTGTTCTCTCCGCACTTCAAGTGGTTCCCAGCCTAAATCCCCTAAGAGACCTGTCACACTTGTGTTTTTATCATAACAATTTTTAACGAATCTAGCGGATTTTCTCTGGACTTTATCTAATTCTTTTTGCCAAATTTTCTCCCACGGATCCCAAATACTTGCGGCATATTCCAAATGAGGTCTAACTAGAGCAAAATAACACCTCTCTTTAACTTTTTCATTACATTTCCCTACCACTCGTTTTATGAAGCCAAGTTTCTTTAAAGCTGATCCGCATATTGTCCTGATATGTGCTCCCCATGAAAGGCGTGGTGTTAGAACAACCCCCAAATATTTAACTTGATTTGCCGTGGTCAATACTGAACCCTCTATTTTGTAGTTTATATCCTGTTCCTCGCTTCCTTTATTCCAAAATTTCAAAACTGCACATTTATCTATATTAAGTGTTAATCCCCATTTATTGCACCATTCCGAGATATTGTCTAAGTCTCTAGAGAGTAGCTCGCGATCTAGTTGGCTCCTTATTTCCCTGTATATTACCGTGTCGTCAGCAAATAACCTTAGATAGCTACTAACGTGTGTGCTTAAGTCATTTATGTATATTAAGAACAGAAGAGGCCCTATTACACTTCCCTGGGGGACACCCGAAGTAACATCTCTCTCCGTTGAGCACAACCCATCTATGACTACTATTTGTTTGCGGTTTGACAAGAAGTCTCTAATCCAATTAATTATTTTCTCATTGATCCCATAGTATTTAAGTTTATGTAACAATTTATTGTGTGGGACTTTGTCGAAGGCTTTTTTGAAATCCAGGAATACTGCATCGACTTGTGTGTTGTTTTCTCCCGATCTAAGTATATCGTGAATGAAGAGACCAAGTTGTGTTTCGCAAGATCTGCTTTTCCTAAATCCGTGCTGGTTGTGGATTAGTATTTTCCTACTATCAAGAAATTTCATAATGTTAGTGACAATAATGTGTTCCAATATTTTACAAGAGATCGATGTTAAAGAAATGGGTCGGTAATTGGTGGGTTTATCCCTATCGCCGCCTTTATAGATGGGAGTTATATGGGCTAGCTTCCAGTCGCGAGGCACTGAGCCTTCTTCTATCGATTTTAGAAAAACAATGTGTAAAAATGGGGCAATGTCGTCAGCTAATTCCTTTAATATTCTAGCAGGTATTTCTTCCGGACCAGGTGCCTTGTGTGCTTTGATACTACGGAGCAGATGTACTATTCCCTGCTTGGTCAGTGTAAGATCGCTCATGTGTTCCCCGGGTGGGTGTGGAGGATCGTTTGGTGCTTTTGTGTTTTTGTTGTAGACGCTCTGGAAAAAATGGTTTAAAGTATTTGCCTTTTTCACGCTATCTGTAATGATTTCTCCATTTTTAGTCTTCAAAGAGTGAACAGTGGGACGTTTACCCTGTATTTCCCTAACATAGGACCAGAATGACTTTGGATTTTCCTCAAGATATTCGCTTAGCATTTTAGATTTAAAAGAGTGTAGTGCTGTGCGCATAATACTTTTCGTCTTACTACGACATTCTTTTAGTAGCTGTTTGGTTGTATTCACATAAATTATATCGTCACTTTTTAAACTCTTTTTGAAATTTGACTGTAGCTTTCTTTGCCTTCTTAATGCCGATCTGACTTCCCCGTTGTACCATCTAGGTTCCTTACTGTCGCATTTGAGTTTGGACGGGATGTACGTCTTCATTCCTTCGCGTAAAATATTTAAGAAATAATTCCAAGTGTTCTCTGTATTGGTTGTCAGTGTTTTTGTCTTGTATTCCGGTAATTTTATCTTTAAATATTCTCTTAGTCCGTTAAAATTTGCCTTGTTGTATAGGTATATTTTACGCTTTTCTTTGTTTATTTTGACGAACTTAGTTTTTAACTCCACAAGAATAGCCTTATGGTCACTGATTCCGTCTATTATTTCAATGTTAGTAATGATTTCGGGCATAGAAGTCGCAAAGATGTCTAGTATGCTTTGGCCCCGTGTTGGTGATTTAACTATTTGTTCTAAGGAGTGTTTTGTGAATATATGAAGGAGTTCTTGGCATGAATCTCTGTTTTTGGCAGATTTTCCTACGCAGTAGTTGTCCCAGTCAATTGACGGTAGATTTGTGTCACCAGCGATTATAGTAATACTGTTGCTTTGTCTGCTGCTGATAGTGGATATTTGTTCGTCGAGCTTGTGTAGGACATCTGTGTTAGAATCTGGGGGTCTATAAAATGAACACACGAATAGGCTTCTGCCGTTGTAGTCCTTAATGTTGCACCAAACGCTTTCTATGTCATCTACGTCGCATTCATATCGTTGGCTACTAAGATGTGACTTTACTGCAATGAATACTCCCCCACCCAACCTATTTGGTCTGTCCCTTCTGTAAATTGTGAAACCGTTTGGAAAAACCTCATTGTTTGCTATATCTCCCGTGAGCCAACTTTCTGTTCCAACTACTATGTCTGCGTTTGTACTGACAAAAATATGTTCAATATCCGATATTTTGTTTCTAATGCTACGGCAGTTTAATGTTATAATTTTAATATGGCTAATAACTTCTTGTTTTTCGGTTTTATGTACGCTAACAAAACTGTTTTGAGACGATTCGTGGTGAACAGAGACAAAAGAATTACATTCACTTGCATTGCTATCTGTTATGTATGTAGAGGCACCAATTTTATTAAATTTACGTGGGTTATATGTTGTTTTAACGCAAGTATTTGTTTGTTCAATTTTTTTGGGGATATGAGAGGCAATACCTGAACTGAATTGACAAAAAGCGCTGGATTCTACTTTATTTTTCCCAATATATGACCTACGCCCTTGCCTACCAGCTATGCTAAACCCTCGAAACGTGTTCGTGTAACCTACGCGCTACCAACTGCGATGCCTCGGCAGTATAATGGACCCCGGAGCGATTAAGGGGTACCCGACACGATGAGAGGACGGGCCTCAGATCAACGAAGTCCGCTCCGATTCCCCGGCAAAATCCCAGCAATCTCTGATTTAAACCCTCAATGCGGCTCCAAACGAGCCTTCCGCGGTCTACACGCGGCACAATACTACATATACTTAATTTAATTGGGACCTTCAACTCTGCCTCGACTCGTTTCACCTCCGAGTGCATCTCCTTAAAGGAGCGCAGGATCTCTTCAGATCCACGTTCCGAGGCGTCGTTTGTCCCGACATGAGCCACAATGCGTAGCTTGGAGCAGCCCGTATTACTGACGGCCGCCTTCACCGCCAGCGTCGCCTGGGGTACCCCGCCGCCCGGTATACACCAGGACGACAAGAATCCAACACCTCCCTCCTGTTGGACTCTGCGGCGCAGTGGGTTCATTATACGCCGGACATTTGAACTACCTAATATAACGGTTCCCTCCCTCCCCGACCGCTGATGCCTTACCCTAGGCAGTGCCCTCGGAGTAGGGATAGGGGCTGCAGGTACGGTGGTGCTGTCATCCGACAGCACCTGGTACCTGTTGGAGACGGGGATGGTATCTGCCTCCACAGAGTCCAATCCTCGCCGCAGCGTTACCTTCCCCTTGCCCCGAGAGACGACCCTCCAATCGTCCGACCTACGGACGTGAGACACTCCCTCGTTGAGAGATGGGACACGGGGTAGGTCTCTAATCGCCCAGCCACGTGTTGCATTCGGACGAATCCGTGCCCCCCTATGGGCGTGGCGGGTTTTCGTATTCCCACCCTGAGCACCATCTCTCCCGAGGGGAGCCCTCCGGCCGGCGATCTCCGATCGAAGCTCTCGCACCATTCTCTCCAGCATGACAATACGGGCCCTTAAAGCCGCGCATTCGCCAGTGCCTTCGAGCATGGCAACAGGGGACCTGGATGAAGCCATCCTAATTTAATTACCAAGTTCCCAACAAAAGCTAACCTGTATACACTATGCTAAAATTTCTAGAAGGGGTTAGCTAAATTTAGCTCAAACAATAAGTTACGATTTGAAATTGAATATGAAGCCTAAGTGGAAAAAACGATGCTTGAGTAAGGTCTGGTTTTCAGAGGACCAAAAAAAAGATAGTAAGAAAAAGGAAAGCACTCACCGGTCACCAATCAGAGTCGAAGGACAAAAACCACCACAATCCACTAAATAAATTACTACTACCACACACTACGGTTAACAAACCACACACAAAACGAAAACAATATATAAACGAAGCAACGTATGCGTTGACACTACACTGCACTTCACTAAAACCAAAAGCACCAAGAATCAAGCTGGCAGGCAGGTAGTCTCTGGTGGGTCAAACCGGTTACCAGGAGCGCTCAGTAGGCAGTTCCGCTCAGGTTGAGGGCCAGAGAGAGAATGAATCCATCCTTGCCTTTAAAACGATCCCGCCGAATTTTTCATCGGATGCACATTGCTTTTGGTGAATATACACGACTCCCCTCCCACCAAGCCCAGCTGGGCCCAACCAGCCATGTACGCTTCCCCAGCGGCCATACGAGAGGAATTCTAAAAAAAATATTTAATTAACGCGTCATCGAATGAACGATGGCATATTAACAGTCCTCACCGGTTACATTGCTTTCAAAATTTCGCGTTTTGGGAGACATTTCAAATGTACCGATCTCTTCAGCTCAAAATATTTTAGAAAGATAGTTATTTCAAACACGTGGGAATGAAGAATATAGAAACGGTGATGCGAAGCAAGAATACAACGCACAAAAAATGCTAACGAGCTTAGTCACTTTATAACTAAAAACTATTCAACATTTTCTTCTGAAAAAACTCAGTTTGGAACATTAGGTTTAGATTGAGGGATAAATTAATGCAGAAATAGCTAGAGATATTATACATATGCACGCGTAAAACATTTTGACTGGTCAGATATTGAGTCAGTATGAAAAATTGGCTGGGTCTTAGGGTACGAATTTTTGGGTCGCTAAGATCGGTAGAACAGTGCTTAGTGAATCGGAAGTTCAGTACGATAAATATGGGATGAAAATAAATACATATAAAACAAAGGTTATGCGATTTTTCAGAAGGAAAAAGACTAAGCTAAATATTAAGATAGGAGGGCAAAAACTAGAGCAGGTAGAAGGTTACATATCTCGGAAGTGTTTTGACCAACACGGTCAAAGTAGTAGGGACATAAGGAGAAGAATTGCGCTAGGCAAGGAGGCTATTAAAAGGAGGAGGGAGTTGATGACAGGGACGTTGAGTAAGGATATTAAGAAAATACTCGTGAAAAACTTGATATGGAGCGTAGCTATGTACGGCGCGGAAACGTGGTCATTGAAGCAGGAGGATAGACGTAGACTGGAGGCTTTTGAAATGTGGGTGTGGAGAAGAATTGAGAAGCTGAAATGGAGCGAGAAGAAAACAAATGAGGAAGTACAATGGTATGGCGGGTGAAGAGAGGGGTTTGCTGGGGGAAATCCTATGGAGGTAGGAAAAGTGGATGAAGGGCGTATTGATCGGTAGTGGGATGTTGAAGACTGTAATAGAGAGGAGAATGTTAGGCAAATGAGGAAAGAGCAGGAACAGGATAGGGATGTTGGATGGGATGAATGGAGGTAGGAAGTACTCAGAGATGAAGAGGGACCTGATGTAGAGTAGGTTGCTAGATTTTGTGTTTTGTTAGGAATCACAAAGTATTTATTATGTAGATGTGTCCATCCCTAAACCTAACTTAACCTTATAGTAATAAAATCCGGCTACTTGGGTACCTCTTATTAATAACGTTGCGTAGAGGTGTTCGGAAGACTGCCGTGGATGAAGTAAAATACTTGGGGGTCACCATTGCATCGGATTTTTCTTGGGGAAAACATACTCGCACGATTTGTGGAGGGGCGCTGTTAATAGCTGGCTTCGTCAAACGTATAGTCGGAAGGTGTATTGACGAGCAAGCGAAGGAAACGTGCTATTTATCTTTAGTGCGGCCTCATATTGAGTGTGCGGTGAGCATTAGGAAACCTTTTCAAAAAATGTTAATTACAGAATTGAATATGGTACAGAGAAAAGCCCCTTGGTTCGGGGAAAAAGTTTACCAAAGGACACAAAGCGTCACACATTTAATACAGAACCTGGGGTGGGAACCTTTAGATATGCAAAGACGTAGGGCTAGATTTAACTTATTAGAATGATATTAAGCAGGTGGTTTTACATCCTACATTGGAGATATAATTAGATTCCTTAATTTCATTGACGGGTGCGACAATTACTACAAAATAAGAGAGTTAGATTGTCGAACTGATTTACTCAAGTATTCGTTTTTTCCGCGCACTATTCGCGACCAACGTAAAAGGGGAAACACCTAAGAAAATAATAGGTACACATTGTCGAAAATAGGCGTTTATAAGAATTAATTCCCGTCATAAAATACACTTTACAAATTCAAATCTGGTGTCCTAATACCCCCGGCCGTGTGCCCTAGAGCCAGGTGGAGTGTTTATGAATGCATACTATAAAGCTTATTTAATTTGTGAATTGTCCGTCCGGTATGTGTAGTATACTAACCAGTAATAGGGGTCTGAATCACATGTGTGTCTGCACTCTTTTAACGCATTTTCTTGTCCTCTTTGGGTGAACACAGCAATAGCTGCTAACCTTTAATACTCGTGATATGAGTAGGCAGGTTGCATGATTGAAGTTTGGTCGCCCCATTCCACGCGCTTTTTAGTGGATCGCGGGGTGCCAGGTGCATGAGGAAATAGAGGGACTATGTGTAGAATGGCTGGTGACCTACCACCCCCTACCACACGTCCTTGCGACGACTTACGGTGTATTCTGCAGATATATATTTGAATAGGGGCATATGGTGCATATCTTGACAAAAATACTGCTTTTCTGCTCTGCTCTTACATAGTAACAGCATGTCTTTGGATTTTGCTCAAGATGTTTGCATAGCATTTTATATTTAATGGAATGTTATTTCGTTCATATCACTGCCAATGAAAAGTCGCTGGATATATATTTCCTGCCTCTTTTTAATTCCTCAACAATCCTCTCTACTCTCCCACCATGACTATCACTTTCCCATTTGGTTTCTTTTCTCTTTATTTCACCTTTTCCAGCCTCCTTCGCACCTGCATTTTAACAACCTCCAATCTACCTCTACCATATTGCTGCAATCACCTTGTTTCCGAGCTCTACAAAACCAGTCTCCGTATCAGCTTCGGGTGTAAGGACCTAAATCAAATCCAAAAGGGTTTTGAGACATTGGAGCTAGAATTAATTTTAAAGAAAAGTATATAGATTAATTTTTGGTGGTAGAGAATTTCACCCGAAACTATTTAAAATATACAGTAAACTAATAAAACAATCGTAAAATCAATATATTATTTGGGTGTTGCAATAATTTAAGAATTAATTAAAAACAATACGTATTAGTCTTAGGGAAGCCATGTTTCATTAAACATGTTGAAGGTAAATATAAAGAATAGGTGAGGAAGAGGCGTTACTTTGCTTTAGTTTGTCCAAATTTGGATCCTTGGGAAGTGTTTAGGGTCAGAGTATATAAGCCAATTTTTTTAATGGCAACGAAAAAAATATAATCGTGACGGTTACTTTGGTGGAATTAGTTTAGGAGACCCTTGATTTACGAAGAGAGGAAGTGAGAATTCTATACCGAAGAAATTATTATGACACCATATTATATTGGTAGATTCCACCACCTGGATTAAATAAGAGACGAACACCGTTAACAACCAGATGTAAATACTCGACCTCATGGTACGCAAAACGTAACAAAATCGAACCCGAGCAAAGGAATATATTTATTGAGAGACAATTATTTTATAATTAAGTCAATTGGTGCATGCTGCACAGGAATTGTCCCGCTACTTGCAGCGTTGGATCATATACTCCAATTGTGACCTTGTGGGAGGAGACCGTTGCATTTTGCGTGTCCATGTAGTAGTGGAAATTTGCCTTCTTACTTTTCAAATTCTGGCTAGCAGGTTATTCTATAATTTTTTTAATGCACCCTAAGGTTCAATTGTTTATTAGTTGATAATATATGTAATTGCATTCGTGTGAGTTGAAAGGATTTTTGCATGAATGCATACTCCTCATTACCTGTAGGTATAGGTTTGCATGGATGTGTTGATTTTGCATGTGGTTTTGTTCCCTTTTACGGGAGGTGACCTAACACCCCCGCCATACACCCTTGAGGCGGCTTGCGGGGTATTGAGTGGATGTAAAAATGCAAGGCTGCATGTGTACAGGTACAAGATATTTTGTATGTAAGCTAATATTTGCTCCACTGCAAGTACGAACAAATAGATGTGAATATAAGACTTAAATCGTCAGATAAATGCGAAATTACATCTGCTAATATCGCCTCCCGACACACGACCTTGCGGCAGCTTATGGGCATAGTGTAGATGCAGAAAAGGTTCTTATTAAAGTGTGCGCTATGCTAAGATAATAGCCAGTAAATAAAGTAAGTAATTCTCAAATTCAGAAGCTATTTCACACGGAAATACGTAGTCGGTGGCATGGTGGAATTTATTTCTCTAGTCCTGAAATATATGGATGGCGGCAACACCATACAATGTTGATTGAATGAACGCAACTGTGGTGCTTCTGATAGGGTTGCTACAAGGACAAGGAAAATTCTGGAAAATAGCACCCATTTAATTATATAATTGGAAGTACTTTTTTTTTAAAGAGCCGTAATATTCATAACACAAAAGAAACACATCGAGAATATTACACATATATGTAGATAATATTTTACATGAAATTTATACGGATTTAAATAGGAGAACAAATAGTTGAGGTTCATTGAAGTTAAAAAATTTTAATTGCAGAATAATTCGTATTGCTTAACACCAATTGGTACGGTTTTAGTGTTGATAAAATTAAGCAAAGTTCCTTTGTGCTTCGACATAGAGCAACCAGAGACACAGGAAAAGATTAAGCTATAATGGAGGAAAATAATTATAAAAAAGTTTGCGAAATCCGAGGCTAGAAATAAATATACAGGAGAGAATAAAAAGGGTCCTTCATCGTAAATATTTTGGGACATGACAGCTTGTTGAAGACAGTGCGGAGGGAAGAGTGAACTCGAGAAAGAAAATAGGAAGTCCCCGGATGTCATACATGAAACAAATAATGACAGACGTGAGGGCGAAGAAATATGAAGCCACGGGAGATGTTATCCGACAGGAGAACTGAGCGAGGGCTGCGTCAAACCGATCGCAGGATTGATGTCCATTCACTGAAGATGATGGAGCATTATTGTCAGAAACGACGCAGATATTCCCTCTAACACATTTAAATTATGACTCGATGATATTAATTAAAATGTGTGCTGTGAAGTCATATGGCCCCTGCCCAAATTCTAGAATTTTGCTCAAGTGACATTTTTCCTAAATACCAAAGGGCATTTTTTTCCTCAAACCGATTTTGCGAAAACACACTTCAAATTATCTCACGACTCCAGACAGTTCTCGGCACTGAAAACCGAAAAAATATCGTACACATGTCTGTCATAGGGCTTCCATCATTTAACTGACAGGCGTCTTGTTAAATATGCCTGTAAATATGCATCGCCATTGATTACCTGCCTGTCGTCTCATGTGATGGAGACTCCGACTTAACAACCTAGCTAGAGTAAATTTAGAATTCTCGGCTTACGACCCAAAAATAAATATAACAGTTTTCGAGACGTTTCTTTGCGCGAGAAAAAAAGAGCATGATTCTCATTCTCATTCTATGCATGGGATGTTGGGAGCCATAACTCTTTCCAGGGACGGACGGACGAGAATGACAGTGAGAAAAGGGCTTGCACGGGGGCTGAGCTCCACGGCTTCCGCTGGAAGATGAAACGTGGAGAGGAGAAGCTCAGAATGAGAGAATGGAGAAGTTAGACGGGCCCGAGTGCACGGAGGAGATTGGTGAGAAAAATCGGAGGTGATTCGAGGGACTTGTTGAAGGTGAAGGTGGTGGGGAATTTGAACGGGTACCGCTGGTATCACTCTTGAGTGAGACTGAAACGTTGCAGGAGGGGCAGAACGTGCTTTTTCATGAACCCTTGGGCGTGAAAATCACCTATTGAGTTTGAAACGGCATGATATATGGGATTTGTAAAACTAAAGCAAATAAAATCTTGCCCCATATATGAGATCAATGAAAGGAGTTTTCGTATGTAATATTTACCTGAAAGATCAACGTGATTTGCTAACAAATTTGCTGGAGTTGACCAGGAAGTAGATGATACCGTAAAATACCTAGGCGTTAATATAGCTGACTAATATGTTAACATGCGGCCTTCACTTGCGTAAAATCTGCGGGTAGCAATTAAAAAATTGAGATTCCTTAGATATATTTTGGCAGGATTGACTATGAGGTCAAGAAACGTGGCTACCATGCCCTTGTTTGCTGCGGGTTTATGGGATCCTCATGAGTTGGGCTTAATTTTGGAACCAGATCGAGTGCAACACGTAGCTGCTAGCTTGGGGAAAAATTATTTGAAGAAGGTGTCACGACTCTTGGGAAGAATTAGAATGAAAGTCACTAATTGGCCTTTGCTTTAAATACGGGTTAAATGTACTGCGTAAATATGAGGCAGGTTATTTATTTGAGCATTTTAAAAACATTACAGGCCCAGAATTACTGTGGTAGATCAGGTCACGTACGTAAAATCAGAGAGATATATAGCACAACTAATACATTTAAAATGTTGTTTTTTCCTCGTACCATTAGAGATCAAAATAAATATGGGAGGAATCGCGTAGGAGATAATTAGCATTGGCAGTGTATAAATTTTTTCAGTATCCTGCATGTTATTTTTTAATTAATTAGACCCATGTTTTAACAGTTTTCCCGCATGATACTTATCATGTTATTGAATATTGTTGCATGTAAGTGTCTTCTTTCGTGTGATTAACTTTGTTCCAGGGCATGATCAAACTAATATTTTGTAGAGGTATCTTGATTGGGAATGTGCATTCATGCCTGGTGGCCTAAAGCCCCCGTGACATGCCCTTGGGGCAGCTTGCGGAGCATCATGTAAATGCAACTGTAAAACCTCATTTAGAATATGCATGCAATATACCAGATCCGACCGAAAAAGGTATTATTCGGGAAATTGAAAAGGTTCAACACAGAGCAGGCTGTTTCGCTAAAAAACTGCTGGGTTAAATGAAAAGCGTCATAGAAATGCTCGAGTGGGGATGGAGATCATTAGAACAAATACAATTCAATGCTAGTTCGAACTAATTAAAGAAATTCAGAGCCGCCAGTTTCAGCTCCGGTCGCTTCGATCATCAATATAAAATCCGAGATATAGATGCCAGAACTAGCAGACGCAAGGGCTCCTCTATCCCACGGAAAATACGGGATAGTTATTGTAGGGTTTAAGCTAAAAATAATGCCACTTGCCACTTTCAGCAGATTGAGAAAAAATTATTTTTACGTTTGCGTGCATTATTTGCTATTCTCATGTATTTTTGGCAAATCCCTACCAGCATGACCGCATGGGACCGATTAATTCATATTTTTACGAATCAAACTGATAGATAAAAAAGGGAAAGGTGGAAAATTTGCAGCCTCTGTAACCATTCAGTTTGCGAAGGAAAAATTTTCACAAATTTCAAAATATGTTGTTCAAAAAATTTTTATTGTTATTATATCAAAATTATATTTTGTGTATAATTAGTACCCAGGCACTCCAGAATGTGTCTAGGTTTACAATTTTAAAACTTTTAACTTCAGGAAAAAGTAGTTAACATTTTTTCTCAGCGTTTTCTCCTCCAAACGGACATGCTCGGAGTTTCGGGGTTGGATATAATTTTTTCAACAGACTCATGCATAAATCTAGTGTTGTGGGTACCCAGGTACCTGGTTATAGACAAAAGATGTAAGTGAATGCCACGGAGGTGAAATCTCACTTATCTCCCTACCTTGGTAAAGTTATCATTTAATTACTTCATTTCTGAATGCATTATATCGTACTCCATAACAAGCTACGAGCGGGTTATTAGGAAATGCCCCTGTTTTCCAAGATGCAATGGGAGAGGAAATAGGTTGAAGAAAAGGATACGTATAGTAATGAAAACTTTGTTGTTATCCAGCGCTCTCACTGCCAAAAATATATTCCCAGAATTTGTAATGTAAAAGTACAGCAGCCATTTTTCAAGCAACTAGTGGTCAGTTAAAAACACGGGATGAACTTCTTTTTCGATTTGAGGGACGGGAATGAAGAAAAATAGTGGCTTTTAAGTTCTCAACAACGCTGAAAAAGATTGGAGATGAGTTGGTTACCCAATCCTAAAAAATAAACGAAAGAATGTTGCAATTTCCAGAGTGGCATGCGGCATATGGCATAAATTATAACCACGCTCTGAAACAGAATATTATTTTGTAGATCGGAGTATTTTGGACACTCATGTCAAATCAACCCTTACGACTATAAAATCAATCAGTGGGTATGTGCTTTCTACGCCACTGTACAGAGATTTGCGCTGGTTTTGCAAATCAAGAGAACTCATGTTATTCTGCGTTACCAGACCGAATAAATGAAGATAGAAAGTCAATTCAATTGTACCAGGCCTAAATTTGAGGAATAATATCTTTAGGAATTAGAAAAAAACTTAGTAGATTTCACCAAATCTTATCGTGGCAAGACAGATTTCATCATATTCGTTACATCTTCAGATACTTCCTGAAGGTATCTGAAGATGTCATAAATATGATTATTTCGGCCGTGTTGTAACAAGTGTTGGTAAAATTAAAAAGTTTTTTTTCTGATTCCCGAATAAAGAAGGAATGAACGAATGAAGTAAGGCAACTGCGTTACTAAGCTATCTCCCAGTTACCTCTCTTTTCTGGAAATCGCTGGGATTTAAATTATCTACCCGCTACCGGTGGAGGTTTTAGGGGACTAAAGACTTTTCATTCGTTTCCAGATGTATCGTAATATTTTATCTGGAAATTACCATAGCAGGGTATAATGAGAGTTTAATTAGCACTGCTCAAACGGATCTTCAGGGAGAGACTAATTGGTTAAATTCTAGCCATGATAAATATCAGCTGCTCATTTGTATCAACTCAGAGCGGGGCTCCTCAAAAGTCAAAAATGCACAAAACTCAAATTTGAACGTAATTCAGCAGTTTTGGTTACATGGCCTGGCTTTCCAAAACTCACCTTAGACTTGGGCTACAGAATTTAAAAACCCTGACGCTGGGATATTTTCTCGGGATATTCGCGAGACTAGACGCAATTAGAAATTAGTATTAATATACCAACTACATTTTCATGAAATGCATCAATGTTGCTGACTCCTTGCCCGCCTGACAAATTAAACACCACGAAAAATCTTCTAGCCGTGCTACTTGCAAATTTTCCTCAATACTTGTACAAGGCACGGCAAAATAACTTCCTTTTTTCAGGCGTACAACGCTTTCAACAGAGGAAGTTATTTTGCCGCACCCTGTATACATGAATTATCTATACACTAAGTGATACCTAATTAATATGCGTCCTTTGTGACTGATTTCAATTAAAAGTGCTTTGCGAAACAAGTTGCAGTTATTTGACCAATTTGTATTCATTTTATTCAGTGCCCTTTTGAAGTAAACAGCCTTCTTCATTCTCACCAAATTCTCCTCATTTTGTAGATGTAGATGTAATCCAGACAGATTTATGGGTGATTTAGCGGTTTTCGCTTAAACGTCCCAGTGCAGAGTTATCTGTGACCATTAGAAAGTATTTACACCCGGCAAGTAAAAAGCTGTATGTTTGCCTACAATCCGCATCACACCTTCCACGAAATTTATGTTTGACACCCAGTAGGCGGTCTGATACTGGTCCATATTTAATGGGATTGACTGAATCCGGAGCCACAAGAACTCCTTCAGGACGTGGGAGGGACTTTTTATTATGACCACCCGATATTTAATACGGAAGTTATTACGAAGGGTGACCGGTGGGAGACGCCCTGGGAGCACGGTGCTGAGGATGTTGAGGGATACGAGGGGCAGGAAGGCGAAATGAGGGTTTGCGAGGACGAAAAGTCCTTTTTAGGCAAATGTAAGCGATGGGGAGTTGGAAGGGGAGGAGTGAAAGATAGCATATGTGTGTATGCCAAATAAATAAAAGTAAGTATATACTTATTCGCTCCGGGAATCTTGGAGTTTATAGAGAGTTGAGAGGATTGAGTTGGTTTAAAAATAAGGCTAAGTTGGAGGATGGAGGTTTGGAAAGAAAAATTGTAACGGTTGCGCCAGGGAGCCATCAAAATGTAAACTTTTTCCAACAAAAACTTCCCCAAAAGATTCCCGCTGAAATATATTTTAACTCTAATTTTTGTTTCCTTTTTCCTCCACTCTATATTTTTAATTTATTCATTTGAAGAAGGAATGCTGTATTTATTTACTCTTTCTCACCATTCCCGAAACCTCACTTATTTAAGAAATTCTCGTCTCTCGCTTTTTGCGAAATGTGTGAACAGTTGAATTCTTTCTCGAAAGGAAAATATTTTAAGAGGCCGAATTACAGGATTGCTGCCTTTTGAACTGCTCATAAATTAACTCTACAGATTACAGCTACAGATCTGGCATAGGCTGAAAAATGATGACTTTACGGTGATGTTCCAAATGTTTCGGTAGATGTGCTTGAAGCCCATTTCCGAGAATTAATGTTATTAATGCTTGAAACCAAGGAAACATTCCCTTCATGATTGCTGTTGTCATTACTTCAAAAATATTAATCCCTAACGTATCAAATTTTGTCTAATCTTAGCCAAGGAAATGATCAATTAAAAACATATTAAAGACAAAATTGAATAGGTACAGAGGAAGGCCGCTTGGTACGTGAAAAACTCGCACCAAATGACACAAAGCGTCAAATATTTAATACAGAATATGGGGTAGGTACCTTTAGATATGAGAAGACTCAGGGCTGGATTAAACTAATTACAAATACATAAAGCATGTGATGTCGCATCCGACATTGAATATATAAATAGATCCCCTAATTATATTGATGGGGCCGAAAATTACTACAAAATTAGAGTGTCATGCTGTCAAACGGTTAGATTCAAGAATTCGTTTTTCCCGCGCATTATTCGTGACGGCAATAAAAGGGGGAACAAAATAGGTACGCGCTGTCGATAATAGGGGTATACAAGATTAAATTCCCAAAAAACACTCTCCAAGTCTGACATCCTAACGTCCCCCACCGTGCGCCCTTGTGCCAGTTGGGGTGTAGGCGAAAATATATAAAGTATTTTTTAATTTTCCGCCCGAAACGTGTAAAATGCTAGCCGGTATTAGGTGTATGAATTTCATGTGTGCCTGCCCTCTTTTAACGTACTTTCTTGTGCTCTTTGAGTTGATACAGGAATAGCTGCTAACCCATTTAATAGTCGTGATATCATTAAGCAAGTTTCACGATTGAAGTTTGGTCAACCCTTTCCACGTGCTTTTTAGTGGATCGCAAGGAGGTAGGTGAATGAGGAAATAGAATGAATTTATGTAGGATGGCTGGTGACCTACCGCCCCCTGCCACACGTCCTTGCGACGGCTTGCGGTGTATTGTGTAGGTGTAGAAGACACGGAGTAGTATGTTTGCAGTAATTTTTTCCACTATAAATATATGCCAGACACAAAAATTTCCAAACCTCCCATATGTTTCCATAAAATCGAAAGGAAAGGGACTGACTACAATAGAATACATTGTAACAAGGGTGATAAGGAATGTGAAAGGAGGACGCTTCTGAGCAGACATTATACAGCAAAAAACATTATCCTATACGGAGAACAACTTTATTGACAGCTAGTTTTTAGTTTTGTTGAAACTTGTTCATCTTATTTAATTAAACTGAATTGATTAATAGTAACGGGCGCTGCTCGATCGTTCATATGCGCTCAGTTATCACTAAAAACTGCTCGTATAATTCTAAAGTGTGAACATTTAAATTGTTATAGAATAGCATTACTCCAAATTAGAGTGATAGCCAATCCGAAATTTTCTTTTCATTTTTGCATATCGGGTGCAAAAAAATGCTCTAGCTTGTGTTTATGTAGGCTATTGCATACTTAAATGTTAAGTAGCGTAAATTAATTTTGAAATTAAAGCTTGGAAATAAAATAAAAATTTATCATTTCAAGTTGTAATTTTATTTGGATTTGCATTCCTAAAAGATTTTTGAAAAATGATGAAGATAAAAACTGCTTCATGTCCGCTTACGTGTACTTCGGTAATGACTTAGCTTATATTGTATGTGCCATCATTCCGTCTTGGGAAGGGGAAAAAGTATTGGCCGAAGGATGAATGAAACCATAAATATTCCAAGACTTTATACATTACTATTTTACTGATCTAAATTAGGATGATAGCCATTAGTTGACCTTAGGTTGAAATACAGGTAGATTTTATTGTATCAATTTCTAGCAGTCCCCTATTCCTAGGATGTTAAAAGCATATTATGCCCCCAACTCATATTAGTAGATCAGATGACGTACGTTCAATTAGAAAGACAGAAAGTACATCGGATAGTTTTAAAATGTCTTCTCTCCTAGTATCATTAGAGATCAAAATAGATATGACCACAGACGCGAAGAAGATAATTAATATGGGCAGTCTTCATATTTTCTCGCTATTATGCATGAGTTTTAAATAAAGAAATCCAAATGAAATTACCCCCGGATGATTGGAATGTATGCTGTTATTGAATATTATTGCATGTAAGAAACGTTTTTGTGATTAACTTTTTTCCAGTGTATAATCAAACTAAGATTTGTGTAGGGGTGCAACAATTGTGATTGTGTAAGCGTGGCTAGTGGCCTAACAGCCCTCGCCACATGTTCTTGTGGTGGCTTTTGGGGTATTACGTAAATGTAAATTTTTTATAAAGAAAATGGCTCCTTTAAAAAACGAAGAAATTTCAATCTATAGAAACTCCTTTGGAATTTCTAGCCCTAATAATCTTTCTATAATTGTGCCATCTTTAAGCTTACTCACACGCCCATTTGTAGCAAGTTACAATGGAAATAATTATTTTCTGACCTTATAAACATTAAGAATATCATTAATACTAATCATTTGATGCCGTTGCCCGTACGGTTATTTTTTAATTTTTAACTCCGTGATAACGATCACTCCGAATTTTCAACCTATAAGGTAGAAAAGGGCGAAGCGTTACATTTAGTCGTTTCAAAAATATTTTTCCAAAAAAATGAATAAAATTCGCGTAATAATATATATATATTTAAAAAAAGGCACACATACTAAAATTTGTGTCTATTATGGGTAGCAGCCAGTTGATAAAAATTTAATATGAGAAAATAATCTTTCCCTATCCGGGATCAAAGTATTTCTATAATATTTCCGCGCAAGGGCTAGCTTATCAAGTAACACTCCTCGCATAACGGTTACGGCAGTAGGAAAATGGAGTGATCCTTGATGATGTGGTGATTATTCGGTAAATCCAGCATTGCAGTGTTATTTGTCTCTCTACCTCAGGTTGCATACTAATGTCTTAAATAAGGGTTTCTTTTTCATTTTTAGTATCCTTTAAAATATGATCAGGTTGATTTTGAGTAACAAGGTTTTGTAATAATATGCAGTTTATTTAGATCTACATGGGTAATTTGTGCAAAAAATTACAGATTTCAGCCATAAAGTATTACTTGGTCAAAAACTCTATCAAATATTTCTTTTGCAACCAATGTATCACTGGCCGGTCACAAACCTTTAATGAATCGCGTGAGTATAAGTAAGACGGTTAAATCCAGGGGAATAAAATAGTTTTGAACATCTTATTAAATTATTACATACAATCCCAAAGGAACATTCATGCACAATTTTCACCTGTCATTTACAAATTCTTAGTCGTGAAGAAATATGGAGCAATGAGAATGAGAAGATGAGAGATGAATGAGATAATACATTGAAGGAAAAACTAGTAGATGTAATTTTGGGCGTCCCCCAGGAAGGTGTAATATCACCATTTCTATTCTTAATATACATTAATGACTTAAGAACATACGTTAGAAGCATCCTCAGATTATTTGCAGACCACACCGTGGCGTTATGCAAGGAAATAAGGGGCCCATCAGATAGCGAGCTACTTTCTAGAAACTTAAACACTATATCGGATCAGGATAGTATAAGGAATTGGGATTATTACTTAACATAGGCAAATGCGCAGTTTTGATGGAATGAACAAAGAAGAGATGAGCAGGGCATTGTTTATGAAATAGATGGTTCAGTACCAAATTGAATATTTGGGGGGTGTTCTAAAACCACGTCTTTCATAGAGAGAATATATCATGATAACATGCGGATTCGCTTTAAAAATACTCAGCTTCAATAATTTGGTGGGGAAATGTAATGAGACAGTAAAAGAGAGGTGTTATTTTCCTTTAATTAGGCCGCATTTGAAATATAACAAGTGTATGGGAACCTTTGGAGAAAGTGTTGCTAAAAGAACTAAATAAAGTTCAGAGGACATTCGCCAGATATGTCGAAAATGTTTACGATAAGAAGACAATGTGAAAGGCCTTTTAGAGGAATTAGGGTAGGAGTCACTTTATTCCCGAAGAGAACAAGCAAGAATTAGAATTTTAGCAAGGTTCAGAACAAACGAGTTTCACAATGACAGAGAAGGAATTATTATGACCCCACATTATTTAGGCAATTCAGACTTTGAAGAAGTAAAAATAAGATAGATAGACTCCAGTACAGATAGGTACAAATATTCGTTCTTTCCCTGGAAAATTAGGAATCATCATAATAGGAAATCAGAGTGAATATGGAAAAAGTAAAGACATTCAATTTGCCAGTCGGGATAAGATTAAAGGCTTCGTAGACAATTAAGTATATTCGTCGGTTAATTAATTGTTAATGCATTTGCTGGCGTGTAAATTAGAAAGCTTTTCATGAACTAATACGCCTCAGTGGGTCTAGATTTGCATGAGTTTATTAGTTTTGCATATGTTTTTATTTTTTTACGGGCGGTTATCTAACACCCCCCGCTGCACGCCCTTGCGGCGGTTTGCGTGGCATTTTGTAGATGTATTATTACGGGCCGTGGCAATCCAGGGGGTAGAGTACTAGTTTAAGGTACAAAATTGATTCTAATTGTTACATCTAGAAATCCTCAGCTTCTTTCGGTCTATGTAATATTTCTGGATACCAAATCTTCCTGGTTAACTACAGATTGATGGAAAGGAACTGCTCACAATCACCCTAAGATGGGAATTTCACACGCCGTTTATATCTAAATAACGCCCTGCAAGCCCCCAAGGGCATATGGTGGTATGTGGTAGGTCACAGCCATACATACAGTACTGCAAGTTCATAAATACATTTGAAAGTATATTAGCTCAGACACAAAAGAACTCGTACACATAAACACATATATGTATGCCTATATATCATTCAATAATTGGCTGAAAGATTAAATGTTTATCTTTAAGTAAATAAATATAGAGCTCAGTACGATATGTGATCAACCTCCACCTATCAAACCAAACCGGGTTGATTATCTTATTTATAAAATAATCGCATTAAAATAAAAAGAACTTGACAATGGCTTTTTTGACACATCGCAAACGTTTATTATACTAATCGTAAAAAGCTTTGTGGACCGCGTCATGCCTCAGGATAGAAAATAATTCCACATAAATGATAAAATATTGGCAGAGCAGAGAGGCATTAACTCGGAGAATAGGTACCACATAAAAATAATCGCTTTTTAAAATGAAGGGTTTATTAAAATTGGTTCATTTGACATACCTCTTTTCCTAGTCACTACTGCATAATTCAGTCATCCAAACTATCCAGTAGGAAAAAAATGCAGATCATCTTTAACGTGAACTTCTGGTTGTGCATTGATAAATACCGTCATTGTAATGAATGCGCAGTATGAGAAAAACGAATTTGCACTTTTCCACAAGTCTATTGGTGATGTTCCACGCGTTTCGGTTCACTAAACCATCATCAAGACCTGACCTAATGATGGTTCTGTGAACCGAAACGCGTAGTACGTTACCAATAGACTTGTTAAAAAGGGTAAGTTTGTTTTTCACATAATGACCAACTTCCACTACATCTCGCCTGAATCTGTTGAATGTATTCGGATATACAGTAAATTTACCAAATCTTTAATCGAGCCAACAACTGGGTTCCATAAAGATAATTTAATAGCAGTGCTCCAAGAGAAGATGAAATAAAATCCACTGACGGATGAAAAACTTGTGAAACCCTTAGGCGACAGGGGGTCGTGTTTGATTCTACAAATTTACTCGAGGGAGTGCGAGCTAAAGGAGATGTGTTATTTTTCACGAAACTGAGGACTCAGCAGATAATCGTTCCGTATAGAGTGTTATTTTTGTCTCTTATTGACTCATTGCCGTGGCCATTCTTTTTAGGAGCAAGAGGAACATTTTTTTATCCCACCCTACGTTCTCAAGGCAGAATAGAGAAAGAATCAAAAAACAAATACCCCGAGAAAAGTGTGGGTCAACTAGATCAGGATAGGTCATCGGATGCCGATCCGATAAGCGAGCTTCCACCCGTTTGTGGTGTAACTTATTTGCGCTCTTGCATTAACAGCCCCGTGAAATCCTTTTGAGATAAGGAATAGTACTACTAGAGGATCCCTGGCAATGATTACTTCCAAGCCCGCCTCTGCTCACGACCAAACCTGGAGCACTAAAACGCGTCCCTTTAAGCTTAAAGGAAGCTGGTGTCAGTATGGTAAAAAATTGCCTTGGGTCGTCTTCTATTGTTCAATGCTTTTGCCTACCGTCAAAAGTATATTTTGAATTACTAATTACTGTAGACCTACGAAGAGGAAAAGAGGTTTTAGATAGGAAACTTGCTAATCTACGACGCCAAGAGTTCTGAACCAAAAAGTTTGGCTGAATTTAGAACGCTCCTCTGTGGCTCCTGCCTTAATCTGTGGAGAGGGAACCTCAAATATCTACACGCCAGGTTCCGCCGAGGAGGAATTGAGTTACCCTCGCCGTTTTTTATTGAATTCGGAGTCAAAATGGTGTGGTTTATTCATTCGCTTTGCATAATTCACGCAATAAGGATTCAATTTCGCCATAATTCATGCGCGTCTCAAAATGTAATTCTCCTTACCACACCGTTAAATTCTTATAAAACTACGATCAAATTCAACATATTCATTGACCAAGCGAAGAAATATTTGAAACGTATAAGTACTTAGAGGAAGACTGATAACCGCCCAGCCAATGGTCTAATGATGTGGATAATCGGCCACTCGTGCTGTCAGAGCGCTCGTCATAAAAATACTCGTATACGATGGACACTATTCCACTGCTACATTCGCAGAACGGGAAAGGTGGACGAATTTTCTACCCCAATGCCATTATGACGAAAAATCAGCACTGAGTGTCACTCGAATTGCGCGTCAACATTGCAGCTTTAAGAGCGTCTCCGATTATTAACATCCATGATGCGAGGACGTCGATTCCAGCCCATTACAATCCATAAAAATCACGATATTGAAGAACACACCCCGATTACCGTCACCTATTTTCGATCCAGTGTCCTGCGATCAGTAGCCCATCAGCCCACCTGCAATGCTCCTTAACTTATCGTAGATTGTATTAATCCTCACTGAAAATCCTTACTTTTACATCCTTTTCAATTGACTTTTAAATAAAAACCATGTTATTTGATTCTATTTCACCCGATCTCAATGCAGCTTGGATTTACTTGCCTTAAACATAAAAGGGTTTATGAAGTTAAAAAACTGTGCGAGATACTTTCATTGACTGTGATAAAGGTTTGAAATGCTAATAACTAATGTCCAGTATAAAAAATAAAGCAAATTCAATGATGTTTTCATCGCTGCAGAAGGAGGATTGAGTTAAATGGTAGAACGAGCACCAGCACGCAACCTGTCTGCAGCCTATCGAAAGCGATGTTTTTCTTTCGTCTTCCAGCCTCAAGTCTTCGCACAGCTGTTTCAACACCACAGTTTTGCTGTCTTTAGGTGATGTCTTGTCTGCAATTTCTAGAGCTTCCCAGCAAAATGCTGTGGGTAAAGAATGCACGTGGACCAATCTCGACATCATAATAGCCCTAGCTTTTCTTTCTCTCTCGCCTTACATACGTCTTCTCATGATTGTTCAGACCGTGCTTCTAGCGGCGCTCCATTTATCAGGAATGTTTTTCTCTGGAAATTTGAGTTAACGATGGCCCTTACTATTCTCAAATAATGCAAGACATGCACCCAGAGTGAATAATGCCAACATATTAGCCAATTAACATATTTTTTCTTTTAACACTTCAACAATATAAATTAGGAAACCAATGCCGGCAATTTTTAGTCGTAAAGAGTTTCAAATACTAGCAACAGGAATATGGAATAAAAATAAAGTCAAACGAAATGTCATATCTTAAAAGGATTATGGATTAACGGGACTCTGTTTCACGGAACCTTTATGACTGTTAATTCAAAAAAGAGTGTACAGATTTTGAAGAGTTTGAATAGTAGATTTTGGACAGTTATTGATAAATACATGGATTACTCATTATCATTGATTTCTAGGAAAACGTCTTCGAAGACTGCATCTACATAATACCCCGCAAGCCGCCGCAAGGGCATGTTGCGGGAGGTGTTAGGTCACCACTCGTAAAAGGGAATAAAACCACATGCAAAACCAACATAGTTACACCCAAGTGGCGTATATATTCATGCAAAATCCTTCCAAACTTACACGCATGCAAATAATTATACTATCAACAAACATACACATGCAACATAGAATGTAATAAAAATTTATCCAAAAATATGCAAATTGGAATAGATGAGTACGAAGGGACCTCATGGACATGCAAATCGTGGCCTCCGACCCCAAGGACACAGGTAGGGAATGTGACACAAGTGAGCTATCCGTATTTGCGTTAATTCCTTCTTCAATTAAAACAAATTCAACCGTTTGTTTCAACCGAAATTCCCAGTTTATCCCTGCCTCTTCAGAAAATTCGTAATATCCGATTGGGGGGTATTTATTAAATTACTCTTTACATATCACCGTAAAAATGGAGCCCAGGCTTCAATGCTTATGTGCTAAAAAAATTGAGGCATACGATAGCATCTTCACTGTACTGCACCCCTACTGGAAATGGTGTGGAGTTGGGAAATTGAGTTCATTGAGTGCGCTTCGGGGAAGGATACGGAGGCGGAAATAACTACTCACTGATAAGAGTGGCCTCAGAAAGACAAATTTCTTCTGAAACTTTCATCTCTTGTGAGGCGCTAAGTTCTCTTAAACTGTTTGAAGAACAAAAAGCTTTTAAATTATTACAAAGTAGTCGTTAGCTCAAGAGAAAAGAAAAAAATCTTATTACAGATATTGTGAACCAAAGAGTAATTTTCCTAAGCGCTTTACCAGCAATAGTGTGACAAATGACAATAAAGATAATATTTTATGTCCACTGGATAAGGAAGGTACGTGGTCGTTAACAATCTACGGTAGCTCGATGTTTGAAAACAAATTTGCAACCCTAAAGACGCTCTCATTATTTATTATATGTCTGCCTTGGCACACGTCCTTAACAATGGCGAACTTGAAACGAAGGTTTTCCCCAGTTATGTACAGAGGACACCAGAAATTTTGGGTCACTCCCAAGTCGTTCCATTTGGCTTAGTGACGGTTTCATTGGAGTTACAGTCAGCTTCCTAAGGTGTAACTGCAGATGCTGGCTGCAATACCATGGAATAGTCAGTTCGTAAAATTTGGGTGTAACCCGAAAACCCAGACGTCACGTTTCAAAAATGTAACTGATACTGTATGTAATATTTTATAATGGAGTGAGATTAAACAGTGAGGTCGATTTGGCCATAATTGATCGCTAGAGTCTTAACGGCGGATACTTTCCTCATGGTATACTCTTGAATTTCAAGTTTAGCGTGGAAACTGATTCAACGAATGTATTTTCCCGTTATGTTTGACCAACAGCCCTTTAGAACCGGCATTTTCATAGCATGTGCGTGCTTTGCGTAAACAAAAATGCCGGTGAGGTCGTTCTGCGACGATTCAAAATATGACAAATTTCTTTTTATTGCGAAGACAATCGTAACTTTAATTAATATTAATCCTTTGGAGACAGGTACCCGGAAGAAGTTGCATATCAAAATAATTCACAATTTTTATTTCCACTCTCTTTGAAAATCATGCAAACATGATACGATAAGAAAATTATGTGCGTAGGGGAGAGCACAGCATTGACATATCAACAAAATATCATGGTAAGTAGTTATGAGAATTCTATCAGATGATATCACCCGTAGAGTATCGATAATCCAGTGCGAAGAGCGTTTTTCTGATGACCGGAGAGCCAGTGCTCTGTTCCCGAAGGTTTAATAGGTACAACTTGTATTCACACTAGCTTTGCAACTTTTTGGGACATCATTATGAGAAACCGCAGTTGGCATTGGACAACAAACTGGTCCCCACACTGTGACACGTAGTAAAACGTAATACGGGATTGGTTCTACCTTCACGTATTGCCGTATACGGCAAGGGTGATTGCCCACTGATAACGGTATTTACTTAATCTTTACTCAAAAACTTTGGTCAACCAGTTCATTTCAATGGAAAAGTACATGTATTTCGGAAGACCTTTGCATTCAATACCGTGGTTTCCGTATCATTAGTACAAAACTGTCTCAGTACAGTACTCCTGCAGATTTAGGAATATTATAAAGATTTTCTGTAATTCTGTTTACTAGGAGGTGATGAAAGGTTTCTGACGATTTAGATATTAGCGTTTAATCATTGTGAGAGGTGTTTGTGCAATCCATTGATTGGGGGTTACAGCCATTATAATTGTAGGCACCTCAAAGTAGAGACGATATTGATCAGGGAGAGAAGTTTGTCATAATCAGTTTTTTAATACACGTAATTCATCTTTTGATTGGTGCCTTCAATTAAGGGCGGGATGATAAATATTCATTGCTGGTGGCGGTTATGATGATTAGCACGGAGCTAATTTCTCCCATTAGTGAGATGGCAAGTCATGCAACTTTGTGTACCAAGTTCATCAACGTGTTTATTGCTGGGTCGCTTTACGCTGTCACCAGGGTAAGCGAAAATTTATCTGGAGTGCAGTAGTTACTCATAATTCACATATTTTCTTTAAAAATTATTAGACCTTCGTAGTATTATTACACCGTCCTTCGAATAGCACGTTTGGGGTAGTAAAGAGAGAACATCTAATATGTCCCCATCTTATACTGACATACAGTTTAAACAGAATTTGGTATTCCTTTAGATTCCGAATTTTTGTCAAAAACTTTCTGGAGCCATTTTTACGCTACTTACTGCACTACTCAAAGGTAATATTCACTTTTTCATTCCTCTGCGAAAACTTGCATTATGTAGTTTGCATCTATTGAATACTGTCGGCTCGAAATCGAGAAATTTAGGAATATTTCTTGCAATTAACGTCATAGCAACTGCATTACGACTCTTTAAGTGCGAGTTAGGGTTTCAAAATCTAGCTTAAACTCGTGTATTAACTTATTTCCAAAGAAACTGCGGGAGATGCCGAAACAGTAACTTTTAACGGAATCATCCGCTAATGTGCATTTCAATGCAACAATTTCAGAGTGTAAAAATTATTCACCTTGACTGGGATCCGAACCCAGATCCCTCAATATCCGGTCGAGTGGTTTAGCCAGTTAGGCTATCAAGGCGTCCTCTAGGCGAATGATTATTACACTCTGAAATTGTTACAATGACTCGTGTATTAACTTGTTATTACCTTATAATATATATTGAAATCATTAAAACATTCTATCAAAACCGATATTACGGACGATCGAGCAAGCCGCAGATAAGCTCAATTAAAATAAATGGAAAATCAAATTCGTGCATTAAATTAAAATGCGTAAGAATAAGATAGGCGCCATTGAACATCAAGGAAGATGGTGAAAAATGGGGATCCGCTCTAAATACGTTCAAACATACTCAATCATTTCTTTATACCAATCAGCACTTTACGCTACCCCTAAGGAAACAAACACCAGGCAATTTGGTCATCCTTTTGAGATAAAATTAAGGCCATCTTATCATTTATAGCCTTATCAAGGTTACGACTGTTTGTTCTTAGACAATATTTTGGGAAACAGAAGCTTAGGACACTTTGACAATTAGTATTCTGATTCATTTTTTATTAACTCCCCATGGAGCACACACCTACATGGCCGTTTGTAAGGTAGTTACTTCTGGGATCCTCATCTGTTAATAATTTATCAGCGAGGTAAATGAGTAAAAGACATTACTTGGAAAGTATTCGGAAACATTTCACGGATAACAATACGTGGCCGTTATAAGAAGTAAGTGGGTCGACAGCCTCACGATGGAGGAGTATGGAGAAGCTACCCTCCACGTACCAGTAGCCCCGGCATCTCACCCGTACCATGAACGCGTCTTGCGTTCGACATCAAAGTGAGTCAGAAACCGAAGCAATAGATATACATATTTTTACATATATGCATATCGTATCTGTTGAAAGCCCATTATTTATATAACATTTACTATTGAGCCAACTGATGATCAAAGATGACAAGTAATTTCGGGTGTTTGGGAGGTCTACAGGTTCAATTAGAAAGCATCTAATAAAATTCCCTCTTATTCACTCGCAGAGGATTACACACACCCAACAAGCTGGTACATGGGTTAAAAAGCTCGTTTACAATTGATTACTTCATAATACTTTCAAAATAAGTCGTAAACGGAGAACGTATGCTTTCTGTCAACCATGAGTTATGTCTTACAAATTCAGGACACTCGAGAATAGCTTGTCAAATATTATACAAGTATAACAAATAGAAATTATATGAAATAATTTATTAAATAAATCATATGGCCTGGCGATGAAGCCTGGTAAAAATTTTCAGAAGTTATCGCGACTAGATTGTGCATACTGTGCGTGTGAAAATAATAAATGTATATTTTTGAAGAATCGGCAATGCAACAGAAAAAACACTCTTATGACTAAGCATAGCAGGCAAATAGAGCTGATGAGTCGGCCAACATAATTTTCTTTCATAGATATTTTAGAACACACATTGTACCTAAAATGGCAGCTATATCGTAAGTAATATCTTCCGATCATTAGCTTTGAAGAAAAACCCTTATTAATCGGTGACAATTATTATAATTTTTTATAATATATATTTTGGTTCCACGAGTCAAATACGGAGTATAAAATATCAGTTCTATTGCTATGCCATGTATAATGCAAACCATCTACTCAATGGAATCAAAATAAGGGTCAACAGTAGATATACCCCGAATTTTGTTATTAGTCAGTAGACTAAATATGGGCAAGGAATCTCACAAGAAAAATATTTTCTGATTCAAAAAATTAATTTTAGATAATCATCATGAATACATCGAATATCAATTAACTGGAAAATGCCTTTTCGGACACTCCTGATAACGATCTTGACCGCAAGCGAAATGAACAGGGGATAGAGATGGGTGGAAAGTGGAACGCTGAGTTTGTTGAGATCATGTATACGTGCACCAATCTCTCTCAGAAAATCTTTTCTAGTTTATGGTTACAAGTGATTTGTGGAAAGAAAAATACATACATAATGGCGGAAAAAATTGAAAGTGAGTGAAAACAAGTCCTTGTGTTTAATAGTCAATAAATTTATGACGCATCAGATTTCCATTAACCTTCCCTTTTTAATTATGCATTTAAATTTTAAACTAATTTCAAATTCGGTAGGAAAAAAGCTGGGATTTAATGTTATCATGAATTATTAAAATTATATTAATTCATAATTCATTCATAATAAAAATAATTTCAATTCAATTAAAACACTCTATTCACATGAAACTCATGGGCGTTACAATTTAACAAGGCAATCGAGTTGATTTTATGGATCCGACCCATCCCGGAAAATGATGTTCTTTGCAGCTCAACTCTCATATTGAGGTGACTTCATTCTCCCGCGACGCTTAGGCTACTCTTTGGGCAAGGAGAGGCGACTGGGCGGGGATGGGAGCGAGTGGGGGGGGGAAAGGCCGGAGAATACGTTTCCCACATCCACGTGGCCACTGAGCTTCAACTGGCGCCAGGAGATATGCGGCGAAAATGCTCCTTGAGGAAAGTACGTCCAGACAGGATGAGGATCAATTTGAGAAATTAAAACGCGATAGTTATTTCAGACGCGGACAAGAGCGTTGGAGGGAAGGGAGAGGGGGTAAGGATGCCATTCGCTTGAAATAGAGGCCGAGAGAGAGAGACTGTGAGAGAGAGACGAACAGAGAGAGGCCTGGCGGCCGGGCACGCGGAGGATGATATGTGGTCGCTGCTGCAGTCAGCGGGGCGGGTGGTGAGAAAGGGAGAGAGGTGGAAGGGGGGGACGTCGTGATTGCGAGCCGCGGAACACACTGCGGGAGTGTAACTGTGTAATGGAGGATTCAAACGACTCAAAAGCAATCAGGTGCCTTCTGAATGCCTTTGAAAATGGCGCACTTCCGAGTCCATTCCCGGCTGGGGAGCGGGGTTATTATTCCCGCCGAGCCTCTGCTAGACGCCGCCGTCCCTCTCGGAGAGAACTAGTCGTGGAGAGAGCGGCCGTGGTCCGATGGCCCAGCCGCGCGCTTGTTCGAGGGCAGGGCGTGGATTCAAGCGAAATGATATATTGGCCCTAAATTTCACGCACCACGCAACGGCGGAGGCGACGCGGGGCGGAGCACGCAGAAGTGGACGTCAGAAGGTATCGGAGCCCTGCATCAGGGCTGGGGCAAACTAGAAATGAAATTTTCTGAGGTGAGCGGGAAAGTGCACCAGGCGATGTCGGTTTCTTTTGTATTCCGGACCATCACCACCACGTGTTTACCATCAAAATTTGAAACTGCCCACGATAAGAGGGGCCTCCATCGTTAACTTGTACGCCAGTTAAGGATTGAAAGCTGGAGTGAGTTTACCGTGTCCACTATGTTCTCTAGCATTAAATTCATAACTTAAGTGAATTTATTATGACGTTATCCTACCGGTTAAGGAAGGTCTTGCCTGAACAAACTGATTTAACCACTGAGCCACTTCTACAGCTACATTTCTAAGCCTCGCCTAGTACGACACCCTACACTGCAATAAACCCTGCTTCGATTCCGTATATTTTCTGCCACTATTAATTCCGTCTAACATGCGTATTATTTTGCACCGTATACCTTGCTTGCCTAACAGCCTCCCGTGTATTAGTCATCAATATTGTATTCTCTGCAACTTTCGTGCTTCCTCTAAATTTCTCTCAACAACCATCACTCCTCTTCTACCCAGTACTTAGTTTGTTTAATCAAGTGAAAGCATTTATATATCTCCAAAAACAAATACTTCGCCTCCAATTGAGCAAACATACTTCGGATAATAGTCAAAAGGAGTTTGGGACGCCTCAAAACAAGAATTCCTTTGAGATCCTGAAGTCGATTTATTCTAATAAACATTACTTTCCCCGGCAATACGCAAGGAAAATTTAAAAATACATTCAAAATAGTATCCATCTCGCGTTGGCAGTTGGTCTGGGGTTGGAAAATTCAAGGTTCGGTGGTGGTTGAGCTTAAATTGTGTTAGAGTGAAATGTAACCCTCGATCCTAGGGTTAGACTGGGGAATGTCGTTGACTTCTCAAAAGATACTCTTGACTCAAGTACCAGGATTTGGTATACTTTCTGCCAAACGAATTTATATGAAATGATTGGTGAGATCAAAGATCAGCAAAACCAAAAGCAAAAAAAAACAGGCTGATCGGAAAGAGTTCATGCTAAGAAATATATTTAAGAAGTGATTCTTATACTTTACCTGTGTTTATGAATATTTTTCAAAGACGTCAAGGTGAAAATTAATGTTTTTAGACATCATTATTAAAAATAAATTCTCGCGCTATTATTTTCCTGATACGAATGCTCCTTCAGAGTGCTCTAAATAAGTAAATCAGCAGGGAGCACATTTTTGTCATCACTGAGGAAAACCTTGTTTCATTATGTTTCATGGATTCCTGTTATACTTTGAACGGCCCCTCTAAGCGATGTCATTAGGAGCATTGGCTGTAAATTTGTCCTCAGCCTCAGGTTTAATCACGTGCTATATATTCAAATTGTCTGTTCTTAAGATTCTTTCTTTAACTCTTTGTAATACCTCTCCATTAACAGGTGTCAACATAATAATACATAATTCCTATTCAAACAATTCCTTAATTCCTGTTCCGTCTCTTAATCTTCCCTGCGGACAAGCATATCTTAAAATGCTTCCAAATGCGTTTACTTCCCCTTTACTTATAATTTCAAAAAACTTCTTTTATCTCTCTTGAATTTCTTCATACTTTAAATTTTCGTTAAAAGTAATCGTTTCCTATTTTCAAAATTTATACCTTTAAAAGGTTCATGGACAATTCTCAACATTATTTCTGCTCGTCCACTTTTCTGTTCCGCACATAACAAATTTCCAAATAAAATAGATAGTATATTTTACCCAGCTTCAAATTAATTATTTTGGCTGTTGGTCAATCTTTTAATTTACTAAAAGCTCTTTTATCTCATTCAATTGAAATGCGTATCTCGCCTGTACAAATTCCATTTAATTTGATTGTTCTTCCATTATTTCCTAATGAGAATAGTTGTCGCAGTCTTTTTCCTCGTATTATCACAGTTACCGTTGTTTCTCCCTGAGCTATTTTAATAGTTTTGTCATAGCATGAACTTAAATTTTATAATGTTCATCTACTCTCCATATTTATCAATCGCATAATCATGAATTACTTTGATTGATTATTTTAAATAATTTATTATTTATTAATTATTTCATATTTTTTTAGAAAATCTGTTACTTCTATTGAATACAACTGCTGCTCATTCATCTGCTTAACTTGTGCGAAAAATTTCCTTTTAATTTCTTGCATTCTTTTCTGTCTTTCAGTGCCTGCTCCATCTTTCACCGTAGTTGTTCAATATTCCCGGGGGCGTGCGCAATCCTATTTCTTCTCCTTCCTAACGACATTTTCCTTTGTTTCAGTGTTACGCACAATTGCTATTAATCTTTGTCCATGATAAAATTCCTTAATAAATTTTAATAAGAATGGTGGTCATTATTAATATAGACTTTAAAATAATTTGAGATAAATTGCGGAAATTGGCGAAAATATTCGCCCCAGTTTCTAAGGACGAGATCCCGACCTTTTAAAGTGGTTTTATCTAAGGAACGGTGCGTATAAGGTCCAACTAATTGCACATTTATTTTAGCCGGAGATGAGTTGATGGGGACATGAGATCTTAGAGCCTTGATCAGAGGCCAGTTTCCCTTCGCAAGGAGAAAACTGTGCCCTTATACCAGGTAAAAGTTCCACGAGAAGATTTTTCCGACCATTTTCCCTTCATCCCGGGATTTTAGCGTTGAGTGGCACCAATTTCTTTGATCATTTTCCTTTTCCCAAGTATTGGCCTGATGGCAGCTGGATGGGACTCATTCCTCGTTTGAAATCATCAATAAAACAGGGCATTTTTTAATCTTCGGTAAATTCTGGCCAGCCGGATACAAGCTCAGGGGATTAACGAATGACGGAATATAGTGAAGTGTGGGGTGGGGGAAATTAGGGGGTTTCGGACTCGGTGGATTGCTTAGAGAGAGGTGGAGGCGGCGTAATTTGCGGAAGAGGGCCGATTCTCGTGGAGGCAGGATAGAATGATATCGAGGGTTAGTGGGGGCAGTGTTTTGAGCTAGAGTGGGGGGTGAGAAAGGGGAGGGTTGGGGGCAAGAGCAGGGTAAATGGGGGGAAAGTGATGGGGGCGGGCAGGAGGGCGAGGCGGGACGCTGGGTGAGCTTTGCGGATCGACAGTGCGAGCGTAGGGGTCAGAGGGACGGAGAAGGGTTTCCTAATGAGCCGCGGGAGACCGGAGGGGGGGTGATACCACAGTGGGGAACAGTCAGCTGAATCCGATTTAATTCACTCGCAGATTGATATTGAAGCGCTCACAGACGTTATTATCTCTATGATTTTTCATCCGATTCGATCTGATTCAGGGGGATAGGAATGTAGTGGTGGCTAACGTACTGGCTTCCCATCCAGAGGACCCGGGCTCGAATCCCGGTGGTGGCAGATATTTTTCAGTGGCATGACGATCCCTAGTTTAGGTGCTTCGTGGAGGGCACTTAAAGTGAGTACGTCGTCCGTCAGATGGGACGTTAAGCTGCTGATCCCTTGGCGCCTTTCGTTAAGAGTGGTCTAAAGCCGACGCCAGGTTTCTCTCCACCCTTCAAACTTTCCTGTCGATCCGTAATGGCGCAAATGACCTCAGCTGTCGGTCGCCTTCCCTAAAACTACTACTACTCGATCGGATTCAGCTCTTACCGTAACCGATACATTTCACAGCCGGGGCTGTATCGAAACGACTCAATCCGGTTCATGCCGCGGATGAGTAAGGCGGGAGGTGGCCATAAGTCCAAGGGATAAATGTTCTTATATTTGAAGGTTAGCTGGCCGATTATGAAAGGGTGCGAATGATAAGGAAAAAGCTGGTTGGAAGGAGCTGGCGTTGGCTTAAAACTTGTTATCGAACTCATGCACCAAGGGTTCGCACCATTCAACGTACTTTCCAGCAAGCGCTGAGCGATGCCAACGGGAATGTATTACTCGACTCAAAACGATTAACTCGAGAACCTCTTT
Source organism: Hetaerina americana (assembly GCF_022747635.1). Lineage (NCBI taxonomy): Eukaryota > Metazoa > Arthropoda > Insecta > Odonata > Calopterygidae > Hetaerina > Hetaerina americana. The sequence goes on from NW_027287107.1 coordinate 2,850,210, forward strand.
ACTATTAAAAAACCACACCTGAGAGATAGGGAAGATAAATACGTGTCCATCATGAGATAATCCCAGTTATCACACTGGTTGTATTGTATTCAATCAGTAAGTAAAGGGCTAAGGTGAAGGAACCGAATGTGTAGGTAGCGCAATTACGTTTTCTTACGTTTACCAAAAATCACGTCTTTTTTCAATATCCCTCCGCTACGTAAATATATTATTTCGACCACAGAGAATGCCGAATCTATTCCATAGGTTGTATATTGTATTACGGGTCTTTTTCTACGTGACAGAATACGTCGACTAATGAGCACTACTTTTAGATCTAATTTACTCGAATTGATTAATCTTGCGTAGTCCGTATTCTCTAATTATGCCAATCCGATATCCTGTCTAAATCGATCTCCATAAGCTTCCTGAAAGTAAAATAGATTATCTTCGGGCCATTATGAACTCCTTGAATAGATTTTCCAAAGAAAGATAGGAAATGCATGTACATCTCTTAAATTTAAAGTTACGATTTTTGTCTTCATTGGTTAATGCAAGTGAAACTAAATTAGGACAAATGATATCCTATGGATTTGTTATTTAAAACTCTCTGGAATAAAAGAATTAAAATGGCTTTTAGATTTTTGGTTAATTATTCTGCAATGAGAAGGCAACAAGACTATTTCCGATTCCAAGGCGCACGATTCTTGAATTGATCGGTAATACATGTCAACCACAGTGAAAAAATAACTCGTACTATGAGAATCGGTTCATTATATCCCCTGGGAACTCATTTCAGTGAATCGATTCTTTCCATGAAATTCTCCATTTTTAAGGCGAGGGGGTGGGAGAGAATATGGTCTCTGCTGGCTCAGGCGGGTGACGAGAGAAGGGAGAATATGATGGGGGCGTGACCGAGGGCTTAAAAAAAACGATGGGGCTCAGGGCAGTTTGATTTCGCTCGTGGACAAAAAAAGGAAGAAAAATGGGGACAAAACCCATTTCTCCATAAAAGTAGTCTAGAATATTTTCCCAAGTAAGAAATTTTATTTTCACGCATAATTGCACGTTTGCAACAAAGAGAAAACTTTCCATGACAGATACAATCGCAGAAATGCCCGTGATGCTAAAAGTTGCTAATGTATAATGTATGTCTTATAATACAATAGACAGATTAAAAATAAATGTTAAATATGGATACATGATGATTTTTAGGATGACGTGAATATATGAAATTTCAATATTACTAATTCCTAACTCCAAAGGATATATTGCGCTAACTTTAAAACCGTTGAGTATGCGACAAAAGCAAAAATGTTTTAAGTTTGCCGGAAATTTAATTTAGAATCTCCCGGGTGCCAAAATTTATGTGATTGGTAAAAGAGAGCGGATTGGGAAATACGGTAGCATATTGGATAATAAATGCAATGCTTCGTTTATGAAGACGAGCTACTCTATATTACTGTTATTTGCAAAACTACGCTGTCAACTATATCTAGCAATTTTTTTGCCACAGCGTTCAAGTCTTCATAAAATTTTATTTATAAATCTTGGTATTGTCACATTATAAAATATATACGCCAATAGTTTAGAGTCCAATATTATGAAATGCCTTAAAAGCTCTTTTACGGGGTCTCCGAATTTACCAACAAATTTTTTCACGTATCTCCCGATATATTTAGAGAAATAAAATTGAAACTAAATTAATTTTATTAAAAAAACTAAAAATGCTTAAAATGTGTTCTATTTTACACAAGATATTGTAATCAGTTACTGTAACTAACAAAAAAGTCGAAGGATTTACTTTGGCGGTGGAAGGTCCGGAATAAAACGACATTTGTTTTAGGGCCACCAATATCAATCAATCCTCCGCAATCTGCGCAGGAGTTAAAGCCAAAAAACAGAAAAATGTATTACTTAGCCTTTTTCTTTTTAAACATTTTCTCTCTTTGACGCTCTCCCTACAGCTCGCTTTCACACTGGACTAGAGGATTGAGGATTTATCACTGTCACAGAGAAGCGTCATATACGAGAAAGCGTATTTGTTTTCATCCAAGGATTAATTAACATGTAGTGCGTCACATAGCTTGTCAAAATCAGATACAAGGCTGCATAATTTAGATTTGAATCAATTTCTTTTAGTGATAATCGTCATCTGATTAGTCTCAATCCAGAATTTTGGAGTGAAAAGCCCTCGTAATTTGATATTGTCCTTTGGTTCTTGATGCGTTTCAATGAGGCACTTGCTGTCTACGACATTGTCCATTTAACATTGCGTTTAGCCTTGCTCTAAACTGTTTGATCATAGCCATGACTATAAATGCACGCATCGGGGGAGAAATCGTAGGAGGAGAGAGCTAAGTTATAAGAAGTGTGCAGTGATGTTGCAGTATAGTATATGGAGTGGCGTTGAACAAAATAGCTTGAAATAGCACGGCTTCATGACTCCTGTTAACCACAATAATTTTTTTCCCGTATGACCCACGGATATAATACTTTGAGGTGTGCTTCAGCGCGCCCGGTGATGGACGTCATTGTGCCATGTCTTCGGAACCATGAATCACCCAAAAGATTTGGAATATGAAGCCAAATAGAATTTATAAGGGGATTTATTGCTTTGGACGGGATAAGTTCTGACTGACGCCGTTTGAAAATAATGTAATTTCAGTAGACGCATAAGATGTAATTTTCTGATCAAGGGCTTAAGATTTATTATGAGTAAATGTTCGGTAGCCTACTGTTGAAGGTAGTTTTTGGATGGACACAGCCTATGGACTACTGTTATCCAGAGAATTCCTACATTTCGCCTCGCTTAATAAAAAGAAACATGAGGTTCGATAGTAAACTAAACCCTTCTTCTATCCCGTATATGAAACCGCTCATTATGTTTAAGATGCCTGTTCTTTTCCTACCCATTACTCGCCAGCCTAACAACGTCTACTCAATCACAGGCTTCAGCATTACATAGCCAATGCAAATGCTCTGCTTCCATCTTTCATGTCTTCTTTGCATTGCTTCCAACAACACCATCTCTATCCTCACCATGACTAGTACTTCATCATTTGATTTCTACCCGTCCATTATATCTTTTCTATCTTTCTCCACAACCACGTTCCAAAAGACTTCGATGTACACCTGTCATCTTTTTTAACGATCAAGTTTCCGAGCCGTATGATACCTCTCTCTATGCTTAAGTTCAACGAGCCATTCCTTAACCTACTTGATAACGTCCTTGTTAACAATTCTTCAAAACAGCCAAATTTTACGCTTTTACATTATCTTATAATTTTGTATTAACAAAAACGACAATAACAAACTCCCAAGCCCTTAATAAGTGTAAAACCATTATTAACTGGACTCGAACAAGTCACCTCTGGATTAGCAGGTGAAAAAATTTAGGCGCTTGGCACTAAGATAGAAACAAACCAATTCTGAAACTTAAGTTGGATGATACGCAGCTCCTCTCCAAAATATTTCAAGATAATCTCATTATCAATGCCCCCTCTCATCTCAGTAATTATCCCAAGAAAATTTAAAAAGCTTCCGTCCCCAAAATCCTTCGCTGGAACCTTGCTGTAAACAAATCTTCAGATATCGATCTCAAGTTTTAATTAACGTCATTAATGTGTGCGATTCATCGGAAGTATCACGTGAGCATAAAGAGTCAAAAATAATATCTTTTCTGAGAGAGAAACTAAAGATTTCTTCTTGGAACAGAAATGACTGAAAAAGATGTCATCGCAGTCCATAACATGCCCGAGTTTATTAGGAGCATGGTAAAATTTTAATGCCGAGCAGCAATGTTTTACGGTCTTATAATAGAGTGATGAATGGGTGATGGGAGGATTGGTACGGAGCCTAGTGAGGTGTGCACATTTACACGTGCGGTGTGATATATTCATTACAAATCACCCCAGATATACATTAAACATTTGAGATTAACTCATTTTATGTATGTACTTGGCAATTTTAATTCACATTATTGAATGGGGGATGAGGGTGGCAGAGGTTGGAATGGGTGGCGGGTGGGGGTTAGGGTGTGGATGCTGGGCGGAGGGAGGGGAGGAAGGTGTGGGGGGTGGAGAGGGTGATACGTGGGCGACTGGGAGGGTCTGAATGAGGGCAGGATGCGTGACCAGAATGGTTAAAAAGGGCGAGAAGGCTGAGAAGACTCGCCCGTGAAAGTAAAAGAAATAGCAAAAGCAGCCGGATATTTTTATGCCCAAAATGGAAGTCGCAGGCGTTGGTTTTCCCTCCCTCTTTTTTTCTTCCCCCTCCCCAACCCGTCTTTGACATTCCTATCTCAATTTTCTTGCTTTATGGAGGATGATAATCGTAGGTATTTAACTCTAAAGTTGTAGTGTCTGATCCAAAATTCAATGATCATACGACGAGCAATATTCTGCTTTTGTCATATATCTGGGCTCCTAATCTGGACCAAGGGCACAGAAAATTATCACAAAAAGCTAACGTTTCCTGAAGGAAATCTACCATATTTTTCCAATAAAACTAAAGACAAAAATATACGAGTAGTTAGCATTTGATATGGTACTTATTACATTATTCGCTGCTAAATAGATACCGGAAAATTCAAGAGAAAGTAATATCAAACTAAACATAAAGTCATTCGTTTGTATATTCTGGCGATCTTTATTCGCTGTTTTGGGATAAGAGAATGCTCGAAGGAAGAAAGCAGGATTTCAATAGAATGTGATGATATGCACTTAAAAACACTTTTATTTGACATAAACGCACAAATTTAGTTATTTATTGCAAAAAAATTTGTAATTTTATAAAAAGTGTTTCCTTGTAGACTGTTATGTTGGTATTTATATAATCTCTAACTTTGTAGGGATTATTTAACGTAATGAAGTTTGTATTTAATAATTATAATAGCAATCTTATAAAACACAAGTATTTAAAATTGAAATATTTATGAGGCGTTTAGCCGCTGAAGTTCTTTGATTGAGCTTTTTAGTATCAATTAGTTGTTTGTAATAGTAAATAATAAGAGCGACATTTGAGGTTGGAAACATGCAATTTGACAATAGTTCACCCCTAAAACAATTGGTTGACTGCGTTTGAGAGAAAATGTTTCACCATACCAAAATTCATTAAGATGGGTACCAATGAACTTTAATATGACAAATTGCCCGCTATGAATGAATTACTATGAAATCGACTGCAACCGCTGAATATATTGAATTGTAGGTTTTACAGAGATGAATGGCAGGCAATGATTTCAAGAGAAATAAAAACATTCCGTTTTTTTCACTCTCGCGTTAATCTGTAATCAGTGGGAGAAGATGATTGTAAGGCAATATTTTTATGTGGCTATCACGTAAAGTTTGCTTATTGGCACTAAAAAATAATTTTTATTTTAATTTTCTCTGAATGTAAGTTTTATAATGAAGAATATAAAATTCAATAATGTGGGGAATTCATGATTTTGTGGTACACTACTGACAAAAGGATTAAAGTCGTTTAAAAAATGCTCGATCATTAACACTGTCGAAGTATGGGAGGTGATAATTAAAAAAAAACATTGCTAAAAATAAAAGATTACATTTTATTTGTTTTAAATGTCATTAACATAAATTTAACATCATTAAAGTATTTGTACTCTCATTTGAGAGTCATTTAGTTTCGATTTTGTACGTTTGAGCTCAAGGAGCCCAATTAAATATTTCATTTTGCTTTGCCAATATTTAGACGAACGTGCCACTGGACTGATTCGATTGCCAAAAACTTTTATTGAGAGAAAATTTCGGATATTTTTTAAAATATTATTTAGCGACCCAATTTTACCAAATTATTTATTTGAAATATTTAACAGCAAAAAGATGATAGAATTTGATGAGCTCTATTTTTAAGCCCCGATAACAACGGATTAACTGGTGAAAATCTAGGTGTTTATTTTGAAAGCCTCAGTTTTTGGTCAAATTTTGAAGTTTCTTATATCCCCAAGTTCACGTGGGAGTGAATTTCTGTACTCCTTTCAGTGACAGGCAACGAAAAATTTAAAATTAACCAAAATTCATGGTGAATGTCAAAGACTTCTCAAAGAAATTATTAAAAGTAGGCACATGTTTAACTGGTCGGTATTTGTTCATATTTCTGAATCCAGTATATTGAAAAAATTAATGAATGGCAATTCAGAATTCACCTTGGTTGTAGTCTCTTGTCTTTCATGTACCGGCATATTGCTGAGTTTTTAAGTTTGTAAAAAACTAATTAACACGGCCTTGAGATTTTACGGGAGTTTTTTCCGCGTAACCAATAACATTATTGCAATTATTATATTCAGTAAATGTCAGGTAATGAAGTGAATCGAGTGAAACAAAAAATTAACATATACACACACGCACATATAAATATATAAACATATATATATATATATATATATATAGATGAATTCGTCGAAGTAGCACGGAAGTGTTGAATAACAAACTTGGACAGTAACAAAAAATATAAGAACACATAAAAAGACCACTCACACGTTATTTTTTGATCATTTCGACGGAATTCAGCTCCGATTTCATCGGAAGAAATAGAAGTAAGTCATTACTTGTTTGTTTGTTGCTGTCCAAGTTTGTTATATATACATATATATATATAAAATAATATATATATTATATAATAATATATATATCATTATATAATATATATATATATATATATATATATATATATATATATATATATATATATATATATATATATATATATATATATATATATATATATCGAGCTATGTACGGCGCGGAAACGTGGTCAATGAAGCAGGACGATAGACGTAGACTGGAGGCTTTTGAAATGTGGGTGTGAAGAAGAATGGAAGGTGAAATGGACAGAGAAGAAAACAAATGAGGAAGTACTTGGTATGGTGGGCGAGGACAGGGGTTTGTTGGGAGAAATCCTATGGAGGTAGGAAAAATGGATGAAGGGGGTATTGACCGGCAGTGGGATGTTGAAGACTGTGATAGAGGGGAGAATGTTAGGCAAACGAGGAAAGGGAAGAAAAGGATAGGGATGTTGGACGGGATGAAGGGAGGAAGAAGGTATTAACCGGTAGATTACCTAATATATATATATATATATATATATATATATATATATATATATATATATATATATATATATATAGTATATAGTATATATATATATATATAGTATATATATATATATATATATATTTATTTATTTATTAAATATATGTATAATATATATATTATATAGCTTAATGCAACTTATAGTACTAATTTATGGAGCCTATTAATTTGAGAGGAAATAATTATTTTCAGAATTAATATGAATTAGACCTGAAACTCTTTTATCCATCATTATGAATGATGTGTTTGTCTTGAATAACTGTCTGTGTATGCATGTTGCATGTATCTTACCGGACCTTATTGGATACGTTCTTTCCCGTTCACACCGACCTCTAGTCGGCGTAACATTGTAACTAGATCATCATCTAAGTCTTGAGCTCAAAGGCAGATATGTAGCTGTCATATGTCATATAAATTAATATACGTCTAAGTAAAAGTTACGAACGTGAATACACTTAAAGACACGATTAAATCCCAGCCTCCTCTAGGCAATTAATAACTAAACTTTGATCAGACTTTCATATTGTGCACGATAGTTGGTAATTTTTTTGCGGCATGAAAATATCTATTTCTAGCTTCATGGGATCATCACATAAAAACTCTTCAGCTCCAGAAAGGCAATCAATAAAAACACAGCTTAGGGGGGCACAATCTGCGCATGAATTTTGATATCTTAAAAGCTATTAATCTCTTCTCTTATTTTATGGTTGGTATGGAGGTTAATAACGATGTTTTATAAATTACTTTGGAATTTTATCCAAATGTTTAAATATTAAAGAGGCAATTTTGAGATAAGCAATAATGGTTACCTTGGAATTGTCATTTATTCGTGTTTTCTTAGACATGAAAAATTGATAATAGACAGAGTATTTACTCAAATTTCTTATTAATTGTAAAATCTGAGAGGTAACTGTTAAATTATTTATGCTCAAATAATTTAAATAATGATATTTTGAAAATTTAAGTAAAAGATAGATACAAGTAAAAGGCATAGCCAAATAATTTATCTACCACTTCAACGTTTTCAACTTTATGTATATATATTCAACGAGTTCTTTCATATTTCTCCCATCATAAAAGGTATGCCCTATTTCTTTTGATAAAAAACTATTGATGTTCTCTATGTATTAACCAGTGAGAGTGCACTAAAAGTTGCATATTAATTGTTAGGGCAAATTTGCCTGGTCGCTGGTTGCCATGTACAGGTCACTCTGACAGTTTTACCTGTTGTCAAAATGTAAACTTTTCCACGGCTTTTCATTATAATTTCTGCTATTTCCAGTTATGAAGGGTATTTTGCCATTAATTTTTGCAGGTGTCCTTCCCCCGTGTCTAATTTCGTTTTGCTATGGTTCAGAAAGATGTACATTATTTTTTGCGAATTTAAAATCCCCCTTACTACAACGTGTTTTGTGCTTAACGTATTCCAGGCGTATACTGCTCCCTTTATTGTGATATTAATTAAATTTTTAGCAGTGTGAATTTCAGTTTCATGACCCAGAAGAGTCCGTCAATTAAATGGGTCTTCCACTTTAATTCGGTGTTCAGCGATTTGCTTCATCACCGTGGATTAACGGCTGCCTCGTCCATGATATCCTTTTTTCTTGAAAGCGTGTATGTTAATGCGCAGGCCTCTGAGTATTTTTCAATTAATTTGCTCTTTATTCTCTCCCTTAATTTTCACCAAGACATCTCAAAATTAGTTACATTGAAATTTTTAAAGCAAAAATCGAAAATTGAAAGCGTTAGAAGATTTGAATTTTATATTTTGGCGAAAATCTCTTTCGCAGCTATATATATATATTCCACCATAAATTTTGCTAACTTTATAGGAGCAGCATCTTTTTTTAGCCTTGTCTGCTACCCAATGTCTCATAAAAGCTCAAAAAATGGCTAGGATCATAATATTTTTCAGCATGAAGTTAGTCCTTACTAATGGAAAATAAAATTTTGTGTGTGTGTAAAATGGAAAATAAAATTTTGTGCGAAAAAGTTTACCGTGATAAACTGAGGTTTAGATTTGTTGCCATGGAGGGATGGAAGTCAGTGAATCTACATGCATATGATAATCGGTGAGCAAATGCGGAAATCAGGAAAATACTTTCCGACGTTCTACCTATACCGCATAAATAAGGGTATTTACATAAATTTGGTTCCACATGCAAACTAAAATTAGTGGTGGTAGTACATGAGTGCTTTTCCCCTCCAAACGTGCTTTTCAACAACCTGTCAATCTCAATATCGAAGTTCATCAAAGATGACGCGTTCTGAATCGGCTTCTGGCCAAGTGAGAGGTGGAATTCGAGAGCAAATCAATATATATATATATATATATATATATTATATATATATATATATATATATATATATATATATATATATATATATATATATATATATATATATATATATATATATATTAGTGATTACGAAACGCAGAGAGTTGCAGTATTGAAGGTAATTTCATTAATTACCTCGAATTTATTCTGTAACTATTGAAAGATAAGTTAGAAAATTTTCGAAATGTAATTGAAATTTCGGTACGAAAGTGAAATTCTTTGAAATTGCTCATTATTAATTAATAAAGAGCCTCTGATTTAAAGACACGACATAAACGAAAATGATTTAATCCAGAAAAACCCAAAAACTCATTCTGAATCCTTTTTGCGAGGAAGTTGAGGGTTCCGATCTTGAACAGCACAAGGATTCCATTTGAACAAGAGTGCAGATTAAACGAACATAAACAAGCCCACACCACAAGTTAGAAGGAAATATAACAATTAGATGTAATACCCGACACGTTTTCCAGAAGGAGAGCAGAAGTCAAAAAGGCTATAAGAAACATTAAATTAAAATTATTCATTGGTGAAGAGAAAATAATAAGGGAAATATTGAATTTCACTAGGATTTATAGTGAAAATTGGCATATCTCTCATGAATGTTCGTGAATTTTCACATAAGCTACCAAAAGTGCAGAGAAGATTTTTAGTTAAAATAATATCAAATTAATTCAGTTGACTTTTCGGTTAATAATTAGAATAAGACGAACACTACTCGCACACCATGTCGATTTTAAATTTGCTTCATTGCCGAGAAAATAACTTTGAATCTACCCAAGCACATTTAAATGTGCCACCATTAGTTGATCCTCAATGTGCCGTTGAACCCCGATCGACTTGTTAGAGGAAAGTTACAGTCGAGGCTTAAATAATTGTAGTTAATCGAATCGTGGAGGAGCGATTGCAGAGAAAGGGAGACTCCATCCATCCATCTTCCAGGGAAAGACTAAAAGAAACAATGAACCGACTTACACACGGAATAAATATAACTTCGAGCCGTAGTGCTAGAAGGGTGCAGTGTGACAGAAGGCCAATTCTATGGCGTCCTCAATCTTCACGGGACAATTTAAGACGCTTGAGCAACAGAGAGCTGCTCCTCATCAGTGTCTCTGGAGTTCCAAAGTGCGGAGGCAGATTGCGATTGAGAAATGACCCCACGGGATGGGATGTGGGCGGCACTAGGGCCCTTCGTCTCTGTCAAAGATTGTGGCGTGCCTTCTTAGGCACGGGAGGTATGTCTTCATGCCCTTCCACCGGGATTACATCGCGTTCACCGGGGCCGGCGAGCTGCTTCTATTCATCTGCCCAAAAGACGGGCGGCTTCGCTGGGGATGAGGAGGGCGGGAGATAACGAAATTTATGCTTCATCTGTTTCTGTCCCAGATTTAGGATACCATAGTAGACCGTTTCTTAAATTTTAGAAAAATTATCAGATTTGCTGTTCAACTGATGTCATAGAGAATACTAGCGGATCGTGGGGAACTTCCTTGAGCTAACGCGAGCTTCGAGCTCGACTACCTCGAGCTTTCAAGCCCTGAAGTGCATGAATCAAGAAGCAATAGAAACAAAAATATATGGAGCATTTAAAATTTAAATTTATTTTAGTTATTTCTAAATTAATGAGTTTTGACCAGTTAAATCTAGCTTGATACTCGGAAAATTCACTTTTTCGCGCAATATTTGATGTTATTTATAAAAGTGAAAAATAGCTTCAATATTCCAAATTTTTCAATCCATTTTGTTTGCCTTCCTTCAAATTTTTCTTAGTAGGCCCTGGACCTTGCATTGGAAACTAATCGAGCAAGGAATTAGGAATAAGTAATATTTTAATGCATAATTTTTATTTCATTTTGTAGCCTCGCTGATCAAAAAACCTTGGCAATCCACACCACATAAAACCTTCTTCAATTCCCTACACCTATACCCAAATCCCATCATTTCATCCAAAATATCGATTTTTCCTCATCTCTCACTAGCCTGATGTTCTTCACTTTTTCACCATCTTTCATATTCTTTGACACAGAAAAGACCCAAGACAGATAAAAGGAATACATAGAAAAACTATATGGTAAAGAACTTAGGCCAACAAGGTTAGACATGGAAAAGAAACACATGACGCAGAGGAAGATAGCTTAGGCCCAGGCATACTCGCCGATGAGATGGATAGGACTTTCAGGGAGATGAAATCAAATAAGGCTATGGGGGTGGACAACAATACTCCGGAACTACTAAAAGGATTCGGGAAATGTGGGAGGACGAGTCTATATGGACTGATTCTTAACGTCTATGAGGAAGGAATCTGGCCGGAAGACTTTGTTAGTTCGGTGTTTTTCCCAATTCCGAAAAAGGTGAAGGCTACATCATGTGAGGAATACAGAACAATAAGTTTGATGTCCCACGCAGCTAAATTTGTTCTCAGGGTCATAAACAAAAGGATAGAGAGTAGGGCAAATGATTATTTAGGGGATGATCAGGTTGGGTTTAGAAAGGGGAGAGGCACGGGTGATGCCATTGCAATAATGAGATCACTAATCGAGAGGAATATATAATACAATCAGGAGGTATTTGCCTGTTTTGTAGATTTTGAAAATCGTTTGATAGAGTGAATTGGGAAAAACTAATGAGTATATTGAAGAAAATAGGAATAGATTGGAGGGTCAGGAGGCTAATCCGCAACCTGTATATGTCTCAGACTGCTCAGGTGCGAGTGGGAAACGGCGAGTCCGGATGGGTAGTGTTAGGAAGAGGTGCAAGGCAGGGTTGCCCATTATCACCGTTGCTGTTCAACCTGTATGCAGAGGAAATGATTAAAGAGGCATGGGAAGAACTCGAGGTAGGAATGAAGGTGGGCGGAGAATTCGTAAAATCAGTTAGGTTTGCTGATGACCAAGCTTTAGTTTGTCAGTCAGCCAAGGGGTTGCAAGCATTGCTGAGTGAATTGGAAATTCAGTGCGACAGGCATGTGATGAGAATCAATATTAATAAAACAAAGGTTATGCGATTTTCTAGAAAGAAAAAGGCTAAGATAAACATAAAAATAGGGGGGCAAACACTAGAGCAGCTAGAACAGTTTACGTATCTCGGAAGTGTTTTGGACCAACACGGTCAAAGTAGTAGGGACGTAAGGAGAAGAATTGCACTAGGCAAAGAGGCTTTCACAAGTAGGAGGGAGTTGATGACAGTAACGTTGAGTAAGGATATTAAGAAAATACTCGTAAAAACTTTGATATGGAGCGTAGCTATGTGCGGCGCGGAAACGTGGTCACAGAAGCTTACTTAATAATAGTAATAACAATCCATCGCCAAACAAATTGCTCAGCATCCACCGTTCCTGACGCCATTGAATTTCTGTGAATATTCCTCTCTTTCTTCTACCATAAGGTATTAGTACTTCTTTGTTTGGTGTACTTTCCGCGATTTTACCCTTTTTATTCTTATTAAAAGCCACATCTAAAGAGCCTCCAACGTACACCTATCACTCTACTTCAATGACCAAGTATCCTCATCGTACAAAACCACGCTCTACATATCTAAGTTTTTACCAATATTTTCTTCATATTTTTACTCAACGTCCCTTTCACCGCTCCCTTCTTGTAAAAGCTTATGTGTTTAAAGAAATTCTTCTTCTGATGTCCCTACTACTTAAAAAATTTCGATCAAAGATATTTCTAAAGATAAGTAAACTGTTTTTTACTTTTGTTTCCTTCCGCCTTTAACGTTTACCTTAGCCTTCCCCCTTATAGAAAAATTCATGAAATTAATTTTGCTTACATTCATCTTCATCCCATACCGAATAAACTTATTTTCTATTGTGTACATAATTGATTTTGACCCATTTGCTAGCTGATGAAGTAAGGCATGACCATCCGAAAACCTAAATGATTTTATGGATTTACCACCGGATTTCATCTCATGTTCCTCCTATGCCTCTTTTACCATTACCGAATATATGCTTAAAAGTATTTGATAATGGATACCCTTTTCACACTCTTCTTCTTAACATTGCTCGTCTTGACACTCTACTCGCAATGCGCACCAGAGCAGCCTTATACATGTAGAGGTTACGCAGTCTCATATCCCTTCGATCTACTCCTACTATCTTCTGTCTATCCGATTTTTTCTATCGAAAGTTCCCTGGAACGTTACGGAACAAACAAATGCAACCTAGTTTTACCTATCTATTGGTGATATTGTTACTTCAATGGCATCACGCGTGTCTCTCCCCTGAACCAAAACTGATCATCCTAAGTAATCATTTCCCTTGCATCCATTCATCAACGAAAACACACAAAATGTAAATGTTTTCTCTTACCATTAACTTAGATTTGTAAACTCTAACAGTAAGAAGTGTCCGTAATGGTATTTGGATTGATTTCCGTGATAGATCAGCTCACCCATTTTTTAACAGAATTTATTGAGAATTTTCTTGGAGAAATATGTAAACCTACATCTGCATAAATACCCCGCAACCCACCAAAAACGTGTGTGGCAGGGGGTGCAGAGACCAGGTGGGATGGGTAGAGGATAATGGATGCTGTTTGAGAGGTAGGGAAAAGGCAACAAATTCACCAAAAAACCTCAAATATCGTACAAATTTATTACATGCAGGAGGAGGACTTAATTCAAAACAAGTGTTAACTTCACCAAATAAATATTTCTTTGTTATGGAAAAAAGAAGGGAATAAAAATGACCCACATCCATTAATATGCCAGAGCTCCGCCATAGCAAAATATCTGGACAAAGTGATGGAAAAATTCTATTTATTCGTGGACATGCAACTCAAGGTCCCCGCTCTAAAGCCACGCGCACAAAATGTGACACGCCGCTGCTGGCAGTGGACGACATGAGACATCACCCCCCACAGAGAGGGACTAGGGATGGAAGGGGGAGGCTTGAAAACAAAACAAAAAAAGGACAATGAATAAAAAAAATGGCGCTGTGTCAGTAACGGTTTGTGAAATAAAATCAGCGCAGACGAATATTTTTTACTGGAGGGTTAATATTCAATTAAGTTTTTATTACAAATGAAATTCTTTCGTTGACAAATTTTTCCCCGTTTAAGGAAATCGCTGCAGATAATAGTGACCCAATATTTTAATCTATGAATTTCTTAGTTCAATTTTCAAGACATTCAACTATAATAAAATAGTCAAAATTACGACAACCGGATAAATACTTATTGTGAGTGAGGTGATACTTGGTGAGATACTTCCTAATAGCGATTAAATACATTTCAAAGATAGAACAACTAATTGAAACGCATTTTTAAATACAATCTTGTTTGACACCTATAACATATTTTAGATCAATATACACGTGCTACATTTCTGGAAATTAATTCGACGGATGTAAAACCCTCTAACAAGTAACTATTATTGTGAGTTACGATTATAGTGAGTCTAGTTATAAAAAATCACTTCGAATTTGAATCCTGTAAGCTGATAATTTTTTCTTCCATGAAATGACTGCCATATGATTTCTTCAGGATATTCACCGTGATAAACGTAAAAGAAAATATATCAAATAAAAATACCATTAAATACACGTAGAAAGCATTTCAATTCCAAAATATTAGTACTAATACAGGGGAAGAAATTGATCTAGGCTAATGACCCAATAACTAGGTTTTAGACCCAATTCCTCACAATGAATTTAGACCTAGATGCAGTCATTTTCTAGGTATCCTGTTGACATCTCTCCAGTGGGAATTCAGATTAGAATTATATTTATTTCACCATAATAACTGAAACTAACTAAAACAGTTAAGATGGAATGACCTAACTAAACGTGTCGGAAAAAATGTGTATTTTACTCTAATGAAAGAAAAATAGCCAAATGAGTCTCAAAGTTGAATCCTATTTACGATAGAAAGAGTAGTAAGGGATAACTGGCATTTCATCAATGTGTTCCAGCTAATGAGGTAGAAACCATCGATACTGACAGATAACGTTCATGCAACTGAAAATTTTGCCTGCGTAACACTCACTACGTGCAATATAAAATGAGTAAAAAACTACATTCTGTAATTTAAAAAGACAACACGGGGTTTGTATGCAAGGTCGTGAATTGGAATAGTTAATACTTATCAAAGGAAGAAAAAAAAATAGTTGAGGAAAAGAAAGTGACTTAATGAGGGAAAGGAAACGAACACGTTGTAGGCTGTAGACACTTGAAAAACCACTAACAGGGACTTTATTGATATCTATAATAAATTGAAATTTATTATGTTAATGAAGCATTAAAATGTAATGACATACTAAAATAAATTTTTTCTCCAATAAAATAATCTCTCGAAGATAGGAATAGAATAATAATTTTAAATAATTAAAATATAATTTAATAATAATTAAAATCCTCCCAAAATGAATTTTAATGCCTGAGGTAACCATCTCTCGAGGTTCGTAAGCTACGAGGGTAATCCAGAGAGTAAATTCCGTTTTCGTGTAGCGTGAGAACTAGTAGAGAGAGCCGAATGGTCGCTGTATTGACGCACACAGTAGGTCAGTACGCCTCGAACTGCATGGGTTTGATGGTCGCACCGCTTTTCGTTTGTTTACAATAGCAAGTCAAAATGAACAATTGCAACTGAAGTTTCAGCCAAATTTGAAGTTCGTTCCGTGATAAGATTTTTACTGATGAAAAAAACTTCAAAACTACTGAAATTCATCGGAAAATTATTGCTCTGTACGGGCTATATATCATGAATGACAAGAGTCGTGCGTCAGTGTTGTCGTTCGTTTAAGAGTGAATCCAAATCTCCATGATGGCCTGTGGTGAACAATGAACTGCACCTGAAAATTGATGAAAAAGTACGTGAAAATCCTTTTGCGATAACTGAAATATTTAGAAAATTTTCCACAGACTAATAGGACTCTGTTGCATTGAAACACGACTGAAAAGTTAGGTTACTACGTATCTTGTATAACGGAGGTCACTTTCTAGACAGACCATTTGGTGGGAATTTCAGTTATATTGTTGATTTTGACTTGCTATTGTAAGCAAATGACAAGCGGCACGACCTTCCAACCACTGCAGTTCGAGGATTACTGAACTATTGTTTGAGTCAATGCAGCGACCATTCGGATCCCACCACTAATTCTCACACTGCATGAAAACGGAGGTTACTTTCTGGACAGCCCTCGTGTATTTTCAAAATATTTTAGCATGGACCTTATAAACTGCTCAGTTTTAATTTATTGCAAAACATGATTTCCCTAAAGGACGAAAACTTTGGAGTCTAGGTGTACCATAAGTTGCAGATTTCGTATTTAATCTAATTAGACTAAATGAAGAGGACGCTTTGCTTACATGCCTTGGTGTGATTCCTTGAATAGACTTATTCTGTTGCGTCCTATTCCTAATTTGCCATGTCTCCTAAAAATAGAGACTTAAGACTTCCATAAGTGCTTCACTCTCCACGCCTTAATGTGTATGAATTAACTTAAGAAATATTTCATCAAATAAAATTGAACTGAATTCTCAGCGGCCAATGGGAATTCACGTTCGTATAAAGATTATGGCAAGGACGAAAAGAATAAAACTGTGCCGAATAAAACAGAAGAAATATTTGCAGCTACATATTCTTCATAATAGGAAATTAGTATTAACTCACTAATATTTTGAATTTGTAACAGTGGACCGACTTTGTAAAAGTGGACCGACTTAGAAACACTTTGATATTACAAAATTAGCAAAGGAAGAGTGAAAGATTACCAAACATTTCCATAAATTAACGATGGTGTTAGTCATGAATAGGCCAACCATAAATCAGGTCCTCTTAGCGATGAAGCTGAACATTTATTATTTGCTTCATCTTTTGCTGGTAGGAGAGAAATCATGGAAACCAGATTAAAGAGATTAAATGTATTACAGATTTTAAGATGCCATTTCCCCACAAAAGATAAGGGATCAGAATAACTGATATCGATTGGGCCAGGGGGAAAAAGCGTTTTTCTTTTATTATTATAAGTAGCCTAGTTTGTAGTCATTATTTCGTAAAACCTTATTTTATCGCCCTCTTTGTTAATAACAGGTCCTCTCTCATGCTTACGCATGAAGACGTATATCTCACTCATCTATCGTAATGCCTATAACTGTGATTAATGTGATATACAATAGAATTATTACCTACTTATATGTGCATTGTTGAGTAAAAATTGTGAAAAACTTAATTTTTGAAATTTAATGCCAGGTTTTAAATCTCACCCGTCACAAACCCTATGGGTGTCCTGCAGGGAACCAATTAGAAGCCGATACAAATAACATAAGGAAGAGAGTAAAATAAAAATGACTGATATGGAAACGGTGAAATTAACAGTGAATAAATACGGCAAGTTTATATACAAGCAACAGATCTGTGCGAGATTATATGGAACTAGAAAGCAAATAATCGAGAAGCCATTTAGCAAGTAGTCAAAGATGGCGATTGTGAGATGAAAGATAATGAGATAAACAACTGAGATATATTTTTAGAAACAGCAAGTAATCAGGTGAACACGATAACATAAGAAATTGAGGAAAGGAAAGCCAAAGTATAACTACGCCTAGCAGATTTGGTGATTCCGTTGTTGAAATAATTGTGGCACGTGGGGCTGTTAATAAACAAAAGTACTAACGGAAACCAAAATTCAGAGGTGTGCTGCTGCAAAAATATTTTTAGGATTTCAATCCACGTCGATGATGAAGATGAAAAACATTTTGAGGCTGTGTTGAATACTTTTAATTTTTAAATGATATGTAATATCTCCTTGAGGAAAAATAATGATCCGGGATGAGAAAGGAATTTTCCTAGATTTGGTGGCTTCCGAGGGAAGGTTAATCGCTAATGAAGCCTCTTTTTGCCAGGAAAAACGTGTACTGAGCCGTAAGAAAGTTGTCGAGCATCTTGGTTCGGGACTCCCCTCGTTCCTCTTGCTTTCAAGAGAAGATCTTAGGCGCCGCGGACAGAGGCTCCAGGTGACGCGTTCACAAAAACCCGCACTCATTGTCTTCCTTTCGAGTGGATGGATGGGAAACTAGTGAGTGTGACCTCACCTCCACCTTCGAAACGAGAGCAATTAGCGCACTCCGCGCGTCACTTTATGCTGTTGGGCTTGCTGTTGAATTCATTTGTGCAATGGCCATTTCCTCAAGCTGAGTGAGCCAGTAAGGCATGATCAAGAATCGGATAGGAATACATACCGCTACGACACGGGAGCGAAGTTTATGTGACATGGATTGAGAAGTGTACTTGAAAGTGTTTTCAATTCTTAAGCTACGACTTAAAATTACCTTAAGTCACGAAACTCTGGGATGTGTCCATGGATGATTAGAATATTTTTCCGGGAGTTTAAATTTATGACTTGGATGATTTTCTTACTTTCTATTATCTTATTTTTACTTTACTAATGCTTACTTTAGCTCAATTTTGACCATCACTTGTTATTGCTTCGCCTTTGTGACAAAAAAATGACTATTTCCCAAAACGTTTTCGGAAACATGGGAAACTGATCAGTGGCCAAATTGCGGTCATCAATGGTAAGAGATAAATCTACTAAATAGAACAAGGTAAGGGTAAAACTTTTCCATAGTTGAAATTTCATTCTCCTCCTTTAAAATGGCGATTAATCTTAAATTAGACACATTCGTCTTAGGTTCACTCTTATCCTCAATGCGAATAATTAGATGCTGTTCCTTGAATTAGGCGTTACTTTTGAGATGTGACACCTTATCTATGAAATGTAAGCCCTCTGATTGATAGCATGCATGCATTATGAGAAAACGCTGCTCGTACTCCCCCCTTTGTGAAGTATAATAAAAAACATAACAAAAGCAGTTAGAGCAAATTATGCTCTTTGCGAATAATATTGTTTTCTAATAACAAAACTTTAACGTTTCGCAATAATACTGCTTTCAGAAGAGTATAAAAGAACATCAATCAATATAAAATGATCCCTTTGTTAGAAACCCCTAATTACTAATTATTTCGATGCATGAATTAAAAATATTATGACTTTCTACAAAATATTTTGCTGAGAAAGATCTGACATGTTTCAGCTTATTTCGCCTCCTTACCTTGAGAAAGCTTGAGTAGTAAAACGACGTAGAGGCATTGAAACGGTCAGATCTTCTTAGTAAAGCTAGTGTAGAAAATTATACGCGTATTTAATTTATTTTAATTTATCAATTCCACCCAGAACTCTATCAAATTACAAAAAGTATTATATCGTTTGATTCGTTCATATGGAAAAGAATGAATGCAGGCAGAAGAAGGTTATCCTTATTTCTTCTAATGGTCATTCATTGGGTCCTCTTCACTTGTCATCTCCCTCTTTTCCCCCAACCCTTCCCCCGTTTGTATTGCAGCGGTTTTTCTTCTTCAGAGCGCTGAAGAAGAAAAACCGCTGCAACACAAAAAAACGTCGGTGTACTGCAACCTGACCCGGTTGGGAAACCCGAGAGAACTTCTTGAATAGTGTGCATTATTCCACCGAAATAGGCCCCTGGCGTCTGGATAAATTTCTTCACAAACCTTTTCGGTCTCTTTCTATTTAACACGTAAGTGATTAAGATAGCCCATAGTCGATCTCTGCGGTGGGAAAATCTTCCCCGCAAACCACTGTGGGCTAACCAGTGTGACTGAATGTGTATTTGCAAGTTCCCGAATACGGTCCCTGTCAATAGGATTAATTTTCTTGCAAATCAATTCAAGAAACCCCGTGTGTAAAAGTGTCCCACAATTTTGAATACGTTTCTGATCATTGGCGAGGGATTAACTTTCCCCGTAAATCATCGCACCATTCTCAATATTACCCTCCTTTTTTCTTCCTTTTACAGTGATGTAAAAAACTGTTTACGGCAACGGAAATATTATTCAATACAGTCAGTCTAAAAAGGTCATAAGGAGCTAAGTTTCTCCTTTCCATGTTAAAACATTGGAAAATAGTTTTGTGCATGGCATATTTATTGATAACGGTCAATAGTATAAGTACATGGGCTTATGTTATGATTTTGAACTTCTAGAAATACGGCGGAATTTGGTGTTTACCGGGCATTTCCAGTAGCATTTCCTCATATTAGAACCTCACTCCGGAGAAGTGCAATCGGATTATAATAAATGTCAATGACAAATTCAAACTGTTCACGCATATTTACCAAATTTTTAATCAGTGAAAACAGATACCGACCTTTTATCAGAAAATGCATGCAATCGACATGAATAGTAAACAAATACATATCTCAAATGACTCAGAGTCATCTGAACTCTTGAATAATGAAGACGATTATTCATTTACGAGCTTCAAAGATGTCTAGAGTAATATTTGAGAGGAAATTACCCGCAGGAGATTGCAGGGATGGTAAAATGCCATGAGTGAACGGCAATAACCTTTTGCAACTGACGCGAGAGATTTCCCCAACGCCAATTGTATGCATGCATGAACAATATGGAGAGAATCGATGCCTCGAGCGATAAAGCACGTTCGGCAATGAATTTGACATAAAATTCACAAAGGTTTAAGGGTACCATCTGGCCGTGCCGTAAAGTAAAGAGAAAAGGGAAAATAACTGAAAACTCGTATAGCCTCATCATAAATGGGTGCCATAGAGGCACCACGAGATATAGACGAGTACAGCAATCATAAATTTGCTTTAAGTTAAAATAGACTGTCTTCTTTCCACTTTACTTAGCAAATATCCGACCAGGAACAGCGGGAAGGGAATCGCTTCCCGCTGTTAATTATATGAGGATGGTGTGAGGATTTTGAAGAATTTATGTAATTTACAAGTTTTTACATACGCGCCAGTGAACAACGATTGTATTGTTAGACGAGAAGTAGCGAAACAATGCGCCCAAAAATTTGAGGACCCTGCCTTGGGGGTGAAATGTGACCGCGGTGAACCGGCCAACTGTTGCCTACGCCAATTAAAACTTTTAGGTTTTCTCTGACCAAGGGAATAAGGAGGATCGTAGAGCCATTACACCCTTCATTGATTCCTACCATCTTCTTTCCACACCCAAGGTTAACTCCAGCGGAGGCTATGGGCTGTGTGGAGGAGATGTGTCCTTCACTTAGGGACGTAAAAGGACGTCGATGGAAGATATGTATCTACAGTAGTACAGCAAGCTAAGGCGATTCAGATTCAACATCAAAAGCAATGGTGGAAATGGTTTCATCACAATTGATAGTTGCCTGCATTGGTTAATTTTTTGGCTCGCTCAATAAATTGAAATATGATTTGGTCTTAAAGGATTCTTAGACTTCTCCTTGAGTCACTGAAAATAAGCAATAAACATGACATTATCATAACCAGAATTTCAATCCAAAGATTGTTTACGGCAGCCCTCCATTATTTTCTAAAGAATGTTTATTCCTTCACCCTCCGATAGATTTTATGGTTTACGTCCTTAATTTGTCCTATTTACTTATCTCTTAGCCTTCCTCGGGAGACATTCCCTTCCACAACCATTATGTTTATCATTAAACCATTGTGCCTCTATTTGTGTTTCATCTAACTAATTATTCTTTGCCTTAGAGGTGTCAATATGCTTTTCTGCTTTTCTATATAATTTCCTCGTTCGTCACTATGTCTGTCCATTTAATCTTCAGCATTCTCCTCCAGGACCATGTTTCAAGGGTTCCTTTTTTCGATGCTCTAATTTTCCAACGTTCCATGTCTCTGATCGGTAGAGTACCGTTCTCCAAACGAACACTGACGAAATACCTACTTGTTTGCAACCTCAAGTTCGTCAAACATTGTAGTTGCCTCTTTTTCATGAATGCCTTCTTAGATTGTACTGCCTTCACTTGATTGAACTGCTTCCATCCCCAGTTATACTATTGCCCATGTAGATGAAGGATTCCACTTGCCCTCGTTTCACTCTTCGAGTTGTGATATAAGTCTTCTGCTTCTATGGTCCACATATAACGATATTTGTTTTCTTCTTGCCGATGTTCATATTACAAGGTGTGATCAAAAAAAGACCGGACTGATTTTACTCTGCGCAAACTGTCCAACGGATCGAAACGAGACTCAGAGCACCATCTAACGACACATATGGCGACTAAAACGAGAGGTGTTGCGCTTGTTTGCTTCGATTCGTTACGCAGCAGCAGCAGCAGTACGTGTCTTAATCTGTTCATCGCCGCGTGCAACGGCAGCAATGGAGGAGCTAGAGGAACAGCGTGTGTGCGTGAAATTTTGTTTCAAACTTCGCAAAAGTGCTACGGAGACTTTTGGAATGATTTAGCAAGACTTTATTAATGAACATTCGAGTCAGTGCCAGTGAAGCCAGTGTTTTGAGGAGTACAGTCGTTTTAAATCAAGCAGAACCTCGACAGATGAAGATTCGCGAACGGGGCGACCTTCCACTTCGACTGATCCCAAACCCACAACCGTTTCCAATTGGTGAACAATTTGGTGCGGGCATATCGCCGTTTAACTTTTAGGGAGATAGACGAGGAAGAGAAAATTAGTTTTGGATCCTGTCAGACAATTTTGACTTATATTTTGGGCATGACGCGCGTCGCATCAAAATTCGTCCCGTGGGCGGCTCACACGGCGCTGATCGTGACCGAGTTTTTCGCCAGAACCGGAACCTCCGTGATCCCGCAGCCACCCTACTCTCCAGACGTGGCTCCATCAGACTTTTTTTGTTTCCAAAGTTAAAGTCATCCTCGAAAGGGTGCCGATTCGACTCTATTTCGGGCATTAAAATTAATTGTATGACGGACCTGAAGAGGATCCCTAAGGTGGCTTATCAGGCAGAATTCGAGAGCTGGAAGAAACGTTGGCAAAGATGTGTCGTTAGCCACGGCATGTACTTTGAGGGCGACAAGTTCGATTAAGCTGTATCCGTCGAAATAAACAAGTTATAAAATCAATCCGGTCTTTTTTTGATCACATCTTGTATATTTCCGAAGTAATTGGCTCATAGCATTCAGAGTTGCTCGTGTTTCTGGTACTACTCTGATTTCGTCG
Organism: Hetaerina americana; assembly: GCF_022747635.1. NCBI lineage: Eukaryota > Metazoa > Arthropoda > Insecta > Odonata > Calopterygidae > Hetaerina > Hetaerina americana. The sequence continues at coordinate 2,873,600 of NW_027287107.1, forward strand.
GCCAAACGTAGTACATAAATGTCTTTGCCATTCATCTTTACTCCGTTGATGCCCAATTATTGTGGTTATTTTATTGCCCCCTCTGAAAATATTTGAATAGTACTGGAGAGAGGTTGCATGCTTATCCTATCCATCTTCTATTTGTCTTTCTAATTATCATTTCGGAATATATGGAATTTTGTTTTTCTTTCTCCGAATTGTCTCTTCTCCAGGAGTATTAGTTTTAGGAGGGTGACGGACAGCTAAGGTATTTTACGACATTAGGGATGTATGGGAAAGAAGGGAGGATGGTGAGGAGCCTGGCGTCGATATTAGCCTACTCTTAAAGAAAGTCTCCAAGGGGTCCGCAGCTAAACGTCCCATCCGACGGACAGCGTACTCACTCTAAATGCTCTCCAAAAACCATCTCAAGTAGAGATCGGGGTACCACTGAAAAATATTTGTCGTCGCCTGGATTCAAACCTAGGTCCTCTCGGTGGGAGGCCAGTCTCTTCTCCAGTTTATGAGCACTTTCCTTTCTTTATTTCGTCATTGATTTCATTGGATCACTGATACTTGGTTCCGATACCTCTTAAAAAGGCTTTTTTCGGTTTTATTTCTTGAATTCTTGGATTTCCCTTTTACCGCTTTGAGTTCTCGTATTTGAGCTTATTCATGGCTGCTTAGATTTCGCCGCCTTACTCATGAGTTGCTCATCTGCTAACTTGGTTAGCATATTCTTTATTTCCTTCCATCGTCCTTTTATGGTGATATGCTAGTCTCGTTCATTCCACATATTTTTCTTTCGGTGGTCCGTGGAAAACTTTTCCCTTTCTTTCTTTTCCTCCAGTATCTGTTTTTAATCTGGGTTCCTGTGTCACCTTCTTCATCTTATACGATCGTAGTTGGCTGTTGGCCCGGTTGTGATCGCTGTTTATATCTGCGCCGGTATAGCTCTTATCTTGCTTAACTGGGTTCTAGTGTCTCATTCTGCCATGGATACAGTAAACTTGGTATCTTGTCCTTTCCAACGGCATATCTTATGTGCGTCTTCCTCTTCAATGTTGCTCAAAGAGCGACACATATCATATGAGAACAGAAAATTGTGATATACGTGCACATGTATTCATGCCTGTATCTCTTCTGAAGTAATTGGGAATTTTAAATTTTGTCACAGCTATGCCTGCGCATCGAATAATGTGTCTCCGAAACATTAGTATTGAGTTTTTCAAGGGAGTTGTGGGTCCATTGTCAGAATGTTACTGACTGACTTTTTTTTTACTACTTTCCAATGGTTCATAAGGCTATGCAATGCCGGAATGGACTGCGACTAAAACTCAACGAAAAGTAAATTATGTTTGAAAACACGACCATTTATGCATCATGAAGATAATTTTAAATAATTTGACTTCTTCAACAAGTAGGCCGCAGAGCAGATCGAAAAGAGGAATTTTCATAGGTTTTCCTGAACATAATGAATGTCAGAGCGCACGTTCCGCTCCCGGTGGCAGCAGGATATGCTTTTACCTATTTTCATACTGAATAGGCGGAGGAGTTTGAATCAATATCAATTTAAAAATATACTTATATACTCAGAATACCATTAATATTGCATCCTATTATCATTATCCCAGATATAATGGATTAAACCATTGGGGGAAACTACAGCTTTAAAGCCCCATGTGACCCATAATTGCAGCCTTTTGAACAAGTTGAAAATTTACAGAAAAATAATTTTAGTTTTGTTATGTCTTACTTTCGTACTGAGATCATTTTAGTTTATCCTTAAAATCAAGTTAAGTACATCAAAGTGTGAAAATAAGCACTCAATGTGATAATATTCCAAGACTGTAAGAAACAATGCATACCTTGAAGTGAATATAATCGAAGAAACCGGAATACGGTCTAATTGGGATAATTTTATCCGATTTTCTGACATTAAAAATTAATAAGGCGGCTCGAGATATTGTTTTTGCGGATTAATTGCAGTGAATGGAAATGTTATGAAATACCGTTACTTTAACTTCATATCTGTGGATCCAACATTTGTCCGAGTTTCACATTCTATTTCCGATTTCGATATAATGCAAACTTCTTAAATAAACCATTTTAATTTCATTGATCCCGAATGGTTTGAATAGTCGCACAGAATATTTTTGCATGTCTGTAGGTTGCGTCGTGGAGACTAACTTGCAAGATCGAACTAACATCCGTGTAGATGTAGATGTAATGATTACATGTATGACTGATGACCTAGCACCACCAGCCGCAAGCCCTTGCGGTGTATTATGTTGACGTAATGACCCCAAATCTCTAGCTTTGTTGCCACCTACCGAAATTCAAAGAACGTAAAGAGAGTTCATATAAAATTTGCAATCCATGATTTGCATTTAAACCATTTCAAATGAAAATTTAGGAATACTTTTTTATTCATTTATACTAAAGAAAAAGAACAGTATAATCATTGCGCTATATTTTGAGCATCCATGGAGGAAGGCATTAATTCAGTACCAGTACCAAATTTCCTCAAATCTGAACGACTCTTCCCCTTCCAGAATTTTTGTCCCGTTGATGTTCACCCCGCACACTCTTTCTAAAATACCTGTAAAAGTGAGTAAACTTGCTCTCTGTCGAACAATTTTTCCACTTAAAATATAAACATAAAACTGCTACACCCGTGTAGGAGGAGTATTGGGATCTACAACTCACGAGTTTCTAAAGTAAACTGAGCTCACGAAAGACAAGCAAAATATTTTCCTTTGTAACTGATCAAGGAGATATGCGGTACAGAGTCAAGGATAGGAATGCTTAGTTTTCCGACAAATTCCGTTTTCTTCTTCATTTGAATAGACTTTATAAGACGGGAGTGTGATTATATTTGCAACACTTTTGACTCAAATGCACTCATTTCGTTAACTTATTTGCTTTGCTATATTTTAGAAAGGCAGAACGGGTTAGCGAGACCGCATACTGCGTTCATATAGACTATCGCCCTTTCTCCTACGTGTAGTCAGAGTGCACGGCAGGTGCAATCATTAAATAATGACGCAAATAGATTGTACAAAGATCTCGCTCTTGACGGATGATGTCTCTATTCCAGAAACTCTTGTAAGGCAATATTAAAGGGGGCTTCGGATAAAGACATCAACATACATGCATGGTGATGTTGTAACTTTGTTTGTACACTACAAATGCCTTCCTTTTGGCTTACAATGCAACACTACCTGAGTGTAAAAATCATTCGCCTTGACCGGGATCCAGGTCAAGGCGAATGGTTTTTATTCTCTGAAATTGTTGCATTGTAATGCGCATATTGCGGATCACTCCATTAAAAAGTTACTGTCACGGAATCTTCCACAGTTTTTTTGGAACTTCCTTTTGGTTATTGTGTTACTCTCAAATATGCCCAATGAAGAAATGTTTATCAAAATCATAAACTGCAATTCCAAATGTTAGAGAGCATATGTTTGCACGCTTCTATAATACATCTACATCTACAAAATACCCCGCGCGTGGCGGGTAGTGATGGGACACCACACGTATAAAAGAATAATACCTCATATAAAACAAACAAGAGCATGCCAATTCACACCCAGAGAAATGTATTTATTCAAGCAAAGCCAATTTTTTATCTTACATACATGCAAATATCTAAACTAGCCACTATCATTAACATACATGTGCCCCAACGAATATACCTTATGTCTACGCAGCATTTTATCTTGTCCTCGCTAGTAATTCCGACCTCCTTACTATTCCTATTATGACTTCAATGTCTTACTACTATGGATAATAATTATTCAAAGAAGGAACAAATATTAGTATTCATTTGTACTGGAGTCTATCTCCCTTATATCATCTTTGTGGTGTAAACTACCGAAATAGTGTGGGGCCATAATTATTCCCTTTGTGCCATTGCTAAACTCGTGCGTTCTGAACTTTGCTAAAGGTCTAAGCCTCGCTTGTTCCCTTCGCATCTCAAGTGGCTCCCAGCCTAATGGATCTAAAAGACCTGTCACACTCTTCTTATCGCAACAGCTTTTGACGAATCTGGCGGATTTTCTCTGAACTTTATTCAATTCTTATAGCAACACATTCTCCCAATGATCCTTGCGGCGTGTTCCTAATAACTAAAGTGACATACACCTCTCTTAAATTTTCTCATTTTATATCCCCACCACCCCTTAAATGAAGCCGGGTTTCTTCAAAGATTTTAATATTATGTAAGATTTACCGTTAACGGGTGTAAAAATATAACTAACTTTACTCGCACATTTATAAAAATACTCAAAAGCTGCACTTTATTGGATCATGATGTCGAAGAAAAACATTAGGGAATTCTTATTTAAATCTCGTTAAAATCGTAGCTTTGGCGCTGATATATACTAAAAAAGTCTTTGGAGTAAAATATATTTCAATAATGTAACCATTAATCCTTTCTGAGAGCAAATTGGGGCTTTGAGCAACATATTCCTCATTACATATTCAATTCCATTTCATTAATTAAACCCTTCTGAAAATAACCGATTCTAACCACGTGTGATACATGTAATCACTCGAGATGATGGCTAATAACGGGCAAGTCTGACTCTTGGGGAAAGAAATGACAACAGCGACTCGAGCACACCTCCCTTCCTCGAGTATCCTTCTGAGAAAATGGCCTCTACCAAATAGTGAATATTTGTAAAATTCTTTTTATCTATGTAGGTTACATCTACATAATTACCTCGTGATTCAAGAAAAAAGTGTGTGGTAAGGGTGACCACCTTGCACCAGGTATGATTGGTTAGGAAAATGAGAGGATGTGGTAGAGGAAGGAAAAAGAGAAAACTATTCACTAAAAACTTCAAATAACTTGCAAATTTATGTACATGCTATTGAAAGCCAGATTTCTATTGTACAAATTAATATATGCTGCACTATACACTTATTTTCATCATTCAAATCTATTAGGGGGCGATAGGTTAAACTCACCGACCTATATATTCAATACCAATTTCATATAAAATAAAAGAAAACATTACAATCAGTAACGTTGTAAAATTTCTCGATAATATGAAAATACTAAGGTACAGCCGGGACGAATTTAGGAAGATCAGATTTTGCGAAACTTTTCGATTTTGCAAGGTCTGCTCTTCAGCGATTAGGCGGTTTGCAACATTAATTACTGTTCAAAAGGAGAGAATATGCTATTCTGTTTTGCGGCAGACGTTGCGATTGAGATTCTATGCCCAAAGGGAAAACGTAGTTACACAAAAGATTACCTCTACCATGAATACACCAAAATTGGTATTCATAAGAGCTAAATTATAGGTTATTTTCGACGAGTCACTCGAAGTGCTTTGTAGGATTGAGAAAAAAAGGGTTAATTGCTATTACGGAATGATTGAGTTTGCTTTAAGTTATCCTATTTATAGCGAGTCTACTGAAATTTTTCACGCCATCATCAAACATCCTCACATCACTTGAAAACAGGTCCCACCTGCATATTCTGCAGAATATGCGGCATAATTAAGGGTGTCATTTAGTTATATTCGTATCTCTTCAGGGCATATAATCGCCACGACAGTAAAACACATTATTCCATCTTAAGCAATCGTTAATGACCAAAATAATAGTTTCTATAGTGGGAAAAAAACTCCTGTGTGCTATCAAAATTACTGCTTGAACGTATAACACAGTTGGGAAATGACAACCTTTGCTAAAGTCTATAAAGAAATTTGGATGTTCTTCTATGCCTCATGACGTGTGAGATTTATTATTTTCCTCGGTTCCACACAACTGACATTTTCCAGAATCCCCGGGATAGATTGGCAATTACAGGAAAACATCATGGGTCATGCTATCTGTACGCCGAATATTTAAATGGTGAAACTTAATGGAGGAGGTTTGACTTGAAACTTCTATAATATGCTCCCGTGAAAATTAAACGATGTGCTATATTTTCTCTTGATTTATGAGCGCACGCGGCTCCAAGATGTTATTGAAAATGAGAGCACAGATTAATCAGGGAAGAGGGCCGCCTTTCATTATTCTAATTTTAAATAACTTATATTTACTGGGCTACGGAAATGATTTATGTGTCTTGGCAATGTTTCACAGCTGAAACCCCAGTTAAATAAGAAAAAGACTCCAGTTTAGTCATGTTGGGAAAACACCTCTTTCCTGCATAATCGATGGCCTATTTAGAGCATATTTAATGCTTAGTGTATTTTCCTGAGATAAAACTTTGTGTCAATAATTACGTGGGAAATGTAAAAACTCAATTTTCAAGGATGGGAAAAATGAGAAATTTGTCTTATTTTTACAGGAATGGACCATGGACAAAAAGACCGAGTGAAAGGAAAAAAAATCTTTTGTATTAATTCATGGACTTTATGGACCATTCTTCCAGCTAACCCCTTAAAATAACATACGGGTCAATTAGGAACATCCATACCCTAGGTGGAGGAAAATCCACCAACGCGAAAATGTTACCCACGACCTCTGGGTTGGTAGGCGAGGACGTTACTCCGCCGCCACCGGTACCGGTAAAGGGAAAGAAAGAAGGAATACAAGGCCAGCATTAGCAAAGCTTTCACCACCATAAACATTTGCTTATTGCCGCAACCACAGTGTCAACGTTTGTGTCTCATGTTCAAAGACAAAAGGATTTTACTGATGGAAATAAAGAACGGACGCGGAAAAAGTTTTTGAGAGCAGCCAACATTGTTATTACATGGGTAATCTCAAAATTGAGCTCTTCAATTTTTTTATGAATAAATTACACGCTTATTTTCAATAAGTTATGCATAATTTTAGAGATTGCGTATTTATCTGTTTTATTACACATTTTTCATGTCAGTCGTTGCTTCTTTGTAGATACCGGGGCAGTTTTTGTAAGCTCATGCCATGTCAGCTGACCGCCTTATCGTTGAGGAAGCGTTAGACTTCATCTTTCACCTCGTCATCGTCACTGAAGTGCCTTCTGGCTAAAGGTTCTTTCAATTTAGGGAACAAGTGGTAGTCATTGGGTACCAAGTCTGGACTATGGGATGAGTGGGTGACGACCAAACTGCTGCAGGAGGACGACGGTTTGACGGACGACGTGGGGGCGAGCGTTGTTGTGGAGAAGGCTTACGTCCGTGCTCAACATGTCTCTACTTCGATTCTGGATCACCTGCATGAGTTAAGTCTCAAAATATCTATTAGCATTTATTGTGGTCCTAGGAGTCATGAAGCCGACCAACAACTTAACTGTTTCGATCGCAAGACACAGTTTCCATGATTTTGGCGGCAGAATGTTTGTTTGAATTTTCGCAGCATGAGCAAAGATAAATGCCGCCACTCACGTGATTGCTATTTGGTCTCAGGTGTGAAGTGGAAAACCCAGGTTTCGTTCGTCACTCGTAACAAGCGGCGATGACGAGGTGAAAAATGAGGTCCAACGCATTTTCTATGACATGGCGGCGAGCTGGTATGACATGGGCGTAGAAAAACTGCTCCTGCGTCTATGCAAAAATGCATCGACCGAAATGGTAAAAGCGAAGAAAAAAGAGAGACGATTAAGTTTTTTCATAGATTATAAATTATTAAACATACGCGTTTCTTTCTATTTCTAAAAACATTGAGGCCCTAATGTTGGGATTAGCTTCTTATATAATGAATTTTCAAGCTTTCGTGTTTAGTTCATATGAAAGTACTCCGCTGAGTGAAACCTTCAAGAGGAAAGATGATTCCCTGTAAAAAACGCCTGCGATAAAGATACCATGAAGCATTTGGAACTTAAGTTGCTGACTGCAAAGCTAACAATACCGTCGTCAAACCAAATGGATCAATGCGAGAGCAGTTCAAAACCGTTGCTGTCAAAGATAATATTCTCATTGAATTGCGGTATTAGATCGACGTATGCGTAAAATTATTGAAAACTCTTGACCAAGTTCTAATACTTTACCCGATAGGAAATTATCTTCTTAGAAAATTAAAGACATGCCAGAGGAAATATAATAAAAATGAATATTTTCTTGGCTATGCCGTCTATCGTTTATTCCCCCAACAGTAATATGAGGCAACGTAAAATTTCCCCCAGAATAAACTCATGCATATTGATTTTAATTCTCAGTACGTCCACTTCAAATTGCTTCTCTCTCTTTCTCCATCTCTCCAAGAGGACCCACCACGAAGTATCTCCTTACGCCGCCTACGCTCTGTTGAGTGACGCGGAATACTGCCAATGCCTGAGGGATCAATTTGCGCGCATTTGGCCGAGTTCTTACTTATCCCACTTCAGTCCTTGTCATTACAGGCTATGACAAGGATGGAGAAGGAATTATGAGTAATCCCGTGGGAGTGAGGGCGTATTGCCTTGCACGCGTCTCGTCTCCACAGTAGCCGTGCATCCTATTCCCGGAGATTCGAGGATCCTCTCGGGGCACCTTGCTTATGGGAAACAGTCAATTTATTTTCACAATGAGCGCCGACGCGTCAAACTTCCACGCAAAGTTGGCAAAGGACACAGCCGTGTTCTTTTTCCTCCTTGGCAATGCTAAGATTTTCCGTTGAAGGTCTTGGTTCCCGGGTTTGAGAAACGTTAAATGGACAGAGCCCCGCCCAAGAGAAATCTGCACTCTCACGGGTTAATATGCCAAACGGATATTGAGCCACGTGCGCACTGCTACTCTTCATCTACATCCTAGCAATACCCCGAAAGCCGTGGCAAAGGCGTGTGGCTGGGGGTATTAGGACACCACCCGTTAAATAAAATGTAACTAAATTAAAAACCAGCATAGCAAACATGCTAAAGCCCTCCCACATAGGCTTATAGCCCTCCCACGTATATGCTCTTGCAAAACCTATTGCAACTTACAAAGATGCAAATAAATATACAATCAACTAACATACACAAGCATATGCCCTTACAAATGCACTGGATTCCCACAACGCCTTTTATGTAGTTTCAGCTTTTATCAACATTAAATTCGTTTTTTTACTTTTGTCCAAGGAGAGAACGATTATTCATATCAATCTGTACGGGATTCTATCTTCCGCGTCTTATATTTGTAGTAAAACCTGTCCTAAAAAATATGGGACCATAATAATTTCCTTTGGGCCATAATTAAACTCGCGAGTTCTAATCATTGCTAAAAGACTAGGTCTCCCTTGTTCTATTCGCCTATCAAGCGGCTCCTAGCCGACTTCCTCTCTAATACCTGCCACAATATCTTCTTGTGATAATTTTTGACGAATCTGGTGGATTTTCTCTGAACTTTACCTAATACTTTATTAACATTTTCTCCCATGGATCCGAAATACTTGTACCGTATTCCTAATGTGGCCTTACTAAAGTGAAATAACATCCTTCTTTATACTTCTCATAACATTTCTCCACCACCTAACACTGAACACTATAATTTTTAAACTGCGCATTTGACTTTGTTTACTACCATTCGCGAATCCCTACACCAATCCGATATTTTGTCAAAATGGCAAGAATGCGGCATATAATCAACTGGGGTTTTTATGTCCCCGCAAAAGGTTGCTACTAACGGGTGAGCTTAAGCCATTCCATGAGGGACGCCCAAAGTTACACCTTACTCTCTTGAGCACAACCAATCTATAACTACTTTTTGTTTGCGACATGGCAAAATTCTCTGCTACAATGTATAATTTCATAATTGGCACACGTATCATAGCTTTTGTTCACGTTATTGTTTAAGTTTATTGTGAGGGAATTTACCAAAGATTATTTAATCCTAAAATACTACGTCCTATTGTGTATCGTTTTCGCTCAGTTTAAGGCTGTCGTGAAAAAATGAACCCAATTGGGTTTCGCAGGATCTGCTACTCCTAAATCCTTGCTAGTTACGACCTGTTCACTTCATCCACATCCGCAAAAATACCTCGAATTTACTAAAAGGTGTGTGGCAGGGACTGCAAGCACCAGGTGGGATTAATAAAGGAAACGGGAGAATATGGGAGAGGAATTGAAAAGGGAAAAAAAATTCACTGAAAACCTCAAATGACAAACAAATTTATCTATATAGGTCCCCGTGGATATGAATTGATATGCTTTTACTTGTTTTCCATGTGAATTTTTTCTTTTTTACGGGTGGTGCCCTATTACCCCGCCGCCATACGCCCTTGCATCATCTTGACCATTCTTAGGTGTTGGGGCGGGGAGTTCTGAAGCCAAAAACTTTCACACGCGCAGAACCAGGCCTTCACGTCTACGGTCTATTAACGCAATTGCTTTGACACAATTGGTTTCATTGTGCTCACAAGCTCTCTCTCTTAGGCTAAAATCACAACTTACTCCTAAAATTGCAACTTACTCCTTCTCTCCCTTTTCTGTTGCCAAATTTCGGCCTCACTACCCTCCTATGCCTTTCCCTCATACTGATAGCGGGGGCCTCTATCGCCGAGTCAATTTCCGCCGGAACAGGTTCACCCTCCCCCAAGCCGCATTGTTTACAAGAGACTGGCATTGCAGTGTTTGTTTCCCAGCCAATTCACCACCGAAAAGTTATATTCTTAAAATGGCTCGAGCCTCCGAGCGATTTTTCTTTCCAGCTTATGAAATGATATCAACCGTTGCTAACAGTTTTGATCCGCTATGAACCAAAAAATGCTTTCCCATTAAACATCACCTAAATTGGTGGGTCGAGTAGACCACAACCAAAAGTTCACGCCGTTTAACAAAAATATTTCGGTGCACGAGAGTTTCCTGGTGTAATAAGGCACAACCATTTCCTCGTCTTCCTGCGTCTGGCTAACCACATGTCTCGAACTGCTCAGGTGCGAGTGGAAGACGGAGACTCCGGATAGACAGTATCAGGAAAGAGGTGTAAGGCAGGGTTGTCCATATCACCGGTTCTGTTCAAGGCATGTGTGGAAGAAATGAATAAAAATGCATGGGAAGAACTGGAGGTAGAATGGAAGTCGGAGGGAATTCGTAAAATCAATTAGATGCGCTGATGACCAAACTTCAGTTTGTCAGTCAGCCAAGGAGTTGCAAGCATTGCGGAGTGAATCGGAAGTTCAGTACGATAGATACAGGGTGAGAATCAATATATATATATATATATATATATATATATATATATATATATATATATATACACATATATATATATATATATATATATATATATATATATATATATACACATAATAATATAACATATAATGTATAAACATCGCAGGTTATGCGATTTACCAGAAAAAAAGGCTAAGCTAAACATTAAAATAGGAGGGCAACAAATAGAACAGGTAGAACAGTTTACGTATCTCGGTAGTGTTTTGGACCAACACAGTCAAAGTAGTAGGGACGTAAGGAGAAGAATTGCGCTAGGCAAAGAGGCTTTCACAAGGAGGAGGGAGTTGATGACGGGGACGTTGAGTAAGGATGTTAAGAAAAGACTCGTAAAAACTTTGATATGGAGCGTAGACGTGGTCATTGAAGCAGGAGGATAGACGTAGACTGGAGGATTTTGAAATGTGGGTGTGAAGAAGAATGGAGAAGGTGAAATGGACAGAGAAGAAAACAAATGAGGAAGTACTTGGTATGGTGGGCGAAGAGAGGGGTTTGCTGGGAGCAATCCTATGGAGGCGGGAAAAGTGGCTGAAGGGGGTATTGACCGGCAGCGGGATGTTGAAGGCTGTGATAGAGGGGGGAATGTTGGGCAAAAGAGGAAAGGGAAGGAACAGGATAGGGATGTTGGACGGGATGAAGGGAGGAAGAAAGTACTCAGAGATGAAGAGGGACCCGATATAGAGTAGGATGTTGGATTTTGTGTTTTGTTAGGAGTAATAAAATGTTTGTTTGTAGCTGTGTCCATCCAAAAACCTACCTTAACCGGTAGATTACCTTAAAAAAAAAATATATATATATATAGTATATATATATATATATACATATATATATATATATATATATATATATATATATATATACATATACACTCTTTAGAAACGATTGTGTGAATTAAAAATATTACTATATTTTAACTATGCGTTCTGCAATAATGAGAGTTCCACGACTCATATCCTATCACTAAAATACACTTTTAAAAAAAGGTCTAACGGCTTAAAATTTTCTGCGAAGAAACAATGCTTATTTTCGTTGCGTTGTATTGAAGGCATTCGTAATTTTTTTTAATTTTTAGATTAATTTCAATGAAGCTATTGACCAATGAGGTTTTATTTGACATATTTTTCTTAACACGACTAGTGATTACCAATGAAAGAATTCAGTCAATCCGTCAGTCTACATATACATTTTCATGTCATTACCTCTTATACACCACGGAAATATCTGGAAAAAACTCGTAGGCAGGTCCTAAATCTCTCTGCTGCTGAACCTCGTTGAAAAAGGTAAATTTTAAGGATATTGATGACCAAGACGACCTTAAACTCTATCTTACAGTAGGATTTTACATGTAGCTTCAAATGAATGTAAATTGAGTATATATAGCTGAATTGGAGTAACTAACATAGTAAAACCACCGTCGAGATCATCTTATTTCAAGACGAGTTTAACCAGTAGCCAATTCTCAAGTATGCATCGTTTTATGGCTACTAAAGCTCTAATTGTTCCTAAAGTGAGTCCAAATAAGCCCGCCTTCGTCCAGGAAACAATAAAAACAGCTTAAAGTAAATGAATGTTTATTTTGTACCTATCACATTGTTTGCTCATTAAGCAGCAGAGCTAAAATATGTTTGTGTTAAAATGTTGCTCATTTAGCCAATCTTGATGAACTAATCGATTTTTAAAACTTTCAGCGGAGGAAGACGGTTGGTAATACGATTGGAATTTTTTTTAAAAAGAGGAAATGATTTTGAGACACAGAAGTGCTATAATGGTAGGATGAGCAAATTATATGTTTTGAAGATATGAAAAATAGACAGAGATTCACGAAACATTATGCAAGCCACGAAATTCTGCAGCAAATTGGTCCATTGGCTTTGTAAAATGAGCAAGGTGCTATAAATTCTTTTATTTAAACCCTCGAGTTTTTATTTTATTGCCTTTACACGTTTTACTAAAAATGAAAGATTAAGTTCTTGTTTTCCTACCCATAAAACATTCGGAAGGTTAGTAGTGCATAATTTTATCTGAAATCTTAATGAAAACTATATAACGTTATTTGTTTTTGATAAATTCCAAGGAACTGCGGAAGATGCCGCAGGACTAACTTTTTGACGGAGTAATCCGCTTATATGTATTTCAATGGAATAATTTCGGAGTTTAAAAATCATTCGCCTTGACTGGGATCCCGGTCAAGGCGAATGATTTTTACACTCTGAAATTGTGGCATTGAAATGCTCTTTATGTAAATATTTGGAAGCATCAATAGATTTGATAAACGTTAATTTAGTATGGGTTTCAAAGAGATTTAATATAGATACATTGGTCTATACAGCTTTCACAAGGACAATAATTATTACTCGTGATCAAAAGTTGCCTTGACACCACTGAGGTATCATGAGTTATGTTACATCGCTGATCGCCCACAGAGTGTGGAGATGGCATCAATACCTGTATATCGATAAATATGATATTTTGATATATTTGAAAATTGCTTTGTACATGTTGATCTAATTTTTTAAATTTGATATATTAAAGGGGGTTATCGTTTAAAATCTACATAAGTACATCACATGAAAAGGAAAACCGATGCCGATACGAATTCAAGGAATTTAATTGGAATGTAATTTAACACTTCACTTAATTCAAAGGTATAAATAGCCGAACTGCAGGAAATGTAAATATCCTCCATCGCAGGGTTTGTAAAATTATTCTATATAATCAGGAAATGTACGTATAGCAGCTGTGCTAATTTGATCTCTAAACAATTTCAGTATAATATCCAGAGAGATCTTTTGCTCGGGCATAAAATGCTGATGCTGGTAACATGATGTTTTAACATTTCACGATATCATTTCACAATTAAGATCAAACGAAATAACGTAGACGAACGAGAAACGAGGAAAATAGGGATATGGAAATGCTGAATGATTGTTATCTAACATTTAATGAAGCAAAAGCTAAATGAACCCCATCTTGTCTTAAATAGCATGATCTCAATAGAGAGACCGTCTTAATCAAGATCGCCGTGTTTGACCACATGTATTCACATAAACTTCGGTTCAAATAAGGCCGCTTTTACAGGTAGGAGGATCGTTATCACGATGGTTTTGAGCCCGTAACATTTTTTTTTATAGCAGTCAGCAGTTGAAAATAAGCGTGCCTTGCCGTACTCCACCTTTGTTTTAGTTCGCTAATTATAAAGGTGGAAGCTTCTGAGAAACCACTTTTTCCTTTCAAAGGGGCAGTGTCCAAACGGACAAAGGCTTCACAAAAGCGCAAATTTTCCGCCAAATCCGAAATTTTCCTGCGAAAGCACTAAGGATCATTAAATCCTGGCCGAGATATTTTCGGTCCGTGGTACGTGTTTGCAGCTTCCTTATGTGAAGCGTCCCCGTAGCGAAGTCCCGAATCAATAAAAGGCCGTCGTTATATGCCATTGGGACTCATTTCCTATCATGTCAAAATCGGGATATCGGTAACCGTTGGGGTCCCTCAATGCTCCGTTCCAAAGCAATAAAAATGAAAATGGCTCGCCTGTGAGTTTTGAAACATTTCGTTTCCACGATCTGAGCGGCTAAATGCGCCACTTGTGGGGGGAGGGGCGGGAATGCGAGACTGGGAAACTTTTTCTATATTGAACACCGATGAATGAAGTCGCGGGCAAATACTTTTGGGAGGAGGAGTCGATATGGGAAGGAGTGGCGGCCTTGGGGAGTCGAATCGGGAAGTGTGGGCAGATAGATAGAGTTCCAAGAAATCGGGATGGGATCAGTTTCCCGCTGCTGGCTCGTACGGACTCCGAGGTTCACCGTGGGCGGCCCCGTCTGGAGGGAGGGAAAAGGAGGGCAGCCAGCGAACCATCCTTGCGCCTCGTTCTCTTCTGGGATAAGCTAGCTAAGTGGAATGAATTGTAATCGGGAGGAAAACACAGATATTCGGTGTAAGGGCGATTTATATTTAACTTCTTAACATTGATTAACTTCAAAATTAAAAAGGGCTCTCAAAGGGATACTTCACGTTTCGGCAGTCATGTCGCTATCGTTGGAAATAGAACGTAATTCTTCAACGACTTCAGCGCTCGAAGATGGCGTCATGACTACTAAAACGTAAAATTTGTACCCTACACACAAATATCTGATGACGACGGACGTGCCGTCGAAACGACAAAACTACATATGTGAGTGCCCTTAGTGTTTCTATGCTTTAAAATTCTACGTTTATATATATATATATATATATATATATATATATATATATTTGTGCGTCGCCGAAGACTTCCATTTCGAAGATGTGTGTGTGTGTGTGCGTGTATATATATGTATATATATATATGTATATATATATGTATATATATATATATGTATATATATATATATTTATATATATATGTATGTATATATATATATATATATATATACACATACATACCTATACACACATACCTATAGATATTACCATAGTCCGTCACCAAGCAATTCAGGGCGTTAGAAATACCCCCAGCTACGATAAAATTTTCTGCTGTAATTTTACTGGCCTCTTAGGAAATTGATGGCAATGTCAAGACATAAGCGGTGGGAATAGTGGAAGGATCCGGATTCAACGCAGAATAAGATTAACGAAACAATGAATGGAATAGTGATTACAGTTCCGATCTGCTGTCTAGCAACAGGTGCTCGGGATCACTAAGCAGTTCAGTGTACGTGATTGACGCCAGAATTGGTGGGAATTTATGCAACCCAAGAGCTGATTTTTTCCGGGCGAGTGACGTCTTCCGGATGTTATTTCACCCATCACCGGAGGAGAAGAACGCATGTGCGCCAGCAGGTAGGGGAAAGTGTAGGAAAGGGTAGGAGGTGCACACAGATTTTGGGTGCGTCCATTAATTTCGGATAAATCGTGACCTTTTTTGCAAAGCAGCCTTTAAAACCCAAGTAGTGCATGACTTAGACGAAAATTGTCTCCTAGTAAAGGTGACATGAAAGGGAAAGGGAAGCTTAAGCGGGGAACGCTTCGTTAATTCTCGTTCCCCCAACCTATAGATTCCATCTTACCGGCCCTTGTCGCGGAAAGAATTCTAAGTGGGTTGAGGAATAAGGGAACAAGTAGATACACATATATGAAGTTCAAGTACAGTGCTTTGGAAGGAATACCTTAGATAGAGCTTTTAAGTGTTTTTGATGCCTTTATTTCGTTCTTATGAAGACCCAACCAACCAGTCAGTCAGAAAGGGCCAAAATTTCCTCTTGTGAATCGTTTTCACCAACTTCACACCGAATGTCTCCTAAGCTCACCTATTCAGTTTTTTCATTTGATACCTAAAGCAAAAATTTCACGCTCTGGACTTAAACTTCCTCTGAACAGCATGGACGTAAAAAAATCTTCCGGTCCCGATAAAATACTGGCTCGAATACATTATAAACAAGCTTCGGATACAGCGCCGTATCTAAAGAGTTTATTTAATAAGAAAAGTACATTTAAGTGCCTTTATTTTAAAGTGGTGACAGGGAGGAATCGAATATTCACAGACCTATTTCCCTCACATCCGATCATGTAAGACCATGGAAAAATATAATTTTCCCTTCAATAATGAGGCTTGGATTGATGAAGAATCAGCACGTTTTCTTTAAGGGTAAATCCTGCGAGACGCAACTTGCACTTTTTGTTCATAATATTTTGGGTGCAGGAGAATATAATGTTCTAGCTGACATTTTGTAATTTGAAATGGCATTTGATAAAGTGTCCAATAGGAAGTTTCTTACAAGACTAGAAACTTATGGCATAGATAAAAATATAGGAACTCGATTAAATTTTAAGCTGCTTGCGTGCAAACGGTGGTCATAGATGCTGTAAGCTCAAATACAGTCGAAGTCATTTCAGGCGTTCCCCAGGGAAGTGTCATTCCACCTATTTTATTGCTTCTTTAAGTTAATGACATTTACACCGTAGCTAATAGTGAAATGAGTTTATTATCAATAACAGGGTGAATAAGAGAGATACGTATAGTCCTGAGGAAAAATTAATTTTAGCAGAAAACGCTACTGTAAAACAGGTTTTGCGAGAAACTTCATAATTAGCGTGTACATATCTACTTATGGAATGAGGTAGGTCTCTTTTGAACGTCTACTGCATCTATAATACCGAAATAACATGGAGGCTCGAAGTTCTTAGCCTTCCTTCTACTCAGACTTAAACAAATGTATACGGCGCATACCTTGCAAAAACCTAGCAATATATTTGGATGTATTTCTAGAAGAGTATTGAAAATGCGACGATTAGGTTAAATATCAATGCTATTTTTCACTATAGGTCACCCTTATTTAGAATACTCTGCTAGTATATGCGATCCCCATGAAGTTGAATTGATTGCCGAATCAGATGTAGTGCAGCATAGACGAGCTATATTTGTAAAACGCTTTGATTGGCGTAGTTGCGTGCGTAGATTATTATTAGACCTAGGTTGGGAATCACTCACGGAGGTTAGATTAACTTACAGAATTAATTTCTGGCATACATTGGAAGCGACGATGTTACAATGTAGTATTATATCATCATATTAGGCAGGAGGGATGAAGAAAATAAGGTTATGGTGATCCATTGTATCACTGATTGATTTAGGATGCCATTTTGCCCACGAACTTACCGTTCGTGGGAAATAATTTTATGGATTATCTTTCGTTGGGGATAGGATAATAATTGCAAACGTCCGCGCTAGGAGTAACGTATAGTTTTAATATTCTAAGTGACCTAGAATACTATTCATATTCTTTCAAACCCTTATATTATTGTACATGTACTTCTTGTTATGCGTAGCTTGTGTATCGTGTTTAGAGATGTATTATACACGAATGTAGCTGAAGTTAGCATTGACTTAATCACTTAAAAGAGTTTACATCTTTACTGATAATACAAAGAAAAACTTAATTTTTTGATCTTACGATGTGTCATCACCCTCTGCCGCGTACTCGAGTGGTGGCCTGTAGGATACCATGCAGAATCAGATAAACCCACGGAAGTTGATTTCGTAGCCGTTGACCGGCCCACAGCAGAGTAGTAAATTAGATTGATATTTGTTAGAGTTCCTTGTAGCCGATCGTCATCATTGAAATGGCACCTCAGGTAACTTACGTAAAAGCCGGAGGAACTTTGCCAGATAAATTCAATGATAGAAATGACTGCCTGCCATACAGCATTCTATGGTGTTGTAAACGATAGAAAAACTGAAATTTGTCCAACGTCACACCAACCCCCGCCAAACTCTGCCGCTCTGAAGTTCTTATCTGGGATCTATAGCACCTAGATAAAATCCACTGGCGTCAAAATCTCCTAGCTAGCTCTACTTCTCTAAAAGTTGGTCACTAATTTTTACAATGCTTATCGACTTTTTCTCAGGGCGCGGTGTTTGCCACTTGTACAATCATCTAGGGCGGTCCACCCATTGCGTTCCACTCAAAATTTAATTTACTCCCCGCAGATTTCCAACCTTTTCATCATCGTTGTTTAGTTTTGGAAAAATGTATCTTAAAAATGTCTCGTTCCCACCTGAGAAAGAATTTTTTTTGACGAAGGGTCCCTTTTGAATCGGACTTGAAGACTTTACTGGTATTGCTTCGAAACAACACCCAACAGATTCGTCGTCCAGTTGTTTTAGAGATGAAAGCCGTTATCAAAATAAAAATTTCAATTTGATTTCATCACAAAGACCGTCTCTATACGTCTTCTTGACAACAACTCGACATCTCTATACAACAGAATTCATTTCTTACTTAAACGAATTTCGTAAAAATTTTATTTTTTAATACAGCAGATAAAAAATGTGCAAATGATTTATTAATTTTACTGGTACGCTCGAGATGAAACTTTAAAAACATTTCAACCAACCTATTTGTTAAGCACATACGGTTATGGTCTCAAAGGTCTTATCAATATGCGAAGAAGTTTTTAACAAAAATTTTCAATTAACAAGTTATAAATACTCTAATCCTTGAAATGTGACCATAAATGCTTGACGATTAAAACTAAGTAGGCTAAGATAGAAAGTAAAAATCTATTTTAAAAAATAAATGGAAAAATATAATTAGAATCAGCAAAACATATTTACCTGAAAATTCATCTTGTATCACAATGTCTGGTGAAATAGTTGGAGTTCAAATAGGTATTTTATTCAGGCTTCGCAAATTAGCCAAAAACTCATTGGCAGTACGTATAATAACTTACACTTGAATACATCCGAGGACTTCCCGCTTCCTTATTCGTCCAACTACTACTGATCGCTGAAGTTGACAACTGATAGTTGCAGGTTCTCTAAATATGCCAAAGTCGGCAATAGACTCATAGACCATATGACCGAATACTATTGGAAATATGACATTGCGGGGGGACATTTGGTACTTGGCAATACGTTGATGAGTAGGAAACGAAACGAGAAAATAGGTTAAAGGAGGAAGACTGGAAATAAACTGAGATCTCAATGTATTTACTTCCATGAATTGGCTTTAAGGGAATTACATTTAAATCACCTATTCCAGCCAGCTCATTGCAACCGAAGTGATCATCACTAGTGGGAATATCATTGTAAAATCTTGCCACGGCTGGCGATCGAGTGTGAGACTTGGGAATACTGTTCACAAGTCACAATCAATCATTAGCCATCAAAAAACACACTCAATTCAAGAATGCAGCATCATCACAAAAACATTTTGTTCATTATTTGATAAAACGAACCTTAGACGACCTAAGTGCCCATTGTAGCCTTATTCTCAGCGTTTATTCAGTAGTCATACTGCGACACCAGAACGTACAAGTATTCAAGTCTATGTACGTTTATGTATGCTCAAAATGGATTTCGCATACATATACGTCCACAGCTACACGTCCCTGAGATGGCTCGCGGGTTATTTGTTACGGAGACGAGTTGTTGCTGAAGCGCAAACTTTCCTACTGGCAGTAATCACTTAAGCCTACTTCCGAAAAACTGAAAAATTCTCAAACTTATTTAGTCTTCCCAGAGAAGGTGAATGTACATTTCTTTGCAATTTCGGTATTCTCACTTTGATTGGTGGCCTGATGATCGTCTTTGAAAACGAAGTTCTGTGACAGCCGTTAAAAGATGTAAAGAATTAATAAGAGTAAACAGCAATATTTCTTAACATTTTTCGAAAAGTTTTCTGGATCACGCTAACATATATAAACCCTGTGGCAGAATACCATTTCCTGAAACATTATAGCAGAGTCCGGTGGAATACATAGGTCTAGGCTTCACATAAAAACTTAATAGGGAGGTGGAGTCTCAATGGGCGAAATGACGATTTTGTAATGACTAGGATTTAAATAGGTGACATCAATACTATATTATTCTGGTCTCAAAACTACTGCCATATTGCCTGATAAAATTAAACTGCCTATGCATGAAGAGGTAAATGATAGTTGGAAAGATTTTTAACCAGGAATTAGAGTCAACAACTCTTTCCGGACTAGTGTGAGTACACAGAGATGTTTTGAGTACTAAAAAGAGGACAAGCTCATTTTCTGACTTTGAACATTCAATTCTTCGATTTTTCCAACTTAATGGAGTAAAACTCTGACTATCTGAATTTATTCTAGCTGAATTACTTAATTAACACATTACAGCACACGTACACTACAAGAGGCCACAGTAAACTGCATTATTGAGGCTGTATTCACATTTACGCTTCTTCTCCAGAAATACCCGCCTGTAAAAATATGCAATGGAACCATTTCAAAGTTTTTCAATGTAGTACTTGAATATTCAGACCGTGCAAGTAGCTTTTGGCCCAATTACATATTCATCACAATAGAAGAATTCATTCATTGGGGCTCAAACACCGTAAAGGTACCTCTCTCTCTTCGCAAAACTGCAATCTCCAAATAACACTTTCAAAACACTGGATGAGAAATAATCATGTTGTATCTTACAGAGAGTAAGCGCATGACTTGATTGAGTCACCGGCAAAATCTTCCAACAAATAGTGTGCACCATAATTTCTCTACGCGCTTCCTTTGGCTTACACTCCGTGGAACACGCGCTCTACAGATGATGTCAACGCAATCTACGAGCGTGCGTAATGTATCAGCGGCAGAAGGCAAAGGCAAAAAACAAAAATCAATCTTCCTCTTTTCCTCGCTAGGCAACGCAACCGTTTCCCCCCGATTAAATATCCAATCAATCATAAGGTGGTTCTAAATCCTCGCGGGAATTCAACTCTTCAGATAACTCCATTTTCCCGAAACTTTGAGCTCCACATCCATCAACCACGCCCTCAACCCCCTCACTATCCACTCCCCCCCATCATGGCACCCCCGACATCTCCCAATTCCCCTTACCTCTTCATTCCTGCCCTTTCGCCACCCATGTCACTTCCGGCCAAACCCATTCGCCATCCCCCAAGTCGACTGGTCGCCTGCCCCCAACGCCCCCTACTCTTCACCCACACCCCCTTCAGTAATTCCCGGCGTCTCCGACCCCACTCGGCACCCACGCTGCCGCCCCTCACCTCTTTCTCCGGCATAAACCTCATTATGAAAGCCGAGCCTGCACCTGTTGGCCTCTTGGTAGTCAGAAACGACTTCGCACCCGCCGCACACACACGCACTCACACAAACACTCAATACGTAGACACACGCGATGGGCACAGGCTCATAGATTCCACGCACGCACGCAGAAGCCGGCTTCTTGGTAATCAGCACGCTTTGGAGCTAAACCAAAACGTGGGAACCAACAGTGTGGGCAAAAAATAAGGATTCCCCAAACAATGAGACGTTCCCTAAGAGAAGGGTAGCAGTGTTGGATTAGTACCGGCATTGATACGGAATCCACATTTTAGCTTTTTCGAAACGCTGATGTAAATAAGAGGAATGAATGATGTTTGAATTGGTGCAAATTTCAAACAAGTAGGATGAGAAGTCAACCTTTTCACCACGTCTGCAAATATTTACTTCCTTATTCACCAAGATATGTTGCCCTTTCAAACTTTAAGATTCCCCTTTTTAATGACTGCGGTCATTGGTTTTATTCAGCGTTTGAATAAAAGTTTTGAAACTATAACTTATTAATTTGTCGCTAAAAATAATTAATCATTTTCAGGCGATTTTTTATAGTGAAATTGTTACGTATCACATAGAAAGGGAGAGATATCTTTGATTGAATGCACAAATAATCGGAAAATTTCGATTAAATTCATACTATATTTCCCACGACCTAAAATCCATTGGCGTCAGCTTAGAGAATCAACGCAGAATAGGTGAGTGCACATGAGGATTTAAATATTAGCCCCGAGGAGGAGTTAGAACAATGTGCAATGAGATCAAGTAAAAGGCTCTCTCAGCGTAGAAGTCAAGAATAAAATATTTCATCTTCCCTTAGTGTTGTCACCGTTGGGAGTCCTGATACTCCGGCAATGAGTTTCGAGAGACTGAGCACGCGCCGCTCGCATCGTTCCCCGACGGGGTCGAAGCGCCTGGGCCCGCACCTCCGCCCAGACAGGCTACCACTTTTGCCAGCCACGGTAGATTAGATTACGCGGGATGATTTTTCTACGCCGAGGCGGAGTGAGTAAATCATTTACTACTCACAAAAGGAACGGAAGGTGGGAAATCTCATTAAAACGGGAACTCCGCTATTTAATATTAGCGACTTCCACTCGAGCGAGCCACCATCGCCAAACTTCTGCACCAGTACATCCACTTCCGTGCAAACTTCTAATGCTTATAACGTGTTCAGCAGTGTTTCATGATGGAGAAATTCGGTTCAATAAATTTGAGTATGCTTGGAAAAACTGTTTTGGATATAGGGTGGCAACTGAAAAATCTATCAAATTTAATGAAACATGCTGACTTAGCTCTCTCTTCGAAAAAAATTACTGTGAAATGTAGATTGAACGCTAAGACTCTAGCGCGAATATACTATTAAGGTCTTCCCTGGGATGATTTCAAATGACCTGCCATGATAATGACGCACCATTTTTAAAAACGCGGTCGATATTTTCCAATAAGTTCATGCGGGAAGTAACTATGAAAGTTTCATGCAATAAAATACTATTTCAAAAAGTTTATGGTGCAAGATCGGATTGTCATCAAAATGAGTCCGAAGAAGTACCTTCAAAAAGTCCCTCTGCATCTTTACTCAAAATGTCTCGTACACATTTTTTGTCTCAGGCGTAACTTAATGAAATTTACACAACCTATTCAAAGAAAGATGTGACTTTGTCATTCCGCACAAACTTTATTTAAAACATGACCTAGGTTTCTTGGAATTTTCGTGGAAGTTTGGGTGAAATTACAAAGTTAATTCCTTTTTTTTAAATTAGTCTCCCTATATCTTTATTCACGGTCCCTGTAATCTACTACCTCACCTTTATAAAATTTCCCTTACCTATTGCAATCCTTCTTTTAATGAGTGTGACGGGGCATACTTTTATAAGTTTTCGTCCAAATTATGGATGATTCGTGAGGTGAACTGTACAGACTGCATCGGTATATGCTCTAGAATGTTGATACTTGCTCTTCTAGTTACTTGGGAACCATTTTCTTACCATGCATTCTCATTCCATCCCCGGCACAATTATTTTTTTTTAAGTGCTTGGGGTCAAGAGTTATACGATAGGTTAATGACCAAGTATTTTTCACAATTCCATTCAAGAAGTCATCCATCTCCAAGGAGAAAAGATTTGACGTAATTGAAGGGGGATCGGGATGGTGAGGTGGCTATCGTACTGGCTTCCCACTCAGAGGGTCCGGGTTCGAATCACAAAGGTGGCGGATATTTTTCAGTGGTATCTCGATTCCTACTTGAGGTGCTTTGTGGAGATCATTTTGAGTGAGAACGACGTCCGTCAAATGGGACGTTAATCTGTGGACCCTTTGGTGCCTTTCTTTAAGAGTAGGCTAATGCCGACGCCGGGTTTCTCTCCACCCTTCCTCCTCTCCGATCCATCCCTAATGGCGCA
The DNA here is from genome assembly GCF_022747635.1 of Hetaerina americana. NCBI lineage: Eukaryota > Metazoa > Arthropoda > Insecta > Odonata > Calopterygidae > Hetaerina > Hetaerina americana. The sequence continues at coordinate 2,897,609 of NW_027287107.1, forward strand.
AATGAACCCAGCTGTCGGTCGCCTCCCCTAAATCTACAACTTGATGTAATTGAAGGGTTTGCTCATTACAGGAGTAACATACAAAACAAAATAATGATGGCTGCTCATGTCTCGACTGGTAATATCCAACCGTACTACTTGCAGCAACTCAAGGGGGAAACACTAATGCAAACATGGGTAGGCACCGTCGAAAATAACATTCCCCCTCATCTCAATTCATGGTTGACGTTCTAACGCCTTGCGCCCTTGAGCGGATGGTGGCGTTCTGCGTAAATGCATTTGTAGATCTGATGCATTAGTGAAATTTTCGTCTTATTTGAGTGGAATGCTGCCCGGTAATTTGTGACAGCGTCTCGAGGGAGCCCGCCCTTATTAATGGGTTTCCTTATTTGCCTTCTTTGTGGAGTATTTACCAATAGTGTAACAATTGTAACGTGCATAACGAATATTGTATAAACGGTGCGTTTGAGTAGCAACCCTTTCACTTCCCCTTTCCGTGGTTGACAGGGCACCATGTTCTTGTGCTCTCGCACGTACTTGCGATGTACCCTGCTACACGTCCTTGTGACGGCTTGCGGTGCATTGCTCATACAAAGATGTGCATTCGAAAGACCAAGGAAGAGGAACCAGACTATATCCTACGGGGAGCGCATAAGAGAATAGCTTTGTGCCAGGAATGTTCGATGTCTATGCATGTTAAGCATCACGCGAAATTAAGATGAAGTGGTCTGCTAGAATAGTCTCAATGAACATTCCTTATGTTTTGGAAAAATGTTAAGACATTTGGAATATCCTACATTATTTTACTAAGGGAGGTATTTACCGTTAAATTCGTAATAAAATATTGCAAAATCTGTAAAATGAATATGGGCAAGGTGCTCGTTCTAGAGATTAGGGAGGGAAAGTTAATGAAATTAATGCCGTTATATCCGATTCCATAGGAAAATATATTTCCTCAGAATGCACAACTTCAATACCAATGTGCATATTTCGAATACAAAGGTATATTTTCGTAATTATTTTTTCAAATGTGCGTGAAAAATACAACGATATTCAGTTTACTTGTTCTTATATAATTTAGATATATGTACGCGTGAGGTAAGGCTAAACCAAAATAAAGTGAGGTTCAAAGTTAGTAATATGCTATGAAAATACTTTGAAAATGAACATCCACAGAAATAAAAATTGCGATGCAATATATTTATCCTATTAAGGACATTTTTAGCCAATACTTTGTAAACCTAGTTAAAAGAGAAGGGTTTCAAAAACGGGTTGAAAATTTATATACACAAGAGGAATATCTTGGCTTGGAGATTTCACAGATATACGATACACGGAGAGAGTATTCATCTGCATCTGCATAATACCCCGCAAGCCGCCGTATTAGGGATCTTATTCACACCAAATTACTAATTCAGAAACACATTGCTCCTATTTAATTCAAGAAATAAATACGGCGTTTTTAGGTTTAATAATATACGATTAGTTGGAAGTTATGGTTTGAAAACAAAGAAAAGAGTAGATGAACGATGCTTAAAAAGATTCCTAAACAATAAAATGTCATGTATGCTGTTAAAAAATTCTTGCTTGAAGATACAGTTGAAGTTCCAATTTAAATGAAACATTACATGAGTGCATTCAAGAAATAAAATGAAATCGTAACAGAGGGAATCTCAGAGATGTTTCTGATGTTATATCTATTTTCATCGTCTTACTCACATCCCGTAACGGGTAATCAAACTAGTGAATTAGCGAGCTTTGCAAGAACAGTGTGATCCATGAAATTTTGAATAACTATATTCTCTATGAAATACATAAATGAAAGTTATCCTCCAAAGAGAATGATTTACATAATTTCAAAGAGTAATATTACAAAAAATTCATTATCTTCAATTTTTTTAACTTAATCTTGCAAAATTCTTAAATTGTAATTTCGTAAAGAGAGCCAAAACTACTCGCGCTGATAATGTGTTAAAGTTATCAACTGGTAACGAAATCCCGAACTGGAGTTACATGCATTGTAAAACTTTCAATTCATCACAATCCTTGTACAATATAACAGGGATTTTAGAGTTTATTTTGATGCTAGCAATATTAATGAAATTAATGATGACGTTGCTCACATAATACAACTCTCTACCAATAAGTGATTCAATTTTAACGGATAAATGTTAAGCTGCTATATTGATAGTAAACCTGAACAACCATCCAAATGGTATACACGGTGGAAAGAATGGTCATCAAAATCGGATAAGATTAGTAAATTTCAATTCTATTTTCACTTAAAGATAAAATAGCTTGAATATATGAATAAGAGGAACTGAGATACATTAAAATGAACACTGGCAACGCCACAGAAAGAAGTGACAAAAAAGTAAGATAATTTAGGAAAAAAAAGAGAAAACAGGTTAAGTGGAAAGGTTCTTACCATATGAGAACGTGTGTCTCAAGGAAAATATAGAGAGTTTTATTTCGGGTATTGCTTATTACTGGAAAATTATTATAGCCCTGGCCGTACAAAATGCTGAAATAATAAGTTCCAACTCAATGTGTTTAACAAAAATAAGTTCAAACTTGACCCAGAGGATACCTTTTACGTAGATATAAGATCATAAGTAGTTAAGATACTGAAAATGGAGACCAACTTGTAAACACCAAAATTAAATGTAACAAATAAAGAGGAAGAGCTTAATTGTACTGACCAAATGTAAATATAATGATTTTAGTGGAAAACATTTAAAGTAGGTGGTCGCGACTGTTAAAAGGGATAGCACCTCAGTGAGAAAAATAATTTTATTACAAAGCTTGGGTACTGGAGAAAGTTTTAAATTTTATTTTTTTCAAATGCCCCTCTATAAAAGGGAAATAAAAAATATTTCAATAAAAAGATATTTCAAATAGAATAATTTAAATTATTCTAGGTTAAAATATGTAATTATTAATAATAAGGTAGGTCACTCAAGAGTTTTAAAATTAGGTTGATTGCTATAAGTTTCAAAATTACCTGCACAATTTGTACTAGATTGAACTGTTCCACTGGAACATGAATGTGATGAAAATGAGTACATAGAAATGAGGGTAACACGTTTTGATGCGTTACGGTTAGTTAGAGCCGATCTTGTGGCTTTTACAAATTTAGGACTGCTACCTCATATTACGGCAAAATATATTGATATTTTGGAAGATAATAAAAAATGATAAATAAATACAAGGAACCATCATCATTTGAATATAAAAAGATATTATCTGCAAATATTTCCCAGCACGCATCCTGGTAACCTAATATTGTGGTTCCCGGAAATACCTCCTTGGGTACCGTCAGCTCCACCAAAGTGTAATTTTTCGGGTACCAGATCTTCCTGGGAAACCATAGGAAAGTATCTGGCCTCCCTACCCTGATGTTTGAATTTTACACGCTATTGGGCTTACTATTGGGTGAACTCTACCATCACCGACCAAACCGACCTTCAGGTTAATTATTATGTCTATGGTTCTTTAAACCAAAGCTGACTCTTTTTCTTCCGCCAGATAACTGATTGTCATTCTAAAATCTACTTCTATCCTGTCAAAATGTGTGAGAAAATGTTTTATAATGTCGTTGGAATTAATAAATGGAAAAAGATTTCGGCCTGGGTTTAAATCAAATTTGCACACATTCCAGCTGTTGGCTCAATCTTTTTGATTGTATGGTCTGGCTAATATTTTGGCGATAGTGCAAAATTATGCTTTGACAGCAAATGTAACTTCATCAAATCATAAATCTCTGTTATGACTTGGACAGGAGAGGAAATTATGTTTTATTCCTCTCTTAGACCTATCGATTTATTAATATCCGTTTATTTTTGACGGAACGAGGTGACCGGACAGAAAATTCCTAATGAGAAAATCCCCATTATTCCGTGGGATAAGGTTGTAGAAGAGACTCCTAAGTCTCCATCTCGTTCCAAAATAAAGACGGCTATTTTTTTATCGACCTCGTTGCTCATTCAGCTACTGCATATCAGTTGACTCGAAATAGTTTTTTGGAAGTCTGAGTGGTGTAGAAACCTCCAACACACCAATAGCAGGATTTTTGATTAGTTTAATGAAAACGGTCCAAACACGAACTGCATTATACAATGATTAATATTCTCAAATGCTTGAACAACATTTCCGTGCAAATTGCAGCAATGACATAATGGTATTTTACGTATCAAATACACGCAATTACGGTATGTGTGCATCCGAAACCGGTTAATGCTATTAAGTTTGCTTTGCATCCATGTGTGCAATTAAAAATAGCTGATTATTCCCAAGAGTGACAATTCAATATTAGTTCCCAATGAATTGGGACTTTTAAATTTTAACAAATAGTGAACCAATGCGACTACTCATCCAGGTCAAAGAAATATAATCCCGATACAGTCTATGAGCCGATTTTCGATTGCTGATTATGCAGTGTAAGGGAAAAAATAAATAAAATATCAGATTTGTTTAAAGGAAAAATTTTCCGTTCCGCTAATATTAACTCAAGGGAAAAGTGATTGTGTTATCATGAGGATTATTTAAAATTTAAGAATACCCTGAAAGTTGAAACGGAAGGGAAAGCCATTGCATAATTCCTTAAACAAAATGTCAGCAAAAACTGTTCGAAGTGTTTTTGTTGATTAAATTATTTCAACCTTTAAAGAAAAGATCAAAGTTCATTATCGCGATAAAAATGCCTATCCTCTTTTGTAGACAAAGCAGGACCACAATATAAGGTAACTCTGATGCGTGCTGGAAAATAAATGCAAATTGTGTCTTTTCATCGTCAAATAATGATGTTTCAATGCATTCAGTTTTCAATTTTCTCATAATGTTTACAAATATCATTATACTTTGCCGTGTTTATTCCTGTTTATCAAGAAAAATTTACTTGGCCAACGTTTTTCGGCGCCTGAAAAGCCGTTGATGCACTCAAAAACCGTTTTGGAAGTACCTCAATCGGAGAAAAAAAAGTGCTATCAAAATTGGTCCGAGCGCATGCAATATTGCATGGATTATCATGAAGAATACTTTGAAAAACCATAAAGCCATTTTCAACAGTAAATTACTGTCTTTTAATTATTTGGCTGGCAATATAAATAGCAACCCTAGTATGATAATGCAGTCTAAAATTTTTAAACCCTTAAGATCGGTTTTTCCAGTAATTATATCAATTTTCGATTCAATTTGACGAAACATTAAGTTATTTAAAATATACTATCAGCTGCAAAGAAATAACATATGCTTGGTTTTTTAATACTTGTAACGTTTCTTAAAGTAAGTATGTGTAATACATAAGATTGTAAATATCGAATTTTCTCTCGCGTATCTAAGATGTTTTTATTTGTCTTCATACTATTCAATTAGAGTTTTTTTAAACTGGTGATGATATTGAATTTTGTGGAACTCCATAATTTACTTTCCGGAAAATATCACGAAAATCTAAATTCCCTTGCCCGGTCTAAACCAGGACATCATAAAAACGTAGTATTAATAAAAGGATATTATGAAACCGATAGGTCTGAGAGAGGAACAAAACATGATTTCCTCTCCTGTCTAAGTCATAACAGAGATTTATGATGCGATGAAGTTAAATTTGCTCTAAAAGAAAATTCTTGTAATACCGCCAAAATATTAGCAATACCATACAATGAAAAAGATTGAGCCCATTTGTGCGCAAATTTGATTTTAACCCGGGCCGAAACCTTTTTCCATTTATAAAATTCAACGAAATTTTAAGACATTTTTTTGTCACACATTTTAAACAGCTTTCATCCAATAAACATTTTCTAAATTAATATTTCAATCTAGGGTTTAAGTTTGTGTGATTGCATCTCCATCAATGCCTAATCTTAAAGTCGTATACACGTGATGGTAATCTAAAAATGAGGGAGATAAAAAGTCTTCCTAATACTGCAAAGATATATTCCTGAGGTTTGATTTTCTATGTGAGTTAATACGGGTGAAGTGCTCAGCAATCCTTTTGGTGAGATTAACACGGTAACAGTCAATCATCACACTCCTTTCCTATCTTTACTTTCAACACATTTACATGGAAAAAGTACATCTGCCATTATAGACCATAGATGCCACTTTACTATCATGCCACATATTATAAATGCCCATCGTAGAGTCCACTTACATGCCACTTTAGTATCATGATATTTTGTAGAAATATATTTCAAAATAATGAAAGGGAAGCAACATACAAGACTTTGCGTTTCCATAGAATATAGGAATTCCACAATAATGGAATTCCACTTTCTTTCATTATAATAGAATTCTAAAAAGTATCTGCCACAACTATTTCCCAAATTAATTTCGAAAAAAATACTTTCAGGGGAATAAAATAATTTTGATATACCTCTACACACCAGGATGCAAAGGACACCTTTTCATGCAAGTGTTTGGTCTAAAGGCCATTCCTTCCATCAACACTGGTTTTACAAATGTTGTCGGTATTTTTTCCAGAACCGAAATAAAGAGTGCCTTGAAAGTCACCTCACTAAAATTGTGGTTTAACCAAGATTTCCGCGGAAATAAATTCTTATAAAACACTACATTCCTTTATCACTGTTCCTTTTCGAGTTAGGCTGGGTGAACATACACGGATATTTTGTTATTTAAGGAAACTCATTCAGTTTTAAAACTTACTTTCACACATTCAACCATCCTTATACCTCCACTATCACATTTATACACAATGTCCTACACGGTTCCCTATTCCTTGGACCATACTCCTCCTCCCAAGAGTCTCTATTCTATGATATTATACTTTAAAAAACCCCTGTTTCTTGATCATGCATCTGTTTAGCAATTTCGCATTTTCAATATAACCATAAACACAGTAATCAACCCGAAGGTCGGCTTGGTAGGTGGTGGTAGAGTCCACCAAGTACTAAGCCCTATACGGCGTGCGAAATTCATACATTGAGGTAGGGGGGCCAGTTCCGGTCCCTGTGCCGGTTATGGTTTACCAGGAAGATCTGGTACCCGAAAAATCACTTAGCTTGGGTGGAGCTGCAGGTGCCCAGAGTGCCTCTCCGCCCCCTCCGGTCAGTAGTCCAACGCTCTACCCCCTGGACTACGCGACCCACACACACACACACACACACACACACACACACATATAATTAAGTTATCTACCGGTTAAGGTAGGTTTTTGGATGGAAACAGCTACTAAATAAAATATTTTGTGACTCCTAACAAAACACAAATTCCAGCATCCTACTCTATATCAGGCCCCTCTTCATCTCTGAGTACTTTCTTCACGAGAGGAGATTCATCACGTTCAACATCCCTACTCTGTTCCTTCCCTTTCCTCGTTTGCCTAACATTCTCCCCTCTATTACAGTCTTCAGTATCCCACTGCCGGTCAATACACCCCTCATCCATTTTCCTGCCTCCATAGGATTTCTCCTAACAAACCCCTCTCTTCGCCCACGATACCAAATACTTTCTTATTTGTTTTCTTCTCGGCCCATTTCACCTTCTCCATTCTTCTCCACACCCACATTTCAAAAGCCTCCAGTCTACGTCTATCCTCCTGCTTCAATTACCACGTTTCCGCGCCGTACATAGCTACGCTCCATATCAAAGTTTTTCACGAGTCTTTTCTTAACATCCTTACTCAACGTCCCTGTCATCAACTCCCTCCTCCTGGTGAAAGCTTCTTTACCTAGCGCAATTCTTCTCCTTATGTCCCTACTACTTTGACCGTGTTGGTCCAAAACACTACCGAGATACGTACACTGTTCTACCTGCTCTAGTTTTTGCCCTCCTATTTTAATGTTTAGCTTAGCCTTTTTATTTCTGGAAAATCGCATAACCTTTGTCTTATTAATATTGATTCTCATTCTATACCTGTCACACTGAATTTCCAATTCACTCAGCAATGCTCTTAACCTCTTCGCTGATTGCCAAACTAAAGCTTGGTCATCAGCAAACCTAACTGATTTTACGAATTCCCCGCCCACTTTCATTCCTACTTCCAGTTCTTCCAATGCCTCTTTAATCATTTCCTCTGCATACAGGTTGAACAGCAACGATGATAATGGGCAACCCTGGCTTACACCTCTTCCTAACACTGCCCATCCGGACTCCCCGTTTCCCACCCGCACCTGAGCAGTCTGAGACATGTACAGGGTGCGGATTAGCCTCCTGTTCCTCCAATCTATTCCATTTTCTTCAATATAATCACTAGTTTTTCCCAATTCACTATGTACGTCACCGGTTATTGCAATAGCGCTAAGCCATCAAATTTTTCATGAAACTACGCAAAACTGGCCAAGAGACTCATGACATTCTTAAGGCAACTTACGTTGATAACACATTGGGTAGATTGGGTGTTTTTGTGTGGCACAAGTTGCTTGGGGAGAATAAAGATATTGAAGACGCTGAACGTTCAGGACCCCCTTTTGCCTAAACAATTGGCGAAAAGCTTGCTAGAGTGAAGGGAGTAACAAATTGGACAATCAGGCGTGATGTGGTGGAAGTGGAACATCATGAATAAATTTGCTGCTGTGGAAAAGTGCTAAGATCTGTTAGTGAAGGCAGTCTTGGACAGGGATCATAGATCAAGTTGGTGTCGCGATTGCTCTCGGACAAACAAAAGGAACTCGCACGCGGTTCTGCCAAGATGTTCTCGACCATGTGAGGGAGGATGAAAATTTTTTAAAGGATACCCCACCAGTCTTTTATCTCTTCCTCCGCCTCAAATCCGTGCTGAAAAGTTTTCATCACGGCTCGGTGGGAGCGTTACAACAGACGTGACGACGGAGCTTAGCAGTATTCCGCGCGACGCCTTCCTGAAGGCATAAAAGGCGTGCAAAAGCCTTTGGAAGCGGTGTGTGGACCCAAAGGGTATTTCTTCGAAGACTTTTGACTGAATGTTTCAATTCTGACAATTCATTTTTTTAATCGACTCAATCCCTTCACTTTACGGATAGGTCTTACATTGTATGAATGGCATCACTTAGTAATAGGTGTCAAAATAAGGGTGTTAAAAATTAATATTGGAAAAAATAATACACAGTTTATTATATTGAGGTAAAATCACGCTTCCTTTAAAGTTTTATGGCCTAATTCTCATACGTTTGGCTTTAAGGAAGGCAGGTATTTTTACTTTTTCGGAATGTTGATTATTGAAGTAATTTTGGACTTTGTGACCCAAAGAATATGCGCGCTACAACTAAGCATGGTAATTTAGTCCATTGTTCAACTGTAGTGTCACTTTTATCGAGTCTAGCATGCTAATGAAAATACCTTGCAGGTTCTTCGGTCGGTCTCTAGTATCCCCCACACAGGTGAAACAGCAGTATATTGCATACCATAGCTGAAGCCAAAGCATTACAACAGAAACTATAATAATTATCAAAAAAGTCATTAAAAATTCCTATCCTCACAAAACGATGTTCACGTTCATTGTTTAATGCTTTTATATGACTTTCATCTGTTTCACCTGCAAAACATGGAAAACAGGAAATAGGAAAGATAGAATATTATATATATATATATATATATATATATATATATATATATATATATATATATATATATATAAGCTTAAATAACTGTTTTCATACAACATTTTCAGTTAGTCTTTAACAGCGTTCGGTCGACTCAATTTTAAATAGCGATAAAAATATTTGTGGTGACGGAATCGCGTTATGCAACACATCAAGCTATAAATGCTCGTACACCAAGCTATAAATGCTCGTACACCAAGCTATAATTGAAATTTGAAAATTTGTGCACAAATTAGCCATCATAACCACAGCTTAAAACCAGATAACCACAGCACAGCCTTAAAAGATAACCAAAGTACAATCTGAAAAATATGTAAATCGTAATAGAATGAAATGTAGAAACTATTTAATGGAATGAAATTGATACTTAAAACAACAACGTAAGACCGATGCTTTTTAAGTCCGTACTCTGCGCCACATACTATTTTTAAGTTGCGCATACAAAAGTTCAGTCACTTTAAAATTTAGTAAGTACGAGATTTCAATAACGTTAAATAGAATTTCTCATGATTCCATAAAAACAATATTTTTGCTAGCTTCAAGTAGCTTTCCAACTAGCTTATTTAAATGCATTAAAATATTCACCGATAATGCATTCCAATCGCGTCGCAACTATCTTTAGGTTGCCAAAGCAAAACTGCACCTTATGCATCCAAATTAGTTGCTCTGTATGAGCCAATAATATTAAGAGCTCGTATAGCTATGGAGTCTGGCGCCAAAATTTATGGAATGAACCTCGCAGAAAGAGGAAAATCTGTGAAAACTGTAGTTGTATAAACGGTGATTTTGGTTCTTTTTTTCAGGATAGTATTTGAGCAAATTATTCCACGATAAATTAAAAAAATGTAGTACTTAAAAGCCAAAACAGATAACTAAAAATGGACGCTCAAACTTTCTCTTGGCAACACCTATAGACAAATGTTTACCTGTTTGCCGTGGATATGGAACGACCTGATGCTCTTCTACGTACCGCGCTGCGCGAATGCACAAACACTTAAGCCTTAATATTTAATTGCCGTGAAAATGTAATCTTAGTTGAAATATGAATATTCTCAAAAATACTAACACAATTTTTTTTAATATGCTATGCTCATACAACTCAACTAGCTACATGATTTATGGTTGTACCAATACAATAGGAAATTAAAAGTATTACTAGAAGTATGATAAAAGTTTTAATTTAAACTGTAAAATGCGTATTGCTTGCACCAAACCATGCTGAATGTTTGATTTTCGAAAGACCCGCTAGCACGTAACTGTAAAGAAACAATACAAATAACCATGGTCGGCCAGACCATTAGACGGCCGATTTGATTGGTTATACTCAGCTCAGATACCTCAGAGCGAGCGAGCATAACTTTATATCAATGGCTAAATAATATGATAAAAAGTAAAATATACACCTAGTAATGTTGGTGAAAATATTCCTTATGTAATCTATAGGAATTGATAGATTTTTTTCAAGTGTGGAACTACATGCGTCGAAATGAACGAAACATTTTGCTGATTTTCATACTTTCACATGAATTGAACATAAGTCCATCGGCAAATGGGTATATCTACTTAATCTCTCATGCAAAAACGCATATCTGGTGAGATTTTTACTTTTGAGGCATAATAATTGTTTTTTCAATATCAATAAACATTAATTAAAAAGAACTTCAGGGTACTTATTGCGAGAAAAAACGAGCGGTGCACCCTGTGAAAATCAAGCAACAATTAGTTTGACCAAAAATCCACGATTCTCTTTCAAATAAGCTTCAGCTAGGGGCTCGATAAAATAAGAAACCAACCGACTGATTTCCTTGGATCACTGCTGGCATTGTCTATTTATTAAAACAGATTTTAATAACGTAATATTCATAATTAAGTATGAAAATAACCCGCCGCAATGCCAAAGAATACCACTCTAACTGTAACTACAGATACACAACAGTGATCGTTCATCAAATCAGCGGGAAATAAAGTTTCGGAAAGACACTAATACTCTTATAAGCTCGATTAGGGTTACATGAAAGGAAAGAGAGTGGATTACGAGGCGTTGCTGCGTTCCCACATGGAAGTTTTTATTTGACTCCAGAAACAATTTTTGATAATGTCATCCATTCGCCTTGAAAGAGGAAGCAAAAAGAGGCGTTTCAACTCAATTTGTTCTCATTCTGGAATTTTTAAACTGTCGTTTCAACACCCTTCTTCTTCGACCGAGATCCCTTCAAAGCGACAGGGTTAACGTAATATTCCCGCACCTCCCCATTCTTTTCAAAGAGAAGCGCTCGCAACCATCCGGACACGCAATGAGGTCTCGGAATAACAACCCTACATTCCCTCCACCTCACCCCGGCCCCTCCCATCCCACCCGCATAAAATGATTAAGTTCTCGCGGCTGAACCTCTACGCATGCGCCCTGCGATAACAAGAAAACTTCGACACGAAGGGCACAATATGTGGATGACTAAAGGAGGCGAGTGAAGGGACAGCGAGAAACCGGCGCCGGGCAATTTTGGCTGCATCTCCGCCTCGCCCGCTCGCCGCGGGAGGAGGAAGAGACGTCGGCTATGGCCCGCCGTGAATCCCCAGCCTCGCATGGTGGCCCGCCGTTCTTTCCTACTCGTGCATCCCCCCCACCCCCCGCCTCTCTCGGGCTCTCCACTAACACCATTCCGAGAGCCGACCTCTTGTGTCGGTAAATTGGTTACCCTGCAAAACATTCCCGCCGGGCGCTGGGGGGAGAGCGGTGGAGGGAGAAGGAAGCCGGAGGAGTGGGAGATTAAACAAACAGAAGAGGAAAAGCTATCCCCCCTCCCCAATACACATATGCCCGGAGTGCCTCGCGGATTCTACAAAAATTTCGCTGAGGAGAGGAAGGGCTTTAATTTAGCTCACTGGGAGAGGGGGTGACTCTCCCGGCGTCGCTGCATAAAAACAATATGCAAGGTGGATTTGGAGGGGGAGTTAAATTGGATTTAATATTTTCATTTCCGTTCTCACTTGAATTAAATTTTCACTCTTGTTAATTAAGGACAAATGAAAGGAAACATAAACGGAGACGTTAAGGCGCCAGAAAAATATTAAATGCTGGCTGAAGCAAGCAAACTCTCCTCAAATTGCAAGTTATGATTTTAGACACTTAGTTTCTAGCAAGATATACAGTGGAAGGAATTCATAATAAAGTAAGGATATAGCACTTTTCCGCAAATGAGTCTGAGGCTGGCTCTGTGAGTCGAAATGCGCGTCTTGCAAAAAAAGTTTTATTTTGTGAAAAAGTACTACATCCTTACTTCATTATTATTTTCTAGTATCTTCCGTGCCTCAGCGCAGAATAAAGAAGTTAGCATTTCAGAAAGAAAATGTGAGTTGTTCTTTCTACTGCGGACGAAGTGGACAATAATCTCTGCGGTTAGTACCCAAAATTTCAGAGTTTAAGAGGACGCCTCGGTAGCTTAAGTGGCTAAAGCACTCGACCAGATATTGAGGGATCTGGGTTCGAGTCCCAGTAAGGCGAATGGTTTTTACGCTCTGAAATTGTTGCATTAAAATGCACATTAGCGGATGACTCCGTTAAAAGTTACTGTTGCGGCATCTCCCGCAGTTTCTTTGGAATTTGTCAAAATATTTTCCAAGCATTTCATTCAAGTTTTCATTGTGCAACCTCTGAGGTAATGCATTCATTTTCTTTCTCCCTAATGCTATTCGGTCCTCAATTTGAAATAGTTTCCAATATTTGATAACAAGTGTTCGATAATAAATATGTCCGTTGAGGAATGGATATTTGAGACGATGATATTAATTAACGTTTTCTCTGAAACGTATCGTGATCCTGGCATGGATAATATGAAGTTTAAAAAATTGCAGTAAGACTTAAGAAACCATTTAATTACTAATGTGACGCAATTAAAATTGGATACCTTTAATATTATTCGTTATCAATAAAAGAAGCCAGCAGCAATAGTCCGAAAGAAAGACACCCTCAGATGCCAAAACTAACATAAATATTATTCTTTCAGAAAAATTATTGTTATAGCAGAGCATAAAGCAGTACTAATGCCCTTCAAATATAAGAGCATCCGTTTTATGACCCTAGGGAGCTAAATTATTTAAGAAAAAGCCAATTTATCTAAAGAAATGAGAGAAGTAAAGAAAAAAAACTGGTTGTCAATGAATACACGAATATAACAGAGCTTCATTTTTAAATTTTGTATTAATCAGTTTTATAAACCTTAATTTAATCAATGCGTTTACCTATGAGAACCCTCTGATATGCCAAGGAAGGCTCATAGCGGCTCAGAATTTGGCTGTATAAACTTTATATCGCAATGTAACTTGTGTTATATTTATCAAGTGTTTGTTAAATGCTGCTAAAATTTAAAGGAATAGAATATTTTTCTTTCAAGCTTCGGATTTGGAGAGATGAAAATGGAGCGCCGTAACGTATGCTATATGAACCCGAAGTATACACAGCAACCAGAAACGAATGCTTCGGCAACGTATACGTACAACAGCGAATAAATTATCTTCCTTATAACCAAACCTAAAGTTCTGATGGGAATTGTTCTTTATCGCCCATTTCACTTAAGATTCATTGCAGAAACGTATCGCCAAAATCCAGGCCACTTTCACAAGTTAAAGCAATATTTGCCGCTTCATAAACTGAATAAACCAAGACAGTTGAAATGGAAATGCCAAATTCGCACTCTACTGCATGAGGGAGATCAACGAATCAGAAAATACGATTAGACACGTCACTTATTTCATCAAGTATTTGACTTAAGGCATTATAAGCTACAACCACACCTTAGGATAAATTCATAAGTTGATATATACTTACTATGAACCTATTTCTCTAGGTTAAAGGAATGGAGTAGACAATATCACCCAGAATACTGAAGCTTTTACTCACCTGAAAAGAGAATATACACAATCAGTCAATGCAAACGAAAGAATTTAACCATTTGCCATTAATTACTTAAACATAATTGTACAGATTTTTATGTCTACATATTTTACGCAATAAGTTTTGGCATTCATAAATTGTAACATTTTAAAAATTCGCCTTTAAGAACGTAAACCAGCGCAGACATACGCAGATAAATAGTCACAATGAGTTTCAATGCAACAATTTTATGGCCGGATATCGAGGGATTCGGGTTCGAATCCTGATCAAGGCGAATGGTTTTTTACATTAAAATTATTGTATTGAAATGCATACTAGTGGATGACTCCGTTAAAAATTACTGTTGCGGTATCTCCCGCAGTTTCTTGGAATTTGTAATGAGAGTAATTGTTTTACACATTTTCTTTAGCAACGATGACGCCTAAAACGTAAATGAAATGATAGAGTTAGCAGATTGAGGGAGTGTAGTTAACTCTCAAATTGCGAAACTGAAACATGCCAACATCTCATTTACGGGCAGTGGTACAGAATCTTTCTCTCTAGAAATGCGTTCAAATCGAGTCACGTTCATCTCAATGACCATTAAGTAGCATTGCTTCCTGCACACATTGATTTTTTGGATTTATTTAATAAAACAGGTTGATATTAAATTTAACCTGGCTTTGTCTCAATCATTTGGGGCTCGCGAGAGATTCTGAGGCGGAAAGCCAAGGTGCCGCATGGAAAGTGTAAGGAGAAAGGTGGAACCTCACATCTATATCCCTCTAGCAAGCAACCTGACGGTGCCTGGGATTCCCATCGCTATCGGACCGTGTTTGTTCTTGAGGATTATGGGGATTGGATTAGGAGGGGAAAAGAGTGTGAGATTAGTGGGGTTTTCCTTACTGCAGGTACATGTGATTAATATAATTGGGCGACACGAAAGAGTTTTATTTATGCTGATCTGTTATGACTTATGGAATTAGAAATCACTTATCAGTTTTTACAATTACGACTTGTACTTTATGACGACTATTCCATTAGTAAAAACAAGCTGGTGACAACTGATTTGGTCTTCAGAAAATATTTTGTACATCATATATGAACAGAACAAGTTTAACGGAATTAGAAGGTCGTTGAGCCACCGAAAAATTACATGGGACCAGTATAAAAAAGCGATAAATTTTGGTTCAAATTACCAATAATTTGAAAGAAATGCTCTCGTACTTAGCAATTTGTTTAAATTATTTTATCCTCTAATCTCTTTTCCTCCATAAATGCATTACTTTGGACATATCTTCAGCATCGATGAAGACTTGGTTAACTGCCAAGTTATACCAATTAAGGCTGACATAAAACGCTGAACAATTCTATAATTTTATCTATTCTTGTACAGATAAAGTGGAATATTTATGTGACTCGGGTTTGATTTTGTAATCACAGAGTACCATGCGAGGTGAGAACGAATACTTGAATCTATCGCTGAAGGTTTCTACATGTATTTCTCTTATTTTATATAGGTGGTCAAATTTACCAATAAACACGTAATTTGGGGTCATAATTATCTGCTTGGTGTCGCAAGAAAAAACTCGGATGTCTTGGACTCTTAGGACTCTTGGACTCTTAGCTGTGTTGTCTGCTTTGTAAAAAAGAAGCTCCAAACCTAATTCCATAAAAAACCCGTCAAATTACTCTCTTGTAATAGAAATGTTTTAACAGATCTAGCGTATGTTCTTTGAAAATTTTCCAAATTATCAATTAACCTTTTGTTCCCATGGATCCCCATATTATAAAATAATTATTACCTGTCTAAAACAGAGTAACACTTCTTACTTACCTTTTCATTTCATTTTCCTATAACCCATTTAATTAAATCCAGCACCTTTAAGGCTGACCCGCATATTCTTCTGACGCGGCAAACCTACTAATTTTGCCTATTTACAAAGCAGAAAACACAGCGGCTGCGCCGAAAGTACTTAATATGCCATAAATCCAGGTTGAATAAATTGACTTCCCTCTCCAATATTATCCAACGAATAATATTTTGCGGTGAATAGAATTTTAATTTTTTAATAAAGGCTTCCAGCTTTTCAGAGTAATAGGTCTTAACCAGTTAACGCTATTTTTTGGCTTATAACGTTTCTATTAACTTTTTAAGCGTGCAAAAAATGGGAAAACTTCAGTGCTAAGTAACACAGTCAGAAAAATACGTAATCTTTCATTCCGATGTATCTGAGCCAAATTATTTTTGCCATATCGGACTAAAGCCATCATTAGGGGTTATATATCCTGAGACCTATTGCCTCCCAATCCCCACTTCAATACTTCAACCTTTACATTTTATTTTTGGCATCATTCATTAAAGGTGCCAAAACATAAGGAGTTAAAAAATAAATCCAATTTGGTTACAACGCGTTATAATCATTTTTTACAATCATATAGACGAAACTGTTCGGATCTTGAAAGAATTCAATCGTTTATTAGTTTTAAGAAATATTCAAAATTATATGGGAAATGAAAAGAATATGATATCAAAATTAGAATTAGCACACGCAGTGCAATAGAATTACCAAAATTGTGAGACGAGGTGGTTATTAGTCGAAGCCATTTCCAATAACTTACAAATTAATTACTTGTACTGTTTCTTCAACTATCTATTCTGCTTCTTCAAGTATACACGAGCATACTCATTGAAAAAGAGGAGTTTCCCTGGAATTACATATTGCTGTCCATATCTAAGTACGCATTGACTTCTAACTCACAGGATAACCGTGTTGTAAGCTTTTTCTCCCACAGTTCCCAAATTTGTTTAAGCACAAGCATATGCGAGGGCTGATCAGAAAGTCACTTACGTTTCGGCTTAGTGTGGCGGAGGGTATAGCTGGAGCCACCATCTTGGTTTCTACACGTCCCTAAACTCAGTAAGCATTCTGCTGTGGTAGTGTGTAGACTCTGGTGGTTCTTCTACTTTCCTCATTGCGAACTGTTCAACTGTGCGCTCAAATAAATAATCCCGCGAGTTGTAAAGTACGATCTGCGATTAGGTTTTTACTGGCGAAAAAACAAAAGCCAATTTAAATTCATTGGAAACTTGGTGAAGTGTATGAAGACGGAATATTGAGTGAATGTGAAGTAAGGCAGTGGTCCATTTAGTTTAAAAATGGTGGCACAATTTTCACGATGAGGACCTTGAGTGGTCAACCTAGCCTTGTGACAGATGAACTGACGGTCAAAATTCAGGAAAAATTTCGTGAAAATCGCCGATTTACTTCTTTTCAGCGATTAAGAAGTCGCTTGCAATACAGTGCAGGGATGCAGAATTGTATTCTAGGGTAAAGAAGTGGTTAAAATATAAGACGGAAGATTTAATCCAAGACGGAATTGAAAAACTTGTGTATCATAATGATAAATGCCTCAATTTAAATGATTAATATGCAGAAAAATAGTGTAAGAATGCGCATCTTAAATTGAAATATTGAAAATTTGTCTTGTCGCTAGCTTCATATTTTATTTCAAAACGTAAGTTACTTTATGGACAAATATCGAAAAACCATTTCTTTGGGAACATACCTACCAATTCATTACTGTTTCCAGGGGTCCCATAACATCGTCATGGTATGCTGGGGGTATTACGACGTTCGCTCAAATTTTCTGTGAACATATCACTGCAATCGTTTATAAGTTTTTCATTTCATATTAGCTATGACTTGAAATAGTGCAGTTAATCCGTCGTCAAAAAACCCAAAGCCATGCGCAAAAAAACGAACAGCAGGAAAACAACGTCCCTTAGATATTGAGGAAATAACCAGTGATGAAAAATCAAATAGGGTTGGGAAAAAGAAGTTATTACTTTTGATTTTTGTCTAAATACATTTGTATAATTTGCAGAATTAGAATAACTATAATAGAAAATAACTTTTATTTTCGACGTCACTGGCGAAAAAATGAAAATATTTGCGACAGATGTATAGATACCCGTATTTATAAAGTATATGAGGGATATTAATTATTTACAGTAAATAATTGAACTTGAAATTAAACCACTTGGCTTTTTCACTTAGAAACTTTTCTATGTGGATTAATATGTGGCTTTCTATGTGGAAAAGCCAAGTGGTTTAATTTCAAGTTCAATTTGAAGATTTTCCACCAAGTGACGCCAGAAACTGTTTTATTTACGTTGAATAATGTTCATGTATAAAAGAAACGTGGTAGCATCTTACACCCTAGGCGTTTATTCATAATTAAATTAAGTACAGAGTGACACGTTTACATTTTATTCACGGTGTTGACTTGTATACGTATTATTGAAGCTGTTATTTAGGGACTTCTCCTTATCGCCATGCCAGGGGCATATGACCTTGTTTGCTCTCAGTTTGTTTACGTATTTTGTGTGGAGTGCTGAGAACTGGTCCGGAAACTATTCACAGATGGTATTGACACTTTGTTTCACCTGAGTTCAAACGGTTGCTAATAGAAAGGTGTATTGTTGAACTGAAAGAGCAACACATTTGTGTGCAGACCACCGTTTTGGCCTATTTTGAAATGCACCATGATGGCGAGAAAGTTAAGTAAGCCGGCGTATCCTCTACATTCTCTCCAAAAATAATTTTCTATTCTTTTTACTTCACCAAATAAAGAGCACACACGACAAGTTTTCATTCGCTCAATGCGTTTCCTTCTAATTAGTCGCGCATTTGATTACCGCATAAGCCAAAGTATAATTTGCGCCGAGAGCAGGGATGGCGGGCGCCCAAGACGAGGAGAATTTTCAGTTTGAATAAAGAGGCCATTAACGCGAGGAGGTGAGACTCACGGTCGTCCCCACACCGCCGACGCCCGCTTCCAGCCGGCCCATCCACTGAAGGGGTCCATTTGAAGAAACGCGGTGGCCTACTTCCCACGCGAAAAGCTCATTCCGGCAACATTCCCGCCGAAAAATCCCGTCACTCCAACCCCCCCCCCCCTCCGCGTCCAGGGATAGCAGTTTGAAAACAGACATGCAACTCTCCCACTCTCTCTCCCCTCAACCACTCTCTTTCCCTTCCGCCCACCCAAACCCTCTCCTACGGTGAGAACGCATAAATCACTCCCCGGACCCGTTTCGGTGGAAGGGAGGCTAAATTGGGACGCATGTCTCAGTCATCTGGAGCTATTATTTCAAAGAGCTTCCACGATTCTTCTCCACAACGTCCTTGCCGTGCGAGGAGAAATTCCGGTGCAGCCTCTTTAACCTATTCACTCACCCCATACTTGACGCTGCACTTACAGCATTTTCGGCCACCTAGCCCCGCTCCCCGCCCTGACCCCCCCGTACCTCCCTCCCTCTACCCCTTCTTCCCGCTCCCGAAGAGTGCAGAGTTTGTTGGACATCTTTAATGATTAAGTCCCTTGCGGGTCGGAGAGGTTGGGGCCTCATTCATGACTAATAATGGCCGGCGAATTTCGGCGAAGGTTGAATGAAATGAAATTTAAATGAAACGAGGAGGGGGATGTGAGCATGGGAAAAGGGTTTCGGGATGGGGTTATCTTAGCCGCAGATATTCAACTTGGGTGAATGAATAACGTTCGGTGAAGAGTAGCCCGGAGCTCGCGAGCAAAGGAAAAGTTGAACTTTTGATGATTTAAGACATGGCTTTGTACGCCGGTGATAAATCCAGGGGAAGAATTTGGAGGATGCATCAATTCAATCGTAATGACGTGGCTACAGATTCATTAGAATTCCTTACCCTAAACGCAAATGGAAGTGATGACAAGATTAATTTGAAATTATTACAGCCCATCATATTTTTTTAAATTGATTTTGTTTTATTTTCATTGATGATGTATATATCACTTTCACAGTTAGAATGCTCGGGAACATCATAGGTTAAAGCATTTTATGGATAATATTTGGGTTAATCAATAGCGGAGTGAAGACTATTTAATATAATTCTTTAAATATCAATTTTACGGTGCTTGCGGCAAAACAAAACATGAGCGTTGAAAATGCGTGGCGTATTCATGAGATATTCCATTAAAATTTCTCAATTGGTTCGAGGAAGATGTTATTGGAGTAGCGTGTTTAGATGATTAGTGGAACTAAGCAGGAACTCACTCATGGAACGAAGGTTAAATTATAGATTAAATGTCTTCCATGAATTCGAACCAGGTCTATTCAGCAATGATGTTGAAGTTTTTTATTAGCCCCATTATGCTACGATTGGAGAAGTCATGATAATTATACTATCCAGATCAAGTGTAGAACCGATATATTTAAGATAATTTAGAATAACATTGAAAAATACTTGAAAATGATAAGAGTATATAAAAATTACAGGGACAAAAGTCAGAACTATTTCATTTCTGGTGAACTGAAGAGAGTCATATTGGTCAGGAGAATAATGGCATTCGAAATAATTAGCCTCGCTATTGACTCATAAATAGAAACTCATTTACATGTCTTGCCCAAAATAATGACGCAATACACGGAAAAGATGCAAAAGTTGCGAACGGGGGCAATTACTGGGTGTGGAGAACACCATTTGCGAACTGTCACGGGGAGGGGGGAAGTAAATGTCTCTTTAAATCAGTGAATACTTCCGCGGAGTTGAGTGACTTCATCCCTAAAATCAAACTCCACCAATTTGTAACGTTCGGACGAGATGAAAATTCCTGTATGACGGAGAGAGCATGCCATGGATTCTTATGGAACGTCTTGATCGCGGAAATGTTGAAAGTTTCTTAGAAGACCATTCTGTTCAAGGAATTATTACAACGGATTCACAGAGCGCGCATAAAGTGATTTCTTGCGTATTTCACAAGTTTAGCCCCTTAGGGGTAATGGATAAAGAGCAAACAATAATTCTTCTATAGGTAGAGAGAGGGAATCTACTTACAATTAGGGTAGGTTTCATTTTGTAAACAAAGCATTCTTCTTCAAGCGGACTGTGAGTTCAAATGATCGTTTTTATTTTACCATGCTCTAGTACATGGTGCGGCAACATAGCTTCCTTTATTCAAAAGCAAAACGTCTTTAAAAAAGGAAAAAATGTGCCGCACCCTGTATTTAATTATAACCTATACAGATACGCTATAATTTGACCCTTAATTTTTTCCATTTATTTGATTTGACTTCCGTGCCTCTGATTTAATGTCATTAAAACAAGAGCACATCCCTCAGAAGCTGTCGTTTTACATTCCATTTGTCAGTCATCGAACCAAAACTACAGTGTACTTAATTATGTACACTGTATTTTTTTTTATGAATTATACAGTTGTAAATTTTGATCAAGTGTATAAATCTTCGTTCGAAGAGAGTCCAAATATTCACATATAGAGAATTGTGGAAGTCAGCAGTTGGCGGTTGAATAAGTTACAGCTCAGCGTGAGTCTGAGGGCATTTTCTAAATTTACGATTTAGGTTTAGCGGGAGAAACATATTAGGGATAGAGGCAAGGAAGTCTCGGCTTCAACGAAAATTTAACATTTTTGTGCCCATTAAATACTTTTGATGGCATTTTAATGGTATTTGTGGGTCAATGGTGGAGCGTAGGAATACCGCTTGAATACGGAGATAAGTTATCTTATTACTTAGGGGAGGCGATCGACAGCTGAGGTCATTTGCGCCATTAGGGATGGACAGGAAAGGATGAAGGGTGGAGAGAAACCCGGAGTCGGCATTAGTCTTCTCTTAACGAAAGGCGTCAAGGGGTCCGCAGCTTAACGTCCCATCTGACGGACGGCGTACTCACTCAAAGTGTCCTCCACAAAGCACCTCAAGTAGGGATCGAGATAACTCTGAAAAATATTTAACACCGCCGGGATTTGAACCTGGGCTCTCTGGGTGGGAAGTCAGTACGATAGTCACCGCACCATCTCGATCCCCAATACGGAGGTTTAATCACCATTACGAGTTATGAGTAAGTAATATAACTATAGGTTGAAAATTTAAGGTAGAGATTATGTTGAACGCTTGCGTCCCTAAACAATTAACACTTCTGAAGGGGTGGCCAGAAAATAATTTGACGAAACGTGTCATACAGTTAGTACATAGGCAGGTACCTACTCTATGATATGACATCTCTCTCACAGCAAAATAAACTCTGCATTAAAATCTGTTTAGGGCTGGGTAAACTCATTTCTAGAGTGTGCTTCACTCATGATTTCTTGAATTTATTTTTGGAATAATCTGTTTTTCTCAAAACCAATCTTTGAGTTGATTACTCTAGTAAAGTAAAGTTATCGGTACCTATGCTATCCTTGAGTACGTTCGGCAAGAATTATGATATTAACTTCATATAAACGAAGTAGCTACTTTCTCATCATCTTGGTTAATATAAATTTCACAAGCCTTCATTCTGTGGTTTACCATATTCAATATTATATTGAAAATGACTCGGTCATAAGGCGATAATTATTTAATATCACTGTAAAACCCACTACAGAATTATTTTTTCAAAATGTTTATTTCTTAGCTATCGTAATTTTCTTACATTCGCTTCGAATTTGCCTTGAGCTAGCTGAGTGAATAAAAACGGATAGGTGACCCATAATCTCGCCAATCATAAGGAAGAGGAACGCAAAACGTCAATCATTCTGTCATCCCACTGCTTTAGCTCTATTTTGTCACTAGAACTAATCCGGTAATGGATTAGGTTATTATTTATTTTTACATACTATTAATACATATTCATAAACCAACTTTCCATCACAAATCCCCCCCCCATAAGAGCGCATGTTCTTCAAGACATGTTCCCCCGACAGTTTTATTCATCCACTCCCTCCGCGAAAGATTGGGCTCCCGTCCCCCCCACCTGCCACTCACCATTGGGTACATCTCTCCCTCACCCCCTCGGCCAGCCTTCCCGCCAACCCTCCCGACTCCTTCCTCCCCCTTCGCCGTATTGCGTGCGACCCACTCGCTCCGTTTCTGTCTGTCCCCCTTTCCCCCCACGTACACACACCATCCCAATCTCCCACTACTCGCGAAACCCCCTTCTCTCGGCCCCCTCACATTCGTCACATCCCGCAAAGTGAGAATAAAGCTTCACACAGCGGCCGACCTCATTTTAGTATTCAAATGGCGTCTTTCTTCGCCCTTTTTGATATCATCAGATGGCTCCAGCATCGCAAATGTGGGGAAAATCGCTCTCTGCACTATCTAAGGTGCGCAGGCGCGCATTGTAATGGGTTTAAGATTATTAAGACAGACACGTCTACAAGGAATATGCGTGTGTGTATGCGTGCGTGTGTGCGTGTATGTATATATGTGTATGTGTGTGTGTTTTATTTTTTTATATATATATCACATGTATATGATAAAGATAAAATATACATATGTATAAATAATCTATAAAATGATACATATGTATATATATGTGCACATTTCTTTCCCCATTTGCTTTTCACTAAAGTCAAACGCTTATTGAATGGGTTTTTGTGGACGTGGGGAATGCCACTGACTCTGAGGCAAAAGATAGTCCACATTAAACTGGACGGTGACCCATTCGTTTTTATTGCTATGTTATTGCAAGTAATTTTCAGTACTATTGGAGGCCAGCATTCTAATGCCACGTTTGTGAAAGTTCAAGAAAAGAGGCATGAAATCCTAAGAAAATTCTTCACGATCTCAACTTTTTCACACCAGATGTTAAAGTCGATTATAAATCATAAATGATTACAATCTCAAAAATAATTTGATTAAATTGGGCTAGCTTGACTAAGTTTTGTCATTTAAATTCATAAAATGAACGGGATAAGGAAGAAATAGATATAAAATACGTGTATACGTTATAAAATTCTATCTTCATTCTCTTACTCAAAAATATTCTACCACCTTGAGCACCCTTTACTTTTCCCTTCCTCGTCACATTTATGGTTCTCCATATTTTTCTCATTGGTTCAACTACTCCTTCCTCGAAAACAGTTTCCTTCTCTTTTATTTATCTTGATAAACCGGTGCGGCCCGCGGCTGTGCCCGAAAAACGCGTCCATTTTTATGCGTCGGAGACCTAGATAACTACATATCGTATCTGTATTTTGGATTATTGCGAACTGAGTTTAACATTGCTCGGATTAATACTGAAAGTATTCATCTCGAATTTCAATTCACCATTATTTTTCAACGATAATCGTTATTTTTCATTTTATCGCTATTTTTGCGGATGAATTTGGGATAAAAAGGATATGTGAGAAATATTTATTTCACTCTCTTTATGTGCTAATCCCCTGATTATAATTATAATAGTTTAAGGTCAACACTGCCACAATAATGCAGAAAACGGACACTTAATTGCTTCTAGCCTTACGTACTCAGCACTCTAGGGAAAGCGTGCCAGATTTCCAGCAGTGAAAAATGATTTCCTGCGTACTTCTTATGATAATTTAGAAGAAATTAAGGATACAAATTTTATCAATGGTATTTCTATGACGCTCTAAGTCCGAAATTAAGAGATCGACTGTATGAGACTGCTGCTTGCCCTACATCCCTGAGCACAACTCAGCCTGAATTTGATCTTAATTCTGAACTCCCCTGTGGTTGTCCATTCCCGAGTATATATATGTACCGGTACCGGTAACACAGTGCATATTTTCAGGGTACGACCTGAGACAGCCCGTCGTTTTGGTCGTACTCTGAAGGGATGCAATGCCAGGTCACTGAATGTGACTGATTTTCTGCATTGAACAGACCTCAGAACAGATTGAATAGAGATGGGGGTTTTATACATTTCATCAAGGCTTAAAACCGTAGAATATACAGGTGGACTAACCGAAAAGTTTAAAAAGTATTCATTAAAGGCAAATGAAGAATATTATCTCGTTAGTTTCCGATGTTTATTTTTTTTAAATCATCCTTTTGGTCGAAATATTTATACTTGCGTGATAATTGTGATTTTGACGTAGATATTAGTTGAATATGATCGCATAAATATAAATCATTTAACAGGTGAAGCAAAAGATGTAAAATTCTCTTAGAAACATGAAACCGTGGACGAACTAATCTTATAGGAAAATACTTTGATTACTCAGGAAGGAAAAAAAGTAATGATATCCTAGAGTACTCGTGGTGACTACCACATTCAAGAACGTAAGCCACGTAGGGATTATTTTTTCATTTGCTTGGTAGATGAGATTCGTCTGAAGGAAACTCTAAAAATTATAGATTCTCTTTCCACGGGCGTCTTATTTATTCTCTCCACGTTAGTTTTGCCAAAGAAGCTTTGATTGCGAAGTTTTCAATCCAACCATAATTATTTCGGCATGTCAACCTGTTAGTGTGATGGTAGATGTACGATAAAAAAAGTATAAAATCGGAAAAATCGAGGCATTAAAATATTCATAGGACAGAAGGAGAAACGGAAAAACTATATCACTCAAGATGACTTGTGAACCCTTTCGCAATAGTAAGGAATTGGTTAGATAAATTAATTGGATAGGAATGGATTTTTTATTATTACGTAGTAATATCCGTAAAAAAGGAAAACAAAAAAGATAAAAATTTCAGAGTTGATGAAATATTCATACCACATTACTCTACGTGAGAAAATTTGAGAAGAGAATAAAAAATTGTCCTCTAATCACATAGAGACTAAACTTTTCTCACTTTTGCGTGTTTCCGCTGCATAAAATGACAGCGGTGGACATGATGATGAATCTAGAGACAATATTTTTAATAATAATCCCACTTTATTGTAATTTCGCTCTGCCTCGATTCCCAATGTCGTTCTTGCCGATTAACTTCGTCCCCACCGTCGTTCCCAAACATCATCCTAGTCATTTTAGCGATCTTACGAACGTCAAATAGAATTCATTTTCATGCCGATGGTGAAAAAAAGAGCAAGCTGACATATTTGGCGGGCTGGGTGAATTAATTTGGCCATGAATCCGCAACAGACTAATTATGAAAGCATTTTGCATTCGTATGAATATAATTAATGAAATAAAATGCCTTTTTGTGGGATAGGGTAAGAAATTTGATTTGGGGTAGGAACACGTTCCTTTTCAATTAAATATTTCTCTCGAAGTATAAAGAATATGCCTCGGGAATCAACTGCGAAATATATGAAGATAACCCTTTGCTCCTGCATGAATGTAAAATATTCACATCTACACTCGATGCATTAGGTCAAGACAATTGTTCGATAGCGCTGGCGATCTGGCAAGTAAATTAATGTTATATTCCGGTATGCATAGGGGTTTCCCGTGTAACATTTCGGCTAGCTCAAGGCGAGTGAAAAATTCCGGTTACTTTTTCATGAGGAAAGAGAGCCCACTAGATTACACGCTATTTATGCACAAATACTCGTTCTATTTGGGCGAGGAAGGGAAGAGTTCTTGTGCTCTATTGGCAATGGCAAACATTGAATTAACAAGTGCAACAATTACTCCGTTAAACTCATGTCGAGAGAAGTTCTGATTGTCAGTGGAACACGTTTTTGAAGCACCACGATGGAGATGTATTTTCCAACAAGCCAATAAAAAAATAGAACGGACTAAATCCTTACCAATCCAGGGTTCACTATTAAAGTAATGCGCATTCTCTGGGAAAAATAGATTTATTGATCGCTATATAAATAAGATCGCGTTCAAATACTTAATAAAATGTCCAAAGTTCTCTCCCCCTGCATCAGTAACAGTGTGGAGATGTGTTTGCCAGGCGTCCTGAAACTCCTCTACGGGAATGTCTCGCAGGGACGTCGTAATATGCTTTTGAATTGATGAAGTTTCCTCGGGTTTTCCACCTGGTCTGGGGTTCCATATTGGCCTCCTCAATATGGACCGCCTCAATCGAGGCAGTAAACAAACCACCGGGAAAAAATAGAAATTTTCTTGTCAAAGCCAAGGACCCAATCGGCCTAAAGACCCCAGGCATTTACTAAGCTCCATGTGCCTCGCATGTCTCAGTGAGACATCTACATTGGAGAGACGGGGCGGACCATTGAGACCAGGTTAGGGGAACACCAAAGACATCTGCGGCTGGGGCAGTTAGAGAAATTAGCCTTCGCTGAGCACAGCATCGAGATAGATCATTCCATTAAATTCGATGGGACGAAGTTATTTGCCCGCGCGCGCACTGGGACCGAATAATTAAAGACGCAATTGAAATAAGGATGGCGAGACGTAATTTCAACTGGGATTCCGGCTATTCCCTCAGCAACTCGTGGAAACTGGTGCCCATGAAGGTTAGAAAAGGAAGAACACAACACAACGCCATGGCGACCAACTGGGAGGCACCTCCACCACGGACCAATCACGAGTCACCTGATTCGTGGGCTCATGCATATAAGACGGCCAAATGCAGAGTGGCACTCATCTACCCTGAGGACGATGCCCGAGTGTAGCATCGAAACATCGGCCAATATGGAACCCGGGCCCGGGGGAAGACCCGAGAAAACTTCATCAAGCAAAAACGCCGGGAAAGCACCAGATCTAACTTTATGCTTTTGGATGTTTTCCACGGTCTCCCAATGCTTTCCTTTCAGCTCTCTCTTCAATCGGGGAAACAGAAAAAAGTCGCACGGAGCCAAGTCGGGACTGTTATGGGGCTGGGGGACTAACGGGACCAGGTGCTCCGGGCCAGGATGTTGGTATCGAAGGACGTGTAGCTGGGGAAATGTGGCGTGTGGCTGGGCGCGCCATCGCGCCGTGTTATAAAGCCGAAAAATACACTTCACGTGGAGGCATGTCTCAGACCGCTCAGACTGCTCGCAGCAAACTGGTGACCGGCTGCGTTGAAAGGACAGATCCCCCCTACATTCCCCGACCAATTTGACTGCGTTGCCATTTATAGTCGCGTTACAATTAAATCATGCACATTACTTTAATAAATGACCATGTATAATAACCCTGACAGTTGTGATTACTTTGGCCCACCAAATACAAGATATAAATATAACTAAAAGCACTGTAAATAACAAAAATTCTAATTCTATTCAGAAACCTTTTTCGCTGCGAAACACTTGTGAGATATTGATGCCATAGCTCAATAAATTGGCATTGCATTAATGTAAATAACATTTGGTGATTTATAGAAAAAACTACTGTAAACGTTTTACCTCTAATCACACAATTAAAAAATAATATTGGTACAAGATACCTTAAGAAAAGCTCTGTTCCCAAAAAGGTAGGTGTAACGGAGCAGATAAACATTTGTAAAAAATGAACCTGAAATTCAATTCTAAAATTCAAGGACAAAAATCAAAGTTCGCAGCAAAAACCTAATCGATTGATTACATTACGATATGTGCTGACATACTGATTGCCGATAAGATGTATTACCAAGTACTCTTTTAAGTATATTTGATCAAGAGTAGAAAATCAGAATAGCAAATTAAATTATATTATTAAATCTTTATATAACTTCTGAAATAACAAATGGACCATCCTGGAAACAAGTCATTGCTATGGGGTTAAGTTCATCTGCGTCCCTTTACTGAGAGCTAACTAGGGGGGATCGAGATGGTGCGGGGGCTAACGTACTGGCTTCCCACCGTGAGGGCGCGGGTTCAAATCCCGGCGGTGTTGAATAATTTTCAGAGGTATCTCGATCCCTACTTGAGGTGCTTTGTGGAGGGCACTTTGAGTGAGTACGCCGTCCGTCGGATGGGACGTTAAACTGCGGACCCCTTGGCGCCTTTCGTAAAGAGTAGGCTAATGACGACGCCGGGTTTCTCTCCACCCTTCATCCTTTCCTGTCCATCCCCTATGGCGCAAATGACCTTAGCTGTCGGTCGCCTCCCCTCAAAACTACTACTACTGCTAACTAGGGCAAGGTATAAGGTCGGGGGAAACGGGACATCGGAAGTCCAATTTCATCAAAGAGAGTCATATGGTTACACTTCGTGTTATGCAATTGGAAAAGTGCCCACTTCAGGGACTCGACGTCGGGTATACCACCCAGTAGTACCGCACATTAACCTAGTGATCTGGCCTCCACCTATTCATACAAGGGAAGGCCACAAACTATAGAAATTAACCGAAGATGATATTTACAGTACAACTTTATCAGAATTGATCAAATATGAACTTAATTAAAAAAACGTTCGTGAGAACTGCAGGCTTCCAATCGACTATATCTTACCCTGCAGCGCCTTGCACACCCTCACTCACACTGCTTCTCTAGACTATGGGGTAATAAGCGGACGCAGTTTCCAATAAAATCCACAAGACAAGTAATAGTCCATCTATGTTCTTTTATCGACATTACTAGGTCTCGGATGCGGTAAGAGGCTGCCTCATCCACATCCCTCATGGGAGATAATGGTTTCACCTGAGTTAAGCCAGCATCCTCATCTCTCCCTGTAATGAAGTTTCTAATGTTTTTGGGAGAGGAGAATTTATTAGCACCACCGCGCGACGAAATAAATCAGAACGAGCCGGGTCAGAGCAAACATATTTGAGCGCGCGGCAAACGGATGAATGCACTCGCAAAGGGTTTGCTTCGCCACGAGGCCGTAGCACGCTCTTGACACTTCCATAAATCAGGGAAGAAGGGACGAAAAGAGAAAAAGAGAGAGGAAAACAGGGGGGGCGGAGGAATAAATGGGAGCCAGTGAAGGGAGGATAGAGTGCAATCCTTGAAAGAAAGTGGAAGGGCGGATGGTGGAGCGGATGAGTGAGGGGCAGGTGGAGGGATGGCCATCGGATGAGCGGAGGAACATCGGTGGACGACGCTCTTGAGCGCCGAGAGCACGGCAAATAGCTGGACGATGTGAATGCCTATAAAACCGGACGTGCGGGAGGGAGGGAGATGGGCGTGGCAGCGTGGGACGCAGTGGGATGAGGAAGGTCGGCCTCGCAATTTGTGTGAGTGAAGGGGGGGCTAGGCGGGGGGGAGGGGATGGTCGCGCTGGCTTGCTTGCTCCCTTTATGCTGCTGCGGCTGAGGGGAAACTGACTCTTTTCTCTCTCTCCTCCACCGTAGAGATATTTTGTGAAATCCTCCCATTCTCGTCACTCCCGAGGCAACTGCCCGAATCCGGTGAGCATCTGAAGAGGAGAACAAATGGTAATTTCATCTCTCGGCGGGAGGGGGGGTGCGATGGCTTCCAGGGTATCGGAATCGATTCTCTGCATACATCGCTCCAACTGAGGCAGACGAAGTGCGACGCGGATGGAATCGTCGGCGAGCATATTGGCAGTATGATTTGTTTTCCCGAGGACGATACCGCTTAAGATGCCGACTTCGACGTAAGAGTTCCTCGTCTACGTCTTACCCTACAATTTGCCATGAAGGAACGGGGCAGGGGTTGATATATAATCAGACATCTTGGTGATCGGTGATTTTTGCAATGAATAACTTGCAACCAACCTGAATAATGGTGTGCATGTTAGGATACTGCTCACACAAGAGTGCATCTACACAATTCCCCTGGCCGCTGCAAGGGCACGTAGTGGGGGGTGTTAGGTCACCACCCGTAAAACAGAATAACACTATGTGAAAAACTAACAAAAGTATGCCATTCATTCCCGCACACACACACATTTATACACATACATACACATATGTATATGTTGAGGAAGGCAACGGGAAACCACCACATTGTTCTCCTTAGAATACGATTACTTATATGAATGTCTTACGGATGAGAATAATAATGTATGGGCTCGGGTTCGATTCCCGGGGAAGGCACTCTGGGCACCTGCAGCTCCACCCAAGCTATGTGACTTTTTGGGTACCAGGTCTTCCTGGGAAACCATAACCGGCACAGGGAAAGGAACTACTGGGCCCCCTGTCCTGATGTGTGTATTTCACAAGCCGTCGGGCTTAGTACTGGGTGAACTCTACCATCACCTACCAAACCGACTTTCGGGTTGATTACTGTGTTTATGGTTTAAATATATATATATATATATATATATATATATATATATATATATATATATATATATATATATATATATATATATATATATATATATATATGCAAATGCTGATCTATGTGGTAGAGGAAGATAGCTTAGGTCCAGGTACACTTGACGATGAGATAGTAAGGCATTAAGGGAGATGAAATCAAATAAGGCCGTGGGGGTGGAAAAAATTTCTGCGGAACTACTAAAAGGTTTAGGAAAATGTGGGAGGAAGAGTCTCTATGGACTGATAGGTAGTATCTATGAGGAAGGAAACTGGCCGAAATACTTTGCGAGATCAATGCTATTTCTTATTCCGAAAAATGTAAAAGCTACATCATGTGACGATTACAGAACAATTAGTTTGATGTCCCACGCAGCTAAAGTTGTTCTCAGGATTATCAACGATAGAATAGAGAGTAGGGCAAATGATTACTTAGGGGATGATCAGTTTGGGTTTAGGAAGGAGAGAGTCATACGTGATTCCATTGCAGTAACGAGTTCCCTAATCGAGAGGAATACAGAATACTATCAGGACGTATTTGCCTGTTTGGTAGATTTCAATAAGGCGTTTGATAGAGTGAATTGGAAAAACTAATGAGAATATTGAACAAAATAGGAATAGATTGGACGGACAGGAGGCTTAAGTACATTCTACCTATGCATTTCTCAGAATGATCAGATGCGAGTGGGGAACTGGGAGTCCGGATTGGCAGGGGTTTGGGTTTTATATAAAAAATCATATTATATTCGTTATATAGTGTTGTAGTTATTCCCTTTGTGTCATTGTTAAACTTGTGTGTTTTAAACCCTCACCATTACATTTCCCCACTACCTGTTTTCTGGAACTGAGTTTCTTTAAGGCTTATCTGCGTATTCTCCTGATATGAGCACTAAACGAAAGGCGTGGTGTTAGAACTACCCCGAGATATTTAACTTGATCTGCCTTAGTTAGCGCAGAAAATATTTTTTCATGAATTATGTTATGCCTATCACTTTCTTTGCTCAAACATTTCAAAATTGTCCATTTAATTATGTTTCAGTACTAATCCCCATTCCTTGCACCAATTCAATTTTTTGTCAAAGTTTCTAGAGAGTAGCCTATGCCGGGGTTCTTATTTTCCTGCATAACACCGAGTCGTCTAAAAATAATCTGAGGTTAACATTAATGTGTGGGCTCAATTTATTATTGCACATAAAGAATAATAGTGGCTCTATTATGTTTCCTTGTGGGACGCCTGAAGTTACATCTACCTCTGTTGAGCGCAGCCCATCGATAGCTATCATTTATTTGTAATTTGACAAGCATTCTTTGATCCAATTAATTCTTTTCTCATTGATACCACTGCATATAAATTGAATAAAAACATTTGTGCGGGACTTTATGGAAAGCTTTCTTGAAATCTAGAATTACTGCATCCACTTGTGTGTTGTTTTCTCTTGATTGTGAATACAATGGTTTAATTCGGTTTCTCAAGATCTAATCTACCTAAATCCGAGCTGATTTTGACTGAGTTTCTTCCTACTACCGAGAATTCTCGTAAAGTTACTGAAAATAATGTATTTCAATACCTTACATGAAATATATGCTAAATATATGGGTCGGCAATTAAGGGGTTTCTCATTTTCACCGCCTTTATACACGTAGATGGAAGTTTTGTGGGCTAGTTTCTAGCGGTGAGGTACTGAGTCCTCTTTTATCGACTTAAGAAAAATACTTTCTAAAACTGGGATAATGTCTTCAGCTAATTCCTTCAACATTCTAGCAAGCATTTCTGCCGGGGCTGGTACTTTGTTGACTCTCATATAACGGGGTTGATGTTCTTTCATTTCTTGGTCAGTTTTATGTCACTCATATGCTCCCCAAGTGGGTATGGAAGGTCGTGCTGCGCGTGTGTGCGTGGTGCGTTTGTATCTTTATGGTAGACGCTTTGGAAATACATGCATTAAATATTTGTCTTTTTCAAGCTGCCTGTAATAAGTTCGTTGTTTTGTCTTCAAAGAATGTGTGTATAGTTGGAGGTTAACTCTGTATTCCGCTTACGTAGAACCAGAATAACTTGGACTTTCCTCAAGATATTCGCATAGAATTTAAGTTTTGAAAGATTACAGTGCTTTGCGCATGATGCTTTTTGTTTTACCGCGACATTCTTTTAGCCTCAGATTAGATGTATTCATATAAGCTACGTCACTACTTTTTTATTGCGGCGGTTTCTTATCGCCGCTCTGACTCCTCAGTTTCACAATTTAGGTTCTTCAATGTTGCATTTAAGCTTGAAGGGAATTTACCACTTCATTCATTTGCGTATAATATTTAAGAAATATTTCCAAGCGCTCCCTGAATTGGTAGTTTGAGTTTTCATCTTGAATTCTGGAGTTTCGTTTTTAATATTCTCGTAGTTAATTAAAACTTGTCGTTATGAATGAGCGTATTAAACGCCTTTAAATGTATACTTTCACGAGTTTACTTTATATTTCTACAACAATTGCATTATGGTCGTTTATACCGTCCATTGCATCTAAGTTTTCGATAATATCGGGCTTAGATATGGCGAAGACGTCAAGTATACTGTGACCCCTTGTTGGCAATTTAACAAGTTTTTCGAAAGAGCGCTCTGCGAATATATGGAGGAGTTCCTTATATGAATCTCAGTTTTTGGCAGATTTTCCTACGCAGCTTGAATCCCAATCAATTGGCGGTAAATTGATATCATCAGCGATTATAATTATATTTTTCCATGTTTTTTGTCGAGAGTGGTTATTTGGTCGTTGAGATCGTGTAAAAAAAGACTAATAACTACGAAGGCGTGTGAAATTTGCACATCCGAGTGAACAGCTTCTTTCACTATGACCCATGAGATTCCGCTGGATGACTCTGAAACCAATACATTACACATCTGGAGCGAAATTGAGGGAGTTCAGAGGCATCAACCGGAATCCAGTTCGTCCTACGTCTATTAGCCAAGTGCTCAACCCACTTGACTACACTTCCCCATTTTAGCGATAATATTATCTATTAATATTTCAGGTAGTTTTAAATTTGGGATGTGTTGTTTTCTTTTGCATTAACGGCGAACTCGATCCACAGGTACTTCCACAAACTACTGGCCTCAGTCTCACCTAACAACGTAGTGAAAGGCCCGATTTATTCCCTATGCGTAAGGGTTGTGTCAAAAGATTTGAAATTATAAAGTAGTTGAATTAATGCTTGCCATTGTACTTCAAGTAACTGCCAGTTTTCCAATAACCGTGTAAAACTTTTAGCTTTTTCATTAAGATTTTTCACGTAAAGAGGCAACTGGGTGCTTCATGTATTGAAGTCCTTATGTTTTGAACATAACAGTGATTTCAAGCGAATTTCTATGCCATCCATATTTTTATTTCAAAATTTCCGACAACTCTTTCAATTTACAATATCATCGATGTCGATATACTGCGATATTTCTGATGATCAATTCCGATGCATAACGTATACATACATGCAATTCAATGCACACAAGGTGGTAGACCTGAAATGGTTTTAATATATCTAAATCGCGACGCCGAACTTTACGGTAATCCTCTCCGCTCTGTCCAACGGAAAAATCGAAAGGCAATATTTTAACTTGATCACGGTCAACCATAAATTGGGAAGGGCGAGAAGGGTGGGAGGATTGCAGATCCTGGGTCTTGGACGGGGATGTGGGAGAGAAATGGGAACGATGAGATCTCATTGGAAATGAGATGGCTCCCAAAACTCCTTTCTTTCGAGCTCACCTTTGTGATCTACATTTCCACGTCCCCAAGGGCGAATATTCGATGAACGCCCGCTACTTACCGAAAACTGTGAAAAAATATGCACTCGTTTCCATTGCCAATGCACTCATTTTTCCACATTCCCTCACATCTAACGGAAAATGTTAAGATACATATTATTGATTTTCTCCTGAAAAAGGATGACTATGTCTTCGGAAATATAGTTGCCGGGGTCCTATGAATAATGCATGCCAGTGCTTGATCAATAATACGTGTGACCGCATTCGGAAAGGGTAGCAAAACAACGTCAGCACTTGAACACCAACTTGTTTATAAGGAGAGAAAAGTGATGGATTCATCTAAAACTAAATTATAACATTCAAAGCTTAGAGCCACAGGACATACAAGATTAGGAGCTTTTTTCAATACAAGAAGCACACACTACATTTCTTAATTATAGTGACACCACCCAACGGTTGAACACAAAATTGGAAACAAGAAATTGGAACCACGAAATTTTATAATTATGAATTATATTCTTCCCTTTGAGGTAAAATTTAAATATCAACTTTATTCATTAGACAAACTAATTTGAGCTCCATTTAAATTCTAAACATTAATTAAGTATTAAAATATAAAAGTGGTATCTTTTCATTGAATCCAATTAAGAGCATAATATAAATTCTGGCTCAAACTCTGGATAACGATACCATTACTCCTAATTAAATTGCACAATATGGTCATACTTTAGCATGTAAAATTCATTAGATGCATAAACCTTAGAAGAAAAACAGATAACAAAGTACCAATCAACAGTTGAAATCCCATTGCCAATAACGGCCCGAAACTACCATACTTGTATATTCACATTGAATAAAAATATTTAAATTCGTAAGAATTGCAACGGTTTCTTGGTTGGCTATTTAAAGGTATGAGAGTAGAAATTACTTCCTGGACACCACTCAATACTGCTGTTTAAATGAGAAAATCAGCAGAAAAAGAGCAGAAGGAATACGAAAAGCATTTAATGCACCTCTTACTTTTCCAAAAGACATTAATTAATCGGATGACTCCTCTGAGAAATGGGGGAACTGCTATTCTCACACAATTGATGACATATGAAAGACAAGCATTAGGTAGAGCAGTCAGTTTTTTTCCCTCCCCCTCCTTCTACTTTTCAGGAAGTTACCCGAAACCTGATTAATTTCACTGTTTAGCCTCAGTTAAGAATGTCCATAGGAATCACCTGGATTAACAATCCAGGATTTCCGGCTAATAAATAAATACTCCACCCAATAGAGTTGCGCATCACGTCATCTTCATGCAACACCGACACATGCTTGGCATGTGATAAATAAATTCTGCATTCCATAAAAATAGATGCTAAACGGACAGAAACATCAGGAAAGCAAGATAATATTTTCGGAAATAAGAAAAAATAGCTAAAATTATGGAATGAAAATCACTCAAATAGAACGCCATATGTTTCTCGTCAATTGATACGCGCGCCAAAAACTTTTTCATCCAACAATACAATAACCTTGGAAGACATCATTATTCAAAGTCTCTCACATCCTCTTTGGTCAATTTCCGATTGTGAAAGCGTCATACGCCAACTAAGTGCACTCGGAATTTCCTCTGGGAAATTACAGCAAACCATCACCGAAGGGTCGTCAAACTCGTAATTTCCCCCTGAATGCAAGACTATACTCAATGTAATCGCAGCAACCACGATGAATAGCTAAAAAACCGGTTCCATTAATAGAGGAGTGAGAAGTAGATGTACCACTGAGATGACGCAGTGTTCATGGCCGCTGGATGGAGCAGGAAAATAATTGTAAGAGGGGTGAAATGTGAGAAACCTGCCATCCAAGCCTTTTCTTGTAATTTGAGCACTCAGCGATCACCCTTCTATGGTTAAATGTGTGCGCGAAAACAACTCCTCATGAATTGTTTGCTGTACATCACTCTATCGAGTACTTGCGAGAAAAATATCATATTTACCTTTCTCGATTCATTAATACCTTCAAATGACTCATAGTTTTAATCTTGTCTTTAACTTTACGAGACGGGAGAATTTTCAACGTGCAATACTTTGGAACAAATGGATGAAGAGAATTCTATCATAGCTCATTGCATACGCATTCCTATTAAAATTCTTAGGTACGATACCTTTCCGATGCATATTTTTTTACTTGGCCCACGGAAAACGAGTTATTTGAAACCTTATATAATATAACGTAAAGACCATAAACCGATTATAAAACGAAAATGGAATAAAGCGACAGATAATACCCGGGACGGGGAATTTAGTACCTAACGCTCAATAAAAATGGTAATTTAAAAAACTAATTCATATAACTTTTTCATTTAGAAGAGTCTAATTTTTAATGTAATAGGAATGTTGTACACATATATCTTAAGAATTATTGAAAAACGTTATTATTTTCTGAATCTTAACAGTTTAGATTTCTCACAAATGCACCTCAATATGTCTATATTTCAAATTATTTTAGTGCGAGTTTCAAATACTTAATTATTCATATACTTTGGTAAAAAACGAGTTATAGCATACAATGCTGGTGACTCTCTTTTTTCCTCATCTGGCTCATTCATAGTAAGACGAGCAATCCATTCGAAGATGAATGGCCAAACGATTGATAAATTTAATCTGCAAAAGTAATTTGAATTACCTAACTACTTACCAAATTTTCCGCTTTGATGATGAAATTGACCATTTATGTTTTCATTAATTTTTATTTTTCATCATAATTGCGTTAATATTAGCACATTTCATCCAGCAGTGTTCCAGTGTTGCTATCCCGTCTCCGTAGTGTTGTTCCGTAAGTTCTGCAAAGCACTCATCTACAACCGCATCCACTTTTTGATTGGACGCAACACGTTTACCTGCAAGAAAACTTGAGTTTTTGGAAGGGATGGAATTCTGACGGAGCCAAATCCGGGGAATTAAGTTGATGTTCCAGCACTTCACAGTGCAAATCCCTCGATTTTCCTATCGTCAAGACACTTTTGTCGTCAGGTGCATTGTCCTGATGGAAAAGGTTTTTTTCCTCTAAAAGCCGGCTCTGCCTTCCCGAATTATTGCGTCCAGTTTCGTTAGCTGGTTAAAATAATATTCTCCAGTAACTGTTTTACCATTTTCAAGATAGTCAATCAACATCATTCCTTTAAAATCCCAAAAGAACAGCGCCATGACCTTTCCCGCCGATGGCACCACCGTCTTCCCCTTCTTCGGAGGTAAAGAACTGGCCTCTATCCACTACATGGATTGTTGGTTCGATTCTGGTTTGTAACAGCGAATTCATGTTGTATCCATTATCAACTAACGATGCAGGAAATTTCTATTGTTTTTCGTAAAGTAAGCCAAGCACTGCTTGGAAAGTGTCGTTCGATTGCATTTCTGGTCCACTTGAGCAAACTTTGTGCGAAACTTTGTCATGTACAAATCCTCGTGCAAAATGTAACATACCCGTTCTTTTGATATCCTTACTTTGTAAGCAATTCAACGCACCATCGTACACTCATCTTCCACAATCATAGTGTGCACCCATTCGATGATTCCCAGTGTGGATGCACTTTTTAGACATCCTTCACGTGAATTTCTTTGGAGACTTTTGATCGGCATTGAACCTTCTTTTGCGAGGAAATTAATAACTGTACGATACTCGATTTTTACCATTTCTAACAACACACGCACTGCAACTGATTTTAATGGCTATCTACAGCGAAATAATGAATGGGTTGATATGGAATTTTATGCGGCGTTAGTCACAGTTGTACCAACATGAGAGAAAAAAAATCATGCGAGTAATGATGCCATCTATTGGTGAGGCCGGATATTTTTCATATCATTGTCGCACACTATGTATACTAAATATGACAGCTGAACATGACACGGACAAAGACAAAGACACTGGACAAGAAAACAGAAGGCAAAAGGAAATTTGTGAATCACAAGAAGACATAAAAAAGCTGCCTCTGGTTCTATCTGGCTATATTATTTTGCAGGTACACGGGCACCACCCACCAAGTGGTCTCCGAACAACCATTCCTCGGAAGTACATAGTTCAACCATCACACATTACTATGCGCACTGATTCCTATCAGGGAACGCATAGAAATAAAATAATGTAAACTTACCTTTCAATTCAATTCTGTCAGTTGAGGTGTAGTTATGATAATTTAAATGCAATTATGAGGAAATCCAACCAAGTAATTTGTTTACACTGCATATTACATATAAGTTCGTAAAACCCTTAAGGTCGACTTGATAAGTCCTGTTGTAAATATATTCGCGGCACAATTGTTTCGACAGGGCGTTCCAAGCATGACCGTCGAATGGCCTTGGCGACGGAGACAGCACATTATCTAGAATCGGCACCTTAGTATTCCGCGCGGGATTGACGATGTGCCCTTTGGATTCCTCCCAAATACGATAGACCGAAGAGAGTCATCGTACGATTGCTTGCCAGATGCAAAGTCGGCGAAGTGGCCAAGTAGGGTCGGGAGCATATCGGGGTAGGGGAGAGGATCATGTTTATGGCGGGGGCGGAAGCACTGGCCTTGCAAGAATACTTTGTACGGAGTCTCACCGTCGCCACGCTTCTTACAGTTCGACTATAATGTGAATCCACGCAACAATGAACAATGCGTAACAGCAGCTACCCAGGGATGCATTGATGGATGAGTGATAGACCCCTCCAAGCATGGTAATTTATGCAAATCACAAGATTAGTTTCGCGTTGATTTACGTTAATCGCTGGTGCACAATACGGGCGCGACTTATTATTCTTCCCTTGGAAAATCCATGGCACGGTACTAATGGGTGATCAGAAGGGATAAGAAGCATAGATTTGTTTGGCTGAATGATAAAAAATCTAATGTCTTTTAAAAGAAAATTTATAAATGGGACCAGGCAGCATATTCTTATACTTCACTAAGTTTGTAGGAGGTTTTAAGTTTATGTCCGTGCAAGCATGAAGGGTGGTACCAGGATTAACCAAAAACCTATAATGACTTCAAATATTTGGATGAATACACCTTCTTTAGGCAACAGAGTTGTGAGACATATGCCACATGAGTTTCTTCATGCATGCATGTAAAAGTATGAATTTTTTTACAAGTGCACAGACGTGGAAAATATTAACTTGTAAAACAAGACTCGTCTCACCCAAGCTTACCGTCTTTTATCCCTTCCTCTCTCATTCCATATCTTCGGCATCTAATAGCATTTATGTGATAACATCTAGGAGCCTTTTCCAATGGATGAAAACCAAGTGCCAGAAATCGTTATTAACTGTTACACCTATAGAAACAGGTTTTGATTTTCTTAACAATTATTTTGTATTTCTATGGATTAACAATAACAACAATGCATTACCCGAAATTATATTAACAGAAGTGCACGTTTGTGATGACTCGAACAATGAGAAAATAGAGTGCAGTTGATGGTTTCAATACCAAATCCTATTCATTAATACAAATTTTATTTCCGTAATCAGTTTATATAGGATTTAGAAAATGCATAGAATATGGAATTTAATCAGTATCGTGGGTAAAGAACGAAGGCCTTTGATTGTGACGATGCAAGAGTTTTCCCGTTAAATTAATAGTTTATTTTCCAGGATAAAATTGACTATATTTAATAATTAATTTCGGCTGCCAGTGTGCTTCATAAACCATGTACCTACTCCACCATTTGAAAGTAATAATAATACGATTACTAATCAACGAAGAGTGTTAATTAATTTTATATTCCCAAATTTTACTGTAAAAAAGGAATATTTTAGGTATTAATATTGATATGTGTTATGTATACGTTGTACGAGGGTCATCTGGAAAGTAGTACCCGTTCGTGCCGCATGAAGTGCTGACGACGCGAGTAGCCGCTGGACGAGGTCAGATAGCTTCAGTGGCTTGTCTGCCTTCTCTGAGCCAAGTTGCGTGACGCTAGCATTGCCTGTGTTGTTTCTGTGATTGTTTACAATGTTTAAAAAAATTGAGAACGCCGCCAGTTGTGAAGTGAGGGCAGTGATTAAATTCCTCAATGCAAGAAACGTTCGCCCATGTGATATTCATCGCCAATTAAAGGAGGTGTATGGAGACAATGTAATGGACGAGTCGTCTGTTCGGCGGTGGTGTCGCAACTTCAACATGGGGAGGGGGAGCACACACGACGATGAGCGTTCGGGGAGACCGTCTGTCATTACAGACCAACTGGTGAGCTCAGTTGACGAATTCGTGAGGAACGATCGGCGCGTCACAATTGATGACATCTGTGAGCATTTTCCCAATGTTTCTCGAACAATTGTTCATGAAATTGTTAAACACCATCTGCATTATGCAAAAATTTGTGCAAGATGGGTCCCTCGCGTATCTCAATGAGCTGG
Source organism: Hetaerina americana (assembly GCF_022747635.1). Lineage (NCBI taxonomy): Eukaryota > Metazoa > Arthropoda > Insecta > Odonata > Calopterygidae > Hetaerina > Hetaerina americana. The sequence goes on from NW_027287107.1 coordinate 2,938,983, forward strand.
CGGCGAAGGACTATGCAGCAGGAATACAGAAACTTGTCACACGTTATGACAAATGCCTTAATTTGCTTGGAGATTATGTTGAGAAGTAGTTTAAAGTATCCTCTTTCAAATAAAATTTTTTATGTTTGTTAATATTTACTTTTGTGTCTTTATTTCACGAACGGGTACTACTTTCCGGATGACCCTCGTACAAGTTTCACATTTTGACTCCAGAATTGCATCAGTGGCAGCTGTTGCAAACTGAAACATGTTCAGCTCGTGTACGTCTGGTTCTGATGATGAAAAACCCCTTCTTCGAAGGTGTCTTCCCATTGAGTAATAGAAATAAGTAAACTGGGGGCATACCTAGACAATAAAATAGATGATGAGAAGCATGCTTTTCAATGATTTTCGCGTGATATTCAGCAACAACATTTGGGACGTGCGGCCGTGCCATTACTATTAGCATCATCCAGGTTTTTGCATTGAAATTCGGCCCTTTGCGATTAATTAAGCCTTTACGAATTTTCACGACATCCCATTGCATGCTGCACTTACGGTTGTGTGTATTTGTACGACATGCTGATTCACCACTCTTTGAATATTGAAGAGTGATATGACTCTAACTTTCACAGCAGAATCCACCTTTTTGACTTTGTTTACTACTGGTAATTCCGCAGACTTCCATACATAGCTTTGCCGATTGCCCTTAGGATAAAAATGAAAGCCAAGTTAGTTTCTTCTGATTTTTAAGCTTAAAAAAAAATATTTTCCTTTAACATCAAATTCAACTGTGAAGAAACCTACAATCTGTTATTCGGGTATGAGTCGACCAGTGACCCAACGCGCATATACACGTCTTAAGTGCAATTCTTTTGTTATCATTATGTGGGTGACACCTAATGGAATGTTCAGGATCGTTATTCAAAATATTTGACGAAATTATCCCTCAAAAATAGGAGTGATTTTAATGTTTACTTCCATACATGTAAGTGAGGTGATCGGAACTCCAGGTCCACCTTCTTTTGAAATTAATTGTTTTACTACTGCCAGCATTTTGAACAGTCTTCTGTATGCACTAAAGGCAAAAACAGATTCTTTGTAAGCTTTCAGCAGCATACATAAATCTCGTCTGTCCGTGTATTCATGTGAAAGCAAAATATCGATGTAACGTATTGCTCGTCTCGTGTTACTTCTATCGTTACTGCAGGAAAATAAATGTTTCAAATTGCAACGACTTCCACCGATGCAATACTTTAGTAAAATCAATATAACATGCATCACCTATGCATTAAGTTTAAGCAAACACTAAAACATAAGCTTAAATTTTTCCGAAAATCAATTTTGAATGAAAAAAAATTACTATCATTCTTTTTTGGATAATTCTCGTATTTGAATATTCCGCTCGTTGAGAAATATTATAGAAAATAATCTCTTACCTTCTCTTGTATTCCGGTTAAAAAATGAGTTCTTTATGCAGTTTTCCATGACGAGTTTATGTGTAACTTTGCAACCTTTAGTCAATTTAGAACAATAATAAAAGACATTTATTATGAGAATGTATGGTAAACGTTATCATCCCCAACCATGTCAGTGAATGGAACTAAATTTCTCTCTAAACTCCGTCCTAGGAAGATTTTTACGCCCGCTCCTGCATTTCACTCGCCAAAAGCCATCAAAAAGGGATTAGGACTGAGGGAAGCATGAAGGATTAAGGGTGGACGAACATGATAAAACACGTGGTTGCAGATGCATCAGTTCGGCCGACTACTCCAACACCCCATTACCACTATCATGTTTTTGCGCCTTGATGATCGGTTTTACAGTAGCCCGAGGATTATAGATGCCACGTTGCCCTGCCGGTAGCCACAAGCCTCTGAATAGATGAATTGTTGTCATTGGGGACCAGAGTGTAATATTCCTATTTACACAAAATATTCCCGGATTTGGCATATAAATATTCCCAGATTATTTTTGACATCTCGGTTGCCATTATTAATGAAAGATTTTGGAAGATTGAGTACCCACGTTCCCTCCGGGCCCTAAATGCGAAATCTCACGCATCCAAATTTATAATCGCCCTTCCATTTCCAAAAATGTTGTAATACAGATCCTTCCACTTAAAGAGAGGGCAAAACATTTTAAGATTCAGAAGGTCATTGGACGTACAGAATGGAATAATAAAACGTAGCATACATTTTTAGGGTGTTCATTCAAGACCTAGCGCAACAACTGACACTGCATTTCCGACGAAGGTGGTTTTAAGGGGCTATACGTTTATGAGGAGCGAAACTTAAACAATTTGTCACATGTGTATAAATATATCTATTCATAACCCAGTTTGAAAACAAGAGAATAAGGGAAATTCGGTTGGCATTTCCACTTATCAACATTGTTCCGGACGAAAGGAATATGACGCTCAATAATGTTCGACTTCATTTCTCCATAAACTATTTAAGGAGAAGTAAGATTGGAATTAGAAGAGTGTTATCACCTGATTACTAGCTGCGATGAATATCAGCTGGATTGCTTTTCAGATTGTTAATATTGACACAATGCGTATTCATCTCCACTCTGTCAGCCTCAAAGAGGGTTTTTGCTTTTTTTGGGGTAGAAGAGAAAAATACGGAGTAATAAATTATGATATTAATATTATTTAAATGTCGAAACTCCAGCGATGATACTAATTTTACAGGTGTCCGATAAGTTCAATTGACGCGTTACTACAATGATACTCCAAAAACACGACCCCAGCAGCCGCTTGACTATATCTACCATCTGTTTGAAGGGTAATTTATTTTAACGTTTCGCTAATTTTAACACCTAGTAAGCGTATCAGACTGAATTACATACTACAATTCATAGATATATAGATTTAAAAAAATATTTTGCTACCAAATTACATGTATGGCGGACGCCGTCGTCCAGGGGTAGAGCGTTTGACTCTAGTACTGACAGTCAGAACTTCTATTTCTTCCGAGGAAGACGGAGCTAAATTCCGTCGGAATTATTAAGAAATAACGTGTGAGTGTTCTTTTTATGTGTTCTTATATTGTTTGTTGCTGTCCAAGTTTTTTATTCGACACTTTCGTGTTAGTTCGACGAAATCATACATACATATATATATATATATATATATATATATATATATATATATATATATATATATATATATATATATGTATTTATTTATATTTATATATATATATCATGGAATTATATTCTATTTATAGCTAATTGAATTTGGAGATTTGCTTTTTTAACATTTTGTTTCAATATTCAAAAAACAAACTAGCAAACAAAGGTTTAAAACACACATGTGCACAAATAGCATTGATGGAGACATCAATTACTCACCCTTATTAATGAATACGAACATTATTGAGGCTTCTTTTAAAATATTTTTTGGGGAAAATATTTCTAGTTTTGCGAGCATTAGGAACGGTAATAGACTGTTGTAGTTTCAAAAGAAAAAGGTTTTAAAATGCCTGGGGGCGACAGCCTTGACCTTCAAAGGTGGAGGAAAGGCAGGAGACTGAGGAGTTCAGAAGGATGGAAAACCCCCTCTGATCTCCTCAGTTTTTGTAAACACTTAGTCCACTGGAGAGCAACACCTCGTCTCCTGCAACCAAACCTCCTGCAGCTTTCTTTCATCCAAGCATCTACAGGCTCTCGACAATGACGAGGGAATCCATAACTGCTCCCCCACGTATAACTTCCCTACCCCATTGTAAGGCATTATTTCGATAAACCTGATTTTACTGCATGTTGATGACTCGATGATGTTGCAAGTAAAACGAACCAAGCTCGTGATGTACAAATTTATATGGAAACTCAGGGGATTATTTCCATATGTAACTGTTCCGCAAATTTGCGTGAGAAACAACTTCATCGCAGCTGTTTGGAAAGGTTTCATTATCAGTGATCAATGGTAGAACGGTATTCACGTTTCTTCAACCCCATTCCCTCAGCCATTTGGCGCCACCAAGCACTTCACGAGATAACGTATGCTGGGGTGAGAAATCACAGCCACGGAATTGCATAACCAACCTTTGAAATCCGCGACCTTTTCGCGGGCCCTGGGGTCATCAGGCGAGCGCTCGAGCTCCATGGATTGGATTTGCATGAGGCGCGCAAAAAAATGGCTCGAAAAGGTCTTGGAGATTGGGATAGGGAAGAGGATCTTTAAATCTAATGCATTCAATTTTTCAAATTATATTGGACATTGGATTATGATGGGATTATAATTGGACCCCGATCTACATCTTTTCCCGTCATGTAGGAACGCTAATACCTCTTTTTCCATGTAGGCTTCCGCGGAGATTATTGATGTAGGAAGTGGTTCTTTCGGGTTTTCTTCCGCGTGTATCCATTTTTCGGACGATATTTCGCCAACGTTCCAGTTGGCTTCCTCAGGTCCACTGAAGTGCCGATGCAGGTTTTGGTCCAATATATATACCCTCCGTTTGGCGCCTATTTTTAGGAGGTGTGCTCTGATTCGTTGAAATCCTTGAGGACACGTTTCCACGCGCTGGCGAGGGGGTAGCCGTCCTCGCGGTTGAAATTTCTGGGCGTTTTTGCAATTTCAATTGCCTCTCTGATGATCCTTGGGTAGTAGCGGCCTTCTTTATTCAATAAAGTGGCGTTGTCAAACTCAATATTATGTGTCGGTCCACTCCAATGATGTTCAGCCACCGCTGACTGCTGGAACTGTCTATTTTTTACGGCCCTTCTGTGTTCTTGGACTCGGCATTTCAGCGCTCTTGATGTTTGGCCGATGTAGGAGTTGCCGCAGCTGCAAGCAGCTGTTGTTGGCAAGAACACAGAAGGGCCGTAAAAAATAGACAGTTCCAGCAGTCAGCGGTGGCTGAACATCATTGGAGTGGACCGACACATAATATTGAGTTTGACAACGCCACTTTATTGAATAAAGAAGGCCGCTACTACCCAAGGATCATCAGAGAGGCAATTGAAATTGCAAAAACGCCCAGAAATTTCAACCGCGAGGACGGCTACCCCCTCGCCAGCGCGTGGAAACGTGTCCTCAAGGATTTCAACGAATCAGAGCACACCTCCTAAAAATAGGCGCCAAACGGAGGGTATATATATTGGACCAAAACCTGCATCTGCACTTCAGTGGACCTGAGGAAGCCAACTGGAACGTTGGCGAAATATCGTCCGAAAAATGGATACACGCGGAAGAAAACCCGAAAGAACCACTTCCTACAATACCTCTTTTTATATGTAATGAAAACCCGGATGTGATGAAAAATCATCCAAAGTGTAACATGTAACACTGAAGAAAGGCCACGTATTCCAAACTTCCATTTTTCAGAAGTAATTTAATTAATGGTAACGTAAAGGATTTTCAATAAATTAAAATCAATGTTGTTAACATCGTAGCAAAACGTATACTCTCCTACCTTCTACCCGTATACAGGGTTCGTCCGGAAAATAAGTGTACTAATTTTTTCCCGCCGCTCCAGGCGCGCCCAGCACCGCTCTGACGGGCTGCGATTGGAGGGGGTATGTTGGCAAGCGACGCTGAAAAAGGCAGTCGGCTCTGAGCTGTGGTGTAGTGAGGAGCTCTGTTAACGCGAACCTCCACGCTCGACCCACGTCACGGAACGCGATGCCGAAGTTTTTGGAGCAGCGTTATTCCATCAAATTTGCGGTAAAGCTTGGGAAATCGTCTACCGAAACTGTCGGTATGATTAACCAGGCTTACGGGGAGTCAGCCATGTCCAGAAATATGATCTTTCGGTGGCACAAGATGTTCGTGGAGGGCAGAGAAGAGGTCGACGACGAACCACGGCCTGGACGCCCATCAACGACACTCACCGACGAAAATGTGCGAAAAGTTCGCGATGTACTGAAATCTGATCGTCGTCTTAGGGTTCGGATGATAGCAGAGCAGTGTAATGTGCCAAAAACAATAGTGCACGAGATTATTAGGGAGCAATTACAGATGCGAAAAATTTGTGCAAAGTTGGTGCCGAAAGTGCTCAGGGATGATCAAAGACTCAATCGTTTGGAAATCGCGACACAACTTGCGGATCACTGCAAAAATGATCCACATTTTTTAGAGAACGTTGTTTCGGGTGACGAGACGTGGATCTTTGAGTACGACCCGGAGTCGAAGAGACAAAGTGCGGAGTGGCACACCCCATCATCACCCCGTCAAAAGAAAGCTCGCATGAGCAAATCTCGGATCAAGGCGATGCTCATTGTCTTTTTTGACAAAAGGGGAGTCGTCCACTACGAATTTGTACCTGAACGACAAACTGTAAATTCTGCATTTTACGTCCAAGTGCTCGACAGGCTTCGAAAACGAGTCGCCTGCGTCCGTCCGGCCAGCGATCAAAAAAATCTGGCGGCTGCATCACGACAATGCGCCGTCTCACACCGCGCTTGTCGTGTCGGACTTCTTGGCCAAGCACGGCGTGGCAACGCTGCCGCACCCGCCCTACAGCCCGGACTTGGCACCACCGGACTTCTTTCTGTTCCCGAAGATAAAGAGAAGTTTGAAAGGAACGCGATACGGGACTTTGGACGCCGTCAAAGAGGCCGTGACGATGTGTCTTCGAGAGGTTCCCGATGATGCCTTCGTGGGAGCGTTCCAGGAATGGGAACGCCGCTGGAACAAGTGTATTGACTCACAAGGGTCCTATTTTGAGGAATATTAGCTTAAGATATGTAAAAGTGTAATAAATTTTTTTTCCTGAGCTCAGTACACTTATTTTCCGGACGATCCCTGTATATATATATATATATATATATATATATATATATATATATATATATATATATATATATATATATACCTTATTTTTACCTATACCTATATCTTTACCTATATATATATATATATATATATATATATATATATATATATATATATATATATATATATATATATATATATATAATGCCGGGCAAAACAATCAAATATTTAATTTGAATGATAATATTAGTTATTACTATTTATATAGTCACGGAGAAAATTGTATGCACAAACAATGGAGTTCGTTTTTGAATTTGCAAAGAAACATTGTCCGGAAGATTGCTTAAACATATCCAAATGTTTCCGGAAAAATACCAGGAGGTGTTCCGCATTTTATTTAATAAATATTCACAAATTCCTTTTATTTTATGAAATAATATTGGCGAGGAATGAAAAAAAGTATCACAAGTCACACGTACTATCATAGTTCATATATGTTCACGTACGGATAGTTCATACATGTATTTATGGAATGTAAAAGTCTAATGGATATGTAAAAACATATGACCCATTGAATTAGGCACAGCTGTTACAATGTAAACATTCCATATATTGCCGATTCATCAATAGTAAAACTCTTTTATGTAGCTTAAATAATGGTCCATGGACCATAAACTCGATTAAATTGAACTCGTAACATCTGTTACTCAGCTAGTCTCATTGGATTTTTGGAAAAGGTGTAAAACAATAGCAATGAAAAGAAAGGGAAGGCCAATTTTACTGAGCGAAGGTCAAAAAAGAGCATGATGTAGCATGTGAATGATGGCCGTCCATTCGAGGAATCGCGATAATATTTCTAATTTAGCGATTATATCTACGTAGCCGTCATATACGAGTACAATTGATCGTCTTGTTAAAAAAAACTTAACTTCACACGCCGAATCATTATTGTGAAATATAAATTCAGTAAGTTTAAAAGAAATTACAATAGAATTTCAGGAACTGTCTAAAGCATTAAATGATCAAGACACCAAGCCATTGCGGTGGTATACAGAATGGATATTTGATGTCGATGGAGTCAGCTTAGGTCCACGTATACTTAACTGCGAGAAAAAAGTGTCATTGAAAATAATGAAATCGGACAGGATGTTGGAATAGAAACCTTTTAGGGTTTATGGAAACGTGGAAGGAAGACATTTTACGGGCTCATCCGTGGAGGATATGCGGAAGGAATATGGTCAGAAGACGATATTAAGGTCAGTATTGATTTTCATCCCAGAAAAGGGAAAATCAGCAGTATTTGATGATTGTGCGGTAGTAGCTGATTTCGCACGGGGCACAGGTAGCACTTAGGATCCTAAGCAATTAAATGGAGGGGAGGTAAATTGGCTACCTAGTGTACAATCCTTATTAGTGTAGAAGAGTGATGAGCACTCGCGTCTTTATGGAGGCCACTGTTAGAAAGGAATATAAAATAGAAGTAGTGATTGTTTTCGTCTATAATTTCGAGGAGGCGTTTTACAGAGTAAAGACGATAGAATTAGTGATTTAGTTTATCTCATACTACATAAGACTAGAGAAATTAAGCGACTAATCCAAAACCTGAACGTTTCACACTTCACAGGTGCGGTGTGGTCGAAGAAGAGTCAGGATGTGCATCGTTAAGCGGTAGTGGTGGGACAAGGCTGTACTCTATTAACCGGAACGTTCTTCTCTGTGAATACGCGGGGAAAGAAGGAACGATAAATGAAGGAGCTTGGTATAAAATGGAAGTAGGCGGGGAAATCATGGAATTAGACTTGCCGATGATAAAATTATAACTTAAGCCAAGGGATAGCGTTCATTTCTGAGTTTAAAAGAACCGGTGTTATACCGGCGAGATTCAATCAAAAGAAAATGAAGATACTATGGCTGTCAAAAATAGTGAGCAATGTTTTACGTTGAATTTAACTGTTAAAAAAATCAAGAATATATTTAAATTAAATGTAGTAACTTAGCGAGAAATTGTAAGAAGAATATCATCGGATGAATGAGAAAAATTGTCGAGATTGTGTTAATGGAAGGTTTGACATGTAACGTTTTTTTCTGGAAGTACGTTCACTGAGGAAATGGAAAAAAGCTTCGATTGGAGAATTGGATGAGGATTTTTTCTCCAAATATTTACCTTTTTACTATGCTATTTTCCCTTAAATCCTTTTATTTACAGCAGCATAAATAACAAATCAAAATCACTCAATATTTTTTGGAGATTCAATGCATGCAAGCATCATATATTAATAAGATATTCTGATGAATTATTAATGTACATATTTGGCAGATTCTGCATTCAAAAGGCTGAGTTAAGGTTTTTTTATCAAGCTACAATGGTTCAGCTTAAAGTTGAAGCATTTATTTTACGACTGAAGAAGGAATTTTTGAACCGTAGGGAGTTTAAATTTGATTCTAAATGCAGTAGATCAACTCCTAGTGGTATACCTAAAGTTCTTTAAACACGCTTAATATGTATATTTAATTCTTAGTGCTAAGAGAATAAATATAGAAATATATCAAAAAGACAATCATTATATTATAATTAAATGATTAATGTATGATTGAATGGCTCACGGAAATGTTTGTATTGATGAATTCAGCCATCATTGGCTACACATAAAGATATAGTTTTCACACCCATTTCTCTTTGCACTTCAAATTCAGTTCCTATGCATACTAAAACAATAAAATGCTGTCGTTATCCATATGAAATCTCTTAATTATCACAAGACGAACCCGGTTATGTAAAAGTATCTCTACTGTTGTAGATTAATCCCCCTCATCATTTTATCAGATTCTCGAAACTTGTTTCTAGGGATTATTAGAAATGTACACACGCATTTCCACCTCGAGTAAATGGATTAGCACGGTGCTGACCTGTCTACTTCAATGCGGGGATGCATAATCTGCCATCACCGTGATTAGTTCATTTTTACTTCGCCACTACCGATGCATGATTCCATTACAGCACTAACTGATACTCCGTGCAACACACGCGTCCCATGGGAGCCTTAGCCGCGGTAGAGGATACACGCACGCCACGCCGCTGCAGCGGGGGCCGCTCGCACGCTCTCTCCCCCCCCCCCCCCTTCCCTCCCTCTCTCACCAGGACGCATCACTTGCTCCGTCCATTTTCGCGGGAAGAGCGGCGGCATGTGCGAGTGCGACGGAGGAGGCGAGTACGCAGCGAGGGGGAGGGCGGGGTGAGGGGGTAGGGGGAGTGCGGGATGACGGGCGGCCTGCTGCGACACTGAGGATGAGGGGCTGGGAGCTGAAACGGAGGCCAGGGAGGCGAGAAGATGTGAGCGGCGCTCGCTCCCGGTGTGGGGCGGGAGTGAGTGCTTACGGAGGCGGGCTGAAAAGGGTGAGGGAACGAACGGGGCGGGCAGCGTAAGAGAGGGAGAAAGAGAGAGTGAGAGAAATATTGAAGCCGCGGAGGCAAAGAAAAGCGAGAACGCGTGGGGGAGGAGGCGGCAGAGATGGCGAGAATAAACACGGGAGGCGCGGGCTCGGGCATGCATACGAGAGCAGGGTGAATGGGAACGGGGGATGGAAGGAGGGGGGGGGAGGGAAGAAAGTCGGGCCGGGGGGAATCTCGCGGGCGAGGAAGTGTTTACGGAGGGCACAAAACCTCTCCATCCCCCTCCCCCAAAACACCCCTCTCCTCCCCCGCTCCAGCGTCTCACTTTTGAACAAGTCATAGTCGCCCCCATCCCGTCCCCTTCCCCCGTCGCCCTCATCTGAAGACGACTTGGACCGCGGTCGCAGCCTCTCACCACCCCGCACGCACGGCCGCGTATTCCGCGCGCGGTAGCAGGTCATCCACCGCCAGCGTCACCTTGGGGGGCACGCTAGGCTGCTTCGGGCGACTCTTCGCCTATTGCGAATTAACCGATAAAGCTTTGGCTGCGCTCATCATTCGAAAATATTTTTAGCATTCGACAGTCGTCCAGAGTTCACGCATCGATCCCTAGGGCTGGCTAGCATCAATCCCTTGCTCCATCTATAGACAACTTCGTCTCGAGTTTTCTTTCATAGTTTTTTACCAAAACGCATTTCCTTGGGACACAAATGTGGAGCCGTTTTGACCCAATGTATTCTCTGCACCTTCCTCCTACTCACTCGCATCCTGGTATTTTTTAAAGGCTATAGAGCGAAGTCAAAACTATTTTACTTAAAGATTTCTTATTGATGAAGAAAAAATAATTCTCCAAAGAATAATCTCCTAACTCGTTAATAAGTTTTAAAACTAAACTGGAGAACCTAATATAGGTAAAATATAAATAAACATTTAAAATCTAATGGAGATATTATGTTTACATGACGTTGGGAATTGGTTTCAAAATTCACATTGTTTCACTTCTTTCATATAATTATTTACATGGTAATATAATTCCAATTCCAATTCCTAATACCTATTGTTGCGAATACAGGGAGGCACCCAAAAGTGGTAGGACTGATTTTTTTACAAGAATTTTATTGGCGATATACTGACATCGACTTAATAATCTTCAAAGTATGCTCCTTGAGCTGCTACACACTTAGTATAACGTTGCTCCCATTCCCCGTACGCCCGCTGGAAATTTTCTTTGGGGATGCCGTTGATGACCCTCGTCGAAGCCTCTTGAACGGCCTTTATCGAGTCAAAACGTCGTCCCTTGAGCTGTCTTTTCATCAGGGGGAAGAAGAAGAAGTCCGGTGGTGCCAGATCGGGAGAATAGGGCGGGTGCGGCAACGTGGCAACGCCGTATTTGGCCAGGAGTTGTCTGACGACGAGCGCGCCATGGCACGGCGCGTTGTCATGATGAAGCACCCAGCAGTTTGCGATGGCCGGTCGGACTCTTTTCACGCGTTCTCGGAGGCGGGTGAGCACCTGCACGTAAAAATTCGCATTCACAGTCTCCCCTGGTGGGACAAACTCCTTGTGAACCACTCCATGACGGTCAAAAAACACAATCAACATCGTTTTGATTTTTGATTTGCTCATGCGAGCCTTTTTTTGGACGTGGGGACGCGGAAGTGCGCCATTCCGCGGATTGTCTTTCTTTTCGGGGTCATATTGAAAAACCCATGTTTCATCACCAGTTATCACATTGTCCAAACAATTTTCATCTCGGTGCAAATTGGCTAATACTTCTTCGGAAATGAGCACACGCGTTGCCTGTTGGTCGACACTCAGAATTTTCGGCACCATCTTGGCGCACACCTTGCGCATGGCCAAATCCAGTGAAATAATGCGTTGGACGTTGGATGCAGACAGACCCAACTGGTCTGCAATTTCTTCACTGGTTAAGCGTCGGTCTGTGTTCAGCAGTGTCCTCACTCTGTCCACATTCGTGTCGGTTCTTGCCGTCGACGGCCGTCCGGAGAGATGGTCGTCTTCAACCAGCTCCCTACCCTCTTTAAACAACCTGTGCCACTCAAATACTGTGAAACGGCTTAAGGCAGTGTCCCCATAAGCCTGCTTGATCATATCGAGGGTCTCAGTTGCCGTCTTCCCGAGTTTCGCACAAAACTTCACGGAATAACGTTGCTCTAAATTCAGATTCATTTTGTTTTTCGACGCGGACAAAAACCTTGCTTCACTAAAAACGGTGTCCTCACTCAACGACAGCCCGCAGGCGACTGAGGTTGGTGTCGGTCTGTTGCTAAGAGCCCACTCCACCTTACCCTGCCAGGCAGACTCCCCTCCACCGCTCCGTTCGCACCAGAGGAAATCAGTCCTACCAATTTTGGGTTCGACCCTGTATGTTATGATTTGGATGGAATTTAAATGGTTATCACTGACTAACTCCAAATATTGAAGCTATAGTATTTTCATTAAAAATTGGAATGAATGAGTAATTGATAGGAAAAATCAAATATATAGGAGAATTCTGAATTATGTTTTCTTGTTATTTATCTACTGATTTTCATAACATCACTAATTAAAGCAGAATACCAGGGAAATATTAGGAGCCGGAGAATATTTGAACGATAAAAAAATATTTCTTGTTTCACAGCGAATAATGACTATATCGTAAATTTAAAGGATGTTGAAAATGACTACCTTATTTGAGTTTTCAAAGAAATGAGGTCAGACCATTCGGAAGTTTATTCAAGCTGCTGGCAATATTCTTCAATTTGGCAATAATGTTCTACAAGAGTGATCTCTAACTCGTATGTTCTTCAATTTCCTTTGAACATACGTGGCCTACGATTTTTTTGATTATTTGATTCCCTTAGAGAGCCTGCAATTGGTTGGAAAAGGCCCACCCGAAGGAGCGGTATCGTACAGGGTTCGTCCGGAAAATAAGTGTACTGACTCCTGGGCTGGGCGCGCCGCTCCAGGCGCGCCCAGCACCGCTCTGACGGGCTGCGATTGGAGGGGGGTATGTTGGCAAGCGACGCTGAAAAAGGCAGTCGGCTCTGAGCTGTGGTGTAGTGAGGAGCTCTGTTAACGCGAACCTCCACGCTCGACCCACGTCACGGAACGCGATGCCGAAGTTTTTGGAGCAGCGTTATTCCATCAAATTTGCGGTAAAGCTTGGGAAATCGTCTACCGAAACTGTCGGTATGATTAACCAGGCTTACGGGGAGTCAGCCATGTCCAGAAATATGATCTTTCGGTGGCACAAGATGTTCGTGGAGGGCAGAGAAGAGGTCGACGACGAGTCTTCGAGAGGTTCCCGATGATGCCTTCGCGGGAGCGTTCCAGGATTGGGAACGCCGCTGGAACAAGTGTATCGACTCACAAGGGTCCTATTTTGAGGAATATTAGCTTAAGATATGTAAAAGTGTAATAAATTTTTTTTCCTGAGCTCAGTACACTTATTTTCCGGACGAACCCTGTACTATGAAATCGATTTCATTATAGGATGAATAGGAGGTGAAAGTCACTTTATTCATTTCTTCGATTTTTGGCAAAAGGTGAAAATAATTCACGGGATCCCTAAATATATTTTACAGTATCAAAAATTATGTATCGTGCTAATCTGCTGTGAAGGTTTGAAAAGTGATTTTTTTCGATTAAGAAGACATTTCAATGATAATGCCAGTCATAGTGTTAAGGCACGGATCAGGAAGTCCCGATAAATAGGAAGCACGATACTAGTATCGGCCGATGATGAGGAATAGTAGTGAAGATTCAATAGCCTCTCTTCCCCATGCAAAAAGATATACCAAGAGCTGATTTTTTTATGGCGCTTACAAAGTACATTCAGTGCAAAATAAATCACTCAGCGTAGGTGGCCTATATCCCTATTAAACTGTCGAATCACACTTTGCGAACTGTAAATAAGGCGTATGGCTGCCCGATTTATACAAGTAATTGGGAATATATGCATACAAAATCGCTTTGATGGCCCTGATGACCTGATATAGTACGGCTAACTACTCAACTTTAATTCAAAATGACTCCTCTGGGCAAACCCAGCTCCACGGTGTTGGTTTTCGGAAACCAGGACTTTCTGGGAAACAACAAGCGCCACCGGGTAAGGAACTGTCTCCCATGTCTTGATGTTTTAATTTCACACACCGTTGGGTTTAACACGACGTGAATTCTACTCTCAGAGCTAACAAACCAACCAGGTCGATTACCATGTTGCTTTTCACGACAGAAGGTTCTTCGCGAAATTTTGTTGATAAAAAGAGAACTTAGAAGAAATAGAATCAATGATTTCACTTACGATTTCTATTCTCATAACTTGGGTCTTACCCTGCATAATCGCGTTTATCCTCTCTAATGAGGTGTTTGTAAACTGCGATGGAAAATAATTACAGGTGGTCCTCTACTTTATTGGCGCCTTAATCACCCTTCCATCTATGTGTCCGTCACCACCGATTTATCATCCCGCCGTTTCGATCCAACAATGCGGCTCTATGATGCTTCCGATTTTGGAAATGTCGATGAGTAATCATTGATGCGATGTAATGCACAATCAATAATAAAGCAGAAGTAATAGTAATAATATTGGAAAAGTCATTGCAGAAGTGACACCATTTTCTAAATAGAAATTTGCCGCAAAACTCCTCCCAGGGAAACAAATAATATTCTTAAATCGATCAATACTTTAAGAGGAAGGGCGAGCTAGTAAGTGGGTTGATTTCCGGATAACTGTCGTGGGGTCCATCGTACGATTCCAGGTAGCACCTCTGGGCACCTTGGGCTTAGCCCGAGATGTGAGATTTTTTAGGTGCCAGATCTTCCTGGCCGCACAAGTATCTTGGGAGCACAGAGAAAGGAGCTGGCCCCCGTACCCTGATGTTGACATTTCACCCGCCACATCGGGTTTAGTATAAGGTGCTGATACTCTACCATCACCCATCAAATCAAACTGTGGACTAATTTATGTTTTCTTCTCAAATGTGCATAAAGTACTTTTAATGCTGCATCTGAGGCAGATGTCAATATGCTTTTATCGATTTGCTTTAATTGTAGATTATGAATGCGTTAAGCATTTTAAGCTTGGGAAGCCTTTTGGAAAATACCTCAATCTCGTAAGTTAACTCGAGCAGGTTCTATTATAGTTTATAAAATTACCCCGATAACAGCGGTCATTTACCACCACACTTAATCAAGATGATTCCGGCAGAATAAGGGCATGAGGAATCATTTTTAAAGGTCTAATCCAACCAATTAAGCGAATATTTTATATGCACTCTAAAATAATTGTTTCGCTCAAGATAAAATGGCATGACTAAATAACCATTTAGCAAAAAAATTCATATTTTTGGGCACTATGTACTTCCTTAGATGCGAAAAGTCCGTCAATGCTCGTCCTATTGGCTTTTTAGCACGCTAGGCTGCTTGTGGGCCCTCGTCTACTTACAAGACCCTACACCCTACAAGACGCTATGCCTGATGAATTCCACTATTTAAGTTTATTAATCTGAAAAATAAAGAAAAGAAATATTTTTGAAAATCAGTGTGTGCATGATTATGTCTCAATGGCTTACATATCCATGTACTGTTCCTTTAAACTTCATCGGGACATCTTATGATATCTTCCTACGAATAAGTGAGAAAATTCTCGCGGAAAACTTAAGATTAGACGATTTACATGCGATGCAAATCAAGCATCATAAAATTCAAGTAAATCCTCTTTCCATCATTTTTATGTCTCCCGGTTCTGATAAACCCTCAGAATTACAGAAAGTCTACAAAATTCCTACGTTTGAAGCAATGTGAAGAATATTCGAATCGCTGACTCTTTTCTGTTTTCCTTGTGTAATATTAGCTACAGACACGTAAAACAACTACAATATGTTAGAACGCGGCTATAATTTATCATTCCCTACCCCAAAAAATGCCTTCCCTAATCTGTCACCTATTTGATACGTATTTTAATCAGAATCTACTAATGGGATATCTTACAACAATTTCCTTTTCCAGTTATAAATTAATTCAAGGAATAGAACGATGTAACCTTGGAGAGGTAGAAGATATAGGAAAGATATTTCAATTTCTCATATCACTTGACAAATTAATAGCTTCCATAAGTGACTTAAGCTTTTGTTTATCATATTTTTCCATTCATGTTCTCCGCAGGTTGATTTGTTGGAATGTCCGTGTTCCTGTTATGGTTTTCAAACTGCTGCGCATACTTTGTCTGTGAGATGATATTTTGTTATTTCCTTGCTTACTCAGCAGCATGAAAATAGAATTACTTGATCAACTTCAAGTATAATATTGGGACGGTACTTTCTAGTCACCTGCTCCTCAACCCCACATCTTACACACCGCATTGCCACTTCCTCTAACTTCTCACGAACCTTATTCCCCTCCCGTTCTCCGCACCCATCACCCCTGCCCCATCCCACGGCTAATCACTTCAACCCTCTCAAACTCCAAGCCAACCAATTCCTCGAATATCAATCCCCTTTCCCACTCCTCATTAAGAATCCTCGCTTCCTATTCCCTTTCTGCTGTTTCGTTTATCCTAAGACTAAAAGCCCACCGCCCGTCCGACCTCTCCTTCCCCGCCGGTGCCTTTCCTGCCTTCCCATATTCTTCTTATCCCCCGGCAGCTTCCAGTGAGGTGTTTATGGAGTATCGTGCCGAAGGGGTCCCGGGAGTCTGAGAACTTTTGAGACGGAAGAGGAGAGAGGCAGAGGAGCGGCCTTGGCAATGATTTTGGGAATGCTCACAAAGGAAATCGGAGATCGTGGTCTTTCGGGTGAAACAGACAAGGATGCCGATAGCTTTTGCCTCGTAAATTCGGCGATTAGAACAAAAAGATAAGAAATGAATGTCGGAGTCCGTCGATGAAGTCAGAAGTGAGGCAGCTTCTGAACAAAGACAAATACAACGGCCTCCGCATTCTTCTTCCTCTCATTTATTAAAGGAGGAAGTGTACCTCTACTCTTTTTACGCCAAACTAAACATTGAAAATGATTTGGTAAACCGTTGTCCACTCTACGGTCAGAGGTAAAAATATCAAAATAACCGAATAAATCGATAAACAACCTGTGCAATTAATCAATTGATCAAACTGGAAATTCTCGTGAGGCGTAAATATTCCTGGAAATCATCACAAGGGATAGAGGAGAAGGGTAAATATCCAATACAAATTTATATATATATATATATATATATATATATATATATATATATATATATATATATATATATATATATATATATATATATATATATATATATATCACATCCTGCTGAACCTAGCTCGCATGCGACGCTCTAATGCCTGCGGTTGACAAAACAATAGTTTTGGATGTAATTCTGGCTATTTCGACATACATATGATAATTAATTGCGGCTTCAGCCGTTTAAATAAAGAGCTGTTAAGGAAAGATAAATACAAAACGAAATTGTTCCCTTGAACAATTTTCTCTTATGAAAATAAGTAAGTTCACAAGAGTCAATAAATACCAGCAGCTGCTAAAAATGCATTACCAGTGCTTAATTCTCTTGACATATTAGCAATAAAACATTTTTTTTACGTAAGCACAACTAGAGTAAAAAGTTTAATAATCAAAGAATTGAATGATCTTGGTTCTTAAGTAAATTCGAAAATTTAATCTACAGGTTTGCATTCAGACGTAATGTTTACATTTTTTATCAATGTCTCCATCCGTACCAGTTGGAAAGCTTTATACGTATACTTTGACCGTAAGAAGTCCTCAGAGAAGGCTGAAAGCTCAAGCAATGTACAATGTGAGTGTCCTTTTACGTGTTTTCTATTGTGCCGTCTAAATGTTATAATGCTCTCGTGACTGTTTCTACACCATCGATATATATATATATATATATATATATATATATATATATATATATATATATATATATATATATATATATATATATATATATATATATATAGAGAGAGAGAGAGAGAGAGAGATGATTTCGTCGACGTCACACGGAAGTGTTGAATAATAAATTGGACAGCAACAAACAATATAGAAACACATAAAAAGATCACTCACACGTTATTTCTTTATCATTTCAAATTGTTCCATGAGGAAAAATGTTAAAACAAAACTTTGTAACTCCACATGAAAAATAAGCTTTATTGTAACCTAGGTTTCACTGCTGCACCGCAGAGAAACCTAGGTCACCATAAAGCTTATTTTTCATAAGGAGTTACAAAGTTTTGTTTTAAAATTATTCATCTTAATTTCTTCTAATACTAAAAAGCAATCCTCTACTTGGCAACTTATGATGAAAATTAGGTAAATGCGCAACCCTCTTTGAAAGGGGTATGGAAAAACATCTCTTACTGTGATACTGGAATTTTCAAGGGTAATTATGAAAAAGAAATATATATTTTTTTAATTTCTTTAGAAAAGGAACTGGGAATGCCTAATGACTTCTCTTTCTTTACTCGTGTTCGATACACAGTTTCTGAGCAAGAAAAATGGGAAAAGTAATCCTTATATCTGCACCCTCTTCCTCAACATTCACCGAGGACGCTACGCCTCGAATAATACGGAGCCATGAATAGCCCTAATGATATAATAAAAAGAATTATACTAACGTTCACATAGTGTGTTTTGCTCTTGGTAAGAGGTATTCACTCGTCAAGAGCACTTGCTCCCCCTCAGTGTGTTTGCATTTTGTCGGCCTCGAAACCAGCTGCTTCACAGTGTCACCCATGCAGGAACTTTGAAAAAGTTGGTAACTTTGTTCCTGGGAGCTTTTCAAAATCCTTAGCCCAAAGTTTTTCTTCCCAACTTGGTCCACACATCCCGTCCCATCGTAAATGATAAATGGTTGCGTAGACACTTGATGATTTTCCTTGTATTTAGTATACATGCCGCTGTTTCATGGCTTAAATATTTGCTTTATAAATATGAAACGTACAGCAGATGAACAGGAGTTCCATAATCTGTATTACTCATTGTATTTATAGTTACTTCTTATCCAAGATTTTTCTCATGTATTGGAATGTCGGTTTAGTAGCCGCGGTACGCATAGAGAAACTAATATGTTTGTGAACAGCTTGCTATATTACAATAGAAATGCCAGTTCACGCAGTAAGATGCTAATGGAGAAAAGTTGCGATTTTCCTCAAATTTTGTTGTTTCGGTTTCAGACAGCGTTATTATCATAACTAATGCATAATTGCATTGTGGTCTTCAGCCAATAAATTTCTCTTTCAACATTTTCCGATAATGTTTCAGATAATATTCACACGTTTCAGAACTAATGACAGAACTGCTCTGATTCCTTATGCAAAATACAAGAAATAAGTATATATTTGTTATTAAAGCCAATTGCACCATAAAGCCAATTGCATAGGACAAAATAACATTTCATATGAAAAATATAACATGTACGCATTAAAAAATCAACTGCGATAGCTATAGGTATGGTATAAATAATAGGGGTCACAATGATTACAGCTTCACAGACAAAAATAATGATGCTATGGAGCATTATATTATTTGTCGTAAAGATGTTAAAATATATTGCCGCTTCCGATGACATTTACAATTTAGAAATTCCTCAGCATAATCGTTAAAGCCCATATGACATGACCCCCATTTGTACTGGAGTCTAGAAGACTGCACATAACAGATTTGTAATAGTAGTAATTATTAAGGGATGCGGTCGACAGCTAAGGTCATTTGCGCCATTTGAGATACGTTGGAGTGATTTTGCAGGGGTAGGATGTTCAGGAAACTAAGGGAGGGTGAAGAGAAACCCGGCGTCGGCATTGGCCTGTTTTAACGATGGGTGCCAAAGGATCCACAGTTCAACGTCCAGTCCGACGGACGACGAGCTCAATTAAAGTGATTCTCACAAAGCACCTCAAGGTAGAAGTAGAAAACCACTGGAAAACCCTACCACCTCTGGAATTTTAACCTTGGCTTTCAGTGTGTGAAATCAGTGCATTAGCCACCGCAAAATCACAATCCCTATCAGGGAGTTAATGAGGGAAGTAATATTTGAAATGAACTGCGAAAATGAGGCAAGGCTACAAAAGCCACCTTAAATAAAATTATATTTCCTTCAAATCTCTAAATGCTCCTCACCATGATTAACCATGGTGGGGACCTACGAAACCCAACGGGGTCAACTGAGAAGGCTTTCGAGATGAAAACGTTGGACATCTTTACGCGGGCAAAGTTTTCAACTTTTAAAGGATTTATCGTAACTCTCAAAGATATATAGCCTTTTTTGATTATAATGTCACCGCATAAAACCATTGTGCTTCTTCCAAGACTTGTTCACGTCCTCTGACGAATCCTTCCACATTCTTGACCGTCCTGCATTGTGTTCTAAGGAATGCACCCCGGAACTTGTTGGTATATTAAAAGTTACTTGATGATATGAATGTATCTTACTGTTCAAGGGTTTTATGGTGAATATCATGCACAGCTGTTACTGCGGTTTTTCGAAACAAATCATCAACCGCTAGTTATCGATCCTAAGAGTGGTTTGCAACAACTCTATTGTTAATTACTTTATATATGCCCTTTATGCCACTCTTTATTTTCTCTCTAGCTAATTTCTATTAGTAAGAATAACCTACGTATTAATCAGTATTACTAACCGCTAGCACTACAAGCGACTGTTAATGTGCTACTAATTTCTCTTCTCGGAGAAAAGATAGGAGTAGTATTTTTTCGATAAAGTTAGGACATTTTTCGAAAACGTGGCAAGTATTTAAAATCCATGATATACAAGCTATGAGGTCGAGCTACGAAAAGAGATTAAATGAGTTGAAAGAATTAGGTTTGGGAGCTCTTTGATTCCCGAAGAGAACAGGCAAGACCTTTTAGAAAGGTACAGGATACCCGAGTTTTCATTGGACACCGAGGCGATTATTATGGCCTTAAATTACTGTGGTAGATTTGACCACTGAGATAAAATATGAGAGATACGAATTGTGGCTGACGGATTCTTCTGTCGCACGATAAACATTCATAACAAAATCGAACCCAAACCTCAATCGTTTCTTTTTATAAATTTCAGCTATTGACTTTTCTGGCGGGGTTTTTGTTCTTCACCTCTAACAAAGCATCTTTAGAATTTTACCTTGACATATGAGGTTAATTTCCACCATTTACCAGTTTTAAGACAAATTATAACATTAGAAAATATCAATGCGGTACTAAAATTTTAAGCCTCTTCAGCCTCTCTTCAGCAGCGATAGTGTCACATGCGTCGGCTATTGCTTACTCTTATTCCCTCCAAATAAATTCTTTTACCAGCTCCATAAAATTATATATGAGTTCAAATCTTTCTTTATGAGGGCTGAATGATAGTTTTTTATGATATAATTTTTATATTTGCCATTATAGATTTGGTTTAAAGGGGAACATTTCGATTTTTGGAAGCCGCAATGTTGATGTCTTATATATGAATAAATAACAAGGAGAGATTATTCAGCGGAGGGTATGGAAACTCTATCAAACTGCTAGTGAATGATTTCAACCAGCAGTTGCCATGCAGTAGTTCTCATTTACACCAATTCACCTTCCTTCACGGTGAACTTTGGAGCGGTAAAAGCAAACCAAAGACTTATACAATTTATCCACTTCAAGTCAAATAGAAACGCTCAGGATACATTCATATTTTTTTCTTTTTTGACAAAGAGCACTTCAGATAATGACGCAAGGAGAACTTGCGTTACTGATGGGCCATTTCAAGGGGCCTCACGAAAAAAGGTGCCTCAATGAATTTCAGTATTACAATATCAGTTAGTCTCACATGAGGTAGAAATAATACCTTCGTGTAGTCACCATAAATGGCTGATATACTGAAATTTGTAAATGATTAGTGATCATTAGGAAAAAGTTGCATATTCTCGGGCCTTCTTAAACTAAAAGAAAAGTATTCTTAGCCAAAAATATAACACATTTGGTAACCCCTTTTAACGTGGTAAATTCAACCTGCTGAAATTTTTCATCGCCTTGACAGAGGCCACAGGAAATATTTGGCAGTGAGGCCATCGTCACCGGCGATTCTCATGGCAGAGGAATCTGCATAAGTGGCTGACACCTATCGTCCTGTTGAGTGACACGATGGCTTGGACGTTAGGCTGGTCCGTACGAATTTCGTCGGGGGTTAATCGCCCGCATAAATCCACTCGGTGATCGCTTGGCGAATGATTTTACGTGCCCAACCGGTGATCAAAATGCCAAAAGCTTTTCAAGTTCCGGAAGAGCATCGAGGCTGACGCATCAGCGCAGGAAGCCGACTCTCTCCGTCAGACAGACACCTCAGCTAATACGCCTCCTCCACCCTCCATTGTGCCTCTTGTGCCTGGACTCCACTAATGGACGGCTGGGCTACGTGGACGCGCTCGATCATTAACGAAATGGAGGCGAAGAATATATCCGGGTGCAAGCGTGCGAGTCCCATATCCTGCATCCCTCGCCGTTGTATCACTCCACCGCACACCGCCCTTCCGCTGCGAGCCCGATTGCTTCCTCAACTGTCCGGCCTCTCCCCTCCACTCCGCCTCCCCCTCACTTCAACCTTGAAGTGGCGCACACCCGCATTCCACACCCGCAGCACACCTCTTCCCTCCCGGAGGCATCCTCTTTCTTGCCCTAGGCGTCACCCTAAATCCGTCCGTCCGTCCTCCCTGCCAAATAATCTTCTCGTAGTTAATCCAACTACGAGGGTCATCCGGAAAGTAGTACCCGTTCGTGAAATAAAGACACAAAAGTAAATATTAACAAACATAAAAAAATTTATTTGAAAGAGGATACTTTAAACTACTTCTCAACATAATCTCCAAGCAAATTAAGGCATTTGTCATAACGTGTGACAAGTTTCTGTATTCCTGCTGCATAGTCCTTCGCCGCCAGCTCATTGAGATACGCGAGGGACCCATCTTGCACAAATTTTTGCATAATGCAGATGGTGTTTAACAATTTCATGAACAATTGTTCGAGAAACATTGGGAAAATGCTCACAGATGTCATCAATTGTGACGCGCCGATCGTTCCTCACGAATTCGTCAACTGAGCTCACCAGTTGGTCTGTAATGACAGACGGTCCCTCCGAACGCTCATCGTCGTGTGTGTTCCCCCTCCCCATGTTGAAGTTGCGACACCACCGCCGAACAGACGACTCGTCCATTACATTGTCTCCATACACCTCCTTTAATTGGCGATGAATATCACATGGGCGAACGTTTCTTGCATTGAGGAATTTAATCACTGCCCTCACTTCACAACTGGCGGCGTTCTCAATTTTTTTAAACATTGTAAACAATCACAGAAACAACACAGGCAATGCTAGCGTCACGCAACTTGGCTCAGAGAAGGCAGACAAGCCACTGAAGCTATCTGACCTCGTCCAGCGGCTACTCGCGTCGTCAGCACTTCATGCGGCACGAACGGGTACTACTTTCCGGATGACCCTCGTATATTGGAAAGAGTTATTCGACAGAATAATAATGATCAAAAGGAATTCGTCATCCGAAAATTACACCAGAAAACACATTGGGAAAAAATTTGTAAATGAGAAGACTTGTGAAAGCGTATGGAAGGAATAATTTACCCACTCCTAATCTAGCAGAATATTACCTTAAAGGGGAAAAAACATTCATTTAAGTCGGTAATGGGGTTACGTACTTTTGAGATACGTAAAATATTTTCTTAACCTATGACATTTTAGCCAGCATAATTTAAATTGCGATGCATTGAAATTATGCTCAAAACATTTTCGTTTATGAGTGTGATTTAAGAACATTTAAAATACAGAACTAACGGGACGCCTATCCGGTAATCGGTTACAGACTCATTTCATGAGAGAGAACTGAATTAACTCAACTAGACTAAAGGACTAAACAAACATAAGAGAAACTTCGAATATTTCATAGATGATTCAATGGCTGCTTGGTCATTTATTCATTTCTTGTGGATAAGTTCGCACCTAACTTAACTCATATACTTTATACATTTTAGAAGTTATGCTTTCTCCAGACTGTAAGTCAGCTAAATACTACGCGGAACATCTTAATACGCACAAACATACATGACGATTTTAAAGACGCATCCAGGATCGTTTGTAGACCATGTGGGCTTAGCCTGTTGTACAGTGTCACGGCATATAGAAGAATGAGCAGACATATCTCAAATCATTAGACTTGTATTTTTTATGTATCCATCTCTCTCACACTTACCTTTAAAATATTGAAGAGCAGTGGTGGCATTACGCATCCTTTTTTCGCACCATGTTTTTTTTACGCCTGCTATTGAAGGCTTTATTGAGTTGTTTTACTTACACTTATTGCACTGCTTCCAACACCGCTTTTTTATCATTCAGCACCTGCTGAATTCCACGATAGTCTCACGAACCTTTCCACAGACTTCCTCCATTTTCCTTATCACAAGCATACTCCAAATTAACAAATATATTATACACTTTCTTTCGTAAATTAACGCTTTTCTCAAGTACTTGCTGAAGTATCCCTGCTAGGCATAAAACCACATTGCAACTCAGATATGCTTCCAAACAAAAAATTTTTCCCTTTTCTTGTCAATTAACACCTTAGCGAAGAAAACCTTAAAAAAAATTTATGGAACATTTTTGTTTTCGGAGGAGTCGCTTCACGCAGTGTAGAATCCTCATCCACCACCTCATCTTTTACGTTTATCTCGGTTTACGCGTTTCTCTTCCCTACAATAGTGCGGGGGTCGAGTATAAATGTCCACCCAGAGGGCCCGGGTTCAAATTCCGGCGGTGTTGAATATTTTTCAGAGTTATCTCGATCCCTACTTGAGGTGCTTTGTGGAGGACACTTTGAGTGAGTACGCCGTCCGTCGGATGGGACGTTAAATTGCGGACCCCTTGGCGCCTTTCGTAAAGAGTAGGCTAATGCCGACGCCGGGTTTCTCTCCACCCTTCATCCTTTCCTGTCCATCACCTATGGCGCAAATGACCTCAGCTGTCGGTCGCCTCCCATTAATACTACTACTACTCGAGTATAAATGTATAGTTTACACTGGTATTTTGCTGTTTTAGATGCGCTGCGTATCATTTTTTAAATGTTGTATCTATACCAACAAACGTTTGGGTAGGATGCATATGCATTTTGGCCACTTCATCCCTCCTACCGTCTTTAACAAACATCTTTCCAAGATATATACAATCACCCATTCGTTAAAATATTTCATTTTCTTCTGATTCTAGAATCATTCTCCAAATTTCCGTTTACAAATCGAAGTATTACGCTTTTTTACTATTATCCACAACTACAGGTATATCCTCTTTTTTACCTACATTAAGCGAACATTTGCCTAAATACAATCATGTTTATGCTCTCAAAAACACCTTAAGACAACTTAACTCCCAATGTCACCTGTGGAAAAAGATCCACGCCGGGGATGAGGATGAAGCAAGGACGAAGTTTCCATGCCTAAATTTTGCTCGCCACGGTCCGGCTCTCCGGAAGCCTTCCTGGTGCGCCGCCACGTCCCACTTCGCCCTCCGGCCGCCCGCTCGTATTCCCCGCTGCGGGCTATCTTCCGTCTTCACCACACTCCCTGCTATCACCTCCATCCCCTGACCCTTTATAATCCACCGCTCACTCCTCCGTCTTCCCCCGACCCAACAGCCACCCTTCCGGCAGCCAGCGGGAAGCAAGCCCCTCCCTCGCCCTTTGGGAAGCAGCCGCCCTCCTCCCCCTCGTGAAATGAACTTGTTTGGGGGAAAAGGGAACTCAACCGTTCTCGAGTTCGCGCGCAAGAAACAAGAGATCTTTCTTCTCCGCCCACACTAATCCACCACCTCCTCCCTCCTTTCTCTACCCTTTCAATGGGCTCTCCGCTAGATGACTTGGAAGATGATACAATGGGCTGAATGAAACTTGGGCTGCGAGTGCATATTTTATTTCCGTACGCAGGGTCTAAAGAACAGCCTCTCCGCGATGCGATGCAAACCTCGCTGGAGCCTATTCCCCAGCAATAACTTCCGGGACATGCGAGGTTCGTTAACCCCTCGAAACACACTTCAAGCATAGCAATGGAGTATTGTCTCCACGTCCTCTCCGGCGCCAGCGTCTCCCTGCTTTGCCGCTGACGCAACGGTGGAGAGAAATTACAACAAAAATTGCTGCTGGTTCGCCGTCATTCAAGGTTTTTATATCATTAAAGGTAGACTCGGTGGTTTCTGACTCCCTTGAAAGTCGCGCTCGGCATAAAAGTTGCTTACGTTACTCCATCTTTTTTATTTTGAATGATATTAATTTCAATTATTTAGGAAGAGCGAATGAAAATAACTGGGACTACAACCATTGAAATATTGGATGGACAAAATGGTACCTGTTAGAGAGACTGGCGTGTATTTGACCTCCTTTCACCTCCAATAAAAGAGTTTTGCTATCAATCAGTGTCGTAAATTCCATTGATTTACCTAGCCATGAGCTCAAAGAAAAATGCCATCACCCTCTTCTATTACAGTGTCATGCTTGATGAACTCTGAATAAATGTTCGTGTTAGGCCGGTCAGGATATCACAAATTAATCACTTAAATAAATTTTTTTATCGGGTTCAAATACATATAATAATCTATATGCTTCAAAAATTGATGGTCAACTTTAACTATCACCATATTAATTACTCACTTGAATGGAAAGAGGATAGCAATATATTCAAGTGTCAATAAAGCGTACTAATTTTATTTATTCAGAAATTATATGGGAAAAGACGCGGCGTGGTTGTTGAAGTGTACCCTTCTCAAGTTTCGGTCGTTAAAGGGAAAAACCAAGGAATGACTTCAAGGAAGTGAAAAGCATTGAGTAAAGACAGAAACAAAACCCGAAGGTAAAAATGAGTTAAAAATGACGTTAAGTTGTACTAAATCCGCTAATAACAATGGATTATATTGTACTTTCTTTCCATTTTAGCTCTACAATTTTCAACTGAAGGATTATCAACTGACTGCTTTTAAGTTACTGTCTCGCAATCACTGCAGTCACTTTAAATGCAGGCGAATTTATAGCTCTAGGATGTTGAATGCTTGGGGACCTGTTCCACAGCTTAAGTGAGGAACTATGTTTTAGCCTCAGGGTCGCTAATCAACTGCCCCGAGGTTCAATGAAACCCTCTCCCACTTCAGCGAACTGATGCATATTTATTAAAGTTGAAAGCCATTGAATCTTCCCTTATCTCAGCCTCCTGAAGGAAAGTTAAGAAAACGCAAGGGAACAATGTGAAAAATACGGAAAGTGCAGGTCATATCAAGCGTCGATAAATAATTGACTTTCAGGTCAGGACATGGGAAATTTTGGACCCGGCGTTACCTTTTACTCCGTAAACATACTTTAAGAGGGTAAAATTGATATGGAACTCTATAATGTGCTAACGTATTACATGAATGGTAAATTAATTTTACTGGAAGCAGGCATAAAATGTGAAAAAGTGACGAAGAACACGACAGTTGCATGCAAAAATAAGGTTTCAGTATATTTTCAAGGGCGCCATTTTAAGCTCAGGCTATAAAAGTATTTCTAAGTTTTCTAAAGGTAGCAGAGTATTAAATAATAAAAATTGAGGACTCCATATGTGTAAATTTCAATTGAAATGTGATGGTATCAGAAGAGGTGAAAACGTTCCCCCTACATAATTGCGCCTTCATATTAGTTCCTGTAAATAAAGAGATAGCGAGAGGAAAAATTTAATTAAGTTAATTTAGAAGTTATGAAATACAGACCTAGCTATTAAAGTGGTGACAAATCTCACTACTGTTACAGCTACAGCATATTTGGAAATCATAAAAATGAGGCTTTCATTGCTTGCACTTTGTATCAGCATCTCTCTTTCTGTATGTCTACATATGCCACAAGGTCATACTGCAACCAAATATTGGATAGATATACTACGATTATTAAAAGGTATCAGTGCGGCTCCATGGTGGTTTTCTTCACGGATTCAGAGCATGCACGAAGAAAAAGCACGTACTTTTTCCACAAAATTTTACAAAACAAATAAAATATCACCCCTTAATATTTTACCACCTGGCATCTCCTAAATGTTTTCAAATGAGAAGCATATTTTCAAAAATTTAAACTTTGACTTCGCCGTTATGGGGTAGAAAAATTCAATTACATATTTAATTGGATTCTATCGTATGCATCGACAAAATTTCAGAACTCCGTGTTACCATAGACATTTCATAAAGTCCCCTTTCCCGAAGCTCAGATCTCCTCTACAATTAGTAATACATCCATATTTTAAACCCCACCCTTTGGGCGTGGCGTAATATATAAACTGCCATGTGACACTGTAGTGAGAGCGTACTGAGATATTACGTATGAATGGTGGTTTCATTTTCATCCCAGATAAAATATCGCCCGATTAACTCCGCTTAACATGATGGGATGAGATTTTTTTGTAGCCAATGTTAGCAATAGGGATTCTATTGAAGATAATAGCCTTTATCGTAGGTCGCAACCTGAGAGCACTCCATCCTTGTAATCCTTTGATCCATATAATATAACCCATATCACATTAGCTCAGGATCAACATCACTGTTAATCAACTTTTCTCTATGAGAAACAACGAACGGCTCTTTTCGCTCCCCCTATATGCCGTTCACGTCCATTAATTTATTGCGTTTGGCATTCATAACTACTTCCTGATTGCGAACGTTCTTTTAGTTTCATTGTCAGATCACGTAGGCACCTTTTATCCTGTTCAAGTTGATTAGACCGTATACGTCACCAACTCCAAATTGAAAATTTATTCAAGGCAAATGTAAAAGGTGGTGACTACTACTCAGCATGAACTTTTAGAGCCGATTAATGAAAGCAGTTTTGCAAAGTCAACCGAATTTAGGGAAGCATTTATAATAATCGGAGGGACGGATCTTGTTTTCCCTGAGTGAATAATATGCTTCATTCTTCTTGTTTTGAGTGCAGTTACAAAAAATGCTACTTAACGAAGTCAAAATGAACGGCTTGAGTGTAGTGAGGTCAGAGACTAAAGAGTTGATCTTCAAATAGGTACTTTAGGATGGTCATCGTTTGCTTAGTAATCTCTTTCTACGTACTTTCAATATTTCAGTATAATTACAACAGGTGAATAAGTAATTGGTAAATTAATGCTCAAAATATTTTTTGGAGAATGATGAGGGTTGCTGAAGCGGTTCTTTTTCATTTCTCCAAAGAAGCCATCTCCTCTATGTCTAATTCCTAAATTTAAACATTGGTCTCGTCTTATTTTCGAAACTAGAGCCGAGATGAAGACAGACTTCAGTCTTTGGGAAATCAGTCATGAAGTAGCGGCCTCGTCTTTTTGTTTTCCATTTCTGCTACATGTAGAAGCTCTATTGTCCCGTCGGAACAACCATCATCGACATTGAGAAAAAACTATCATCGACTGAGGTTCTTTGAGGATTAAATTACCCCTTACCTTGTATCCACATTTAGTTAATAAAATCAGTCGTTTGAATTTTAAATTTTATGCTGAAAGTATTCTTTCAAATTTTCCTTTGTAATAATTTTCCAAAAATGTACAAAGTTTGTATAAAAAGTATTGGTAACAATGTTTCCTGGCGTTTGCGTGAAGTGCTGAATTCAGACCGTCGTTTAAGTGTGATCGTATTGGCATTGATAACTTGAGAGTGCACACCATTACCACTGAAAATTTGGCGACGCGAAAGATCTGCGCTGAACTCGTCCCGAACGTCTTGACGGACAACCAAGAGCAGAGTCGAGTGTCTTCTTGCGAAGACCTTCTGCAAAGCGACGCGACGATTCCCCACCCTCCTTATACAGGTATACCTGTAGTCCCGACTTGGCACCTTTAGAGTATATCCTATTTCCAAAAGTGAAATCCTCCCTCAAAGGGCACCACCATGGGACCTGAAGTGATGTCAAAGAAGCTTGCACAGATATCCTTAAGGAACTTCCGTAAACCTCCAACTAGGGAGCCTCCTAGTCGTGGAAATGCCGCTAGTTAAAGTGTGCCAATAATAAAAGGATGTAAATTGAAGAATGTTGAGGCATTATAACAATATCTAAAATAAACCAATTTTCCGAAACTTTTCCCGATACTTTTTATCCAACCCATGTATTGCATTGACGTTTGTTCTCATGTACTTTATCTAAAGAATCCGATTATATAACCACAAAATGGGTCAAATACTCTCAAGCGGGGTTTGTCGAAAAATCCCAATTACTAAAATACAAGGCCAAAATATTCTCCACTTCCTTCAATTATAAAGATGCTAGATTTTGAAAGCTTTACTAGAAGCAAAAGTTGAGATATGATAACGTTGGTAGTCATTTTATTTGATATTTATAAAGTTCAATTCATTTTTGAAAGTTAATATTTCGAAATGAATTGGTCCAGTCGGTAATGAGAGAATAGGATACCAGTCTAATAGGACTCAATCTGAGATGGTCCGCGCCGAAATTAGCCTGCATCGACGTGTCTCGCACCAAGACGGCTACACTGAGATGTAATATCAGCCTCCAACAATTTAATTACCTCCGTGCCTTTGAAAAATCTAACTGCATACCCTTCAACCTTTAAAAGTGATTGCATTCCTAAGAGTGGCGTAGACATTTGGTGGGGCAAGTCTCCTTTATCCAATGAAGAAACGCCCCCGGGAGTCAAATGTATCATTTTTCACGGCTATAAATTTTAATAGGTGAGCAAAAACGGAAATAGAACAATATTGTAGGGAGAGTGGACGAATATATTAATGTGTACAGGTACGCAATTGACAAGCTCCAGTCCCTCGGAAAGAATCTGCGGGAAAGATATGATGGGTTGGCGATTTATAAGAGTATGAATCACTTCCCATGCATGCATAATTAGAGAAGATAGCTGAGATGGAATTCCGAGTCTTCAATTTATGAAAGCGGTTATGAATAACCAAACGCTTGTTGTGACTGACTGGAGAATTGATTGGCAACTTAAGATTGCTAGTCCAGCGTCCTCACCCAGCTCAACTTTCAATGCCACATTTCAGCGACGATATTACAGCAGCCTTCTTTTAGGGTTTAACGAATCGAGTTTAGCCAATTCAATAACTTTCGGTCACCCCAAGCTAAATTTTGAAAAAATAAACCACAATGAATGGAGTGACTCTTATTAAGGGACGATGAATGCAATAAAATCCTTGACTTTGAAGCGCAAGAAATGACGACTGTGGTAAAAGATGAGTGGTGCGGTTGAGTAGTACGTGTATTTGAGGAGCAGGGGGTATTGAATATAGATCGAGGTTCATTAAGTGGTAAGTACCTTCCCTTCTTCATCCCTCAAGTGTTCACGTTGACACACAACGTAAAATGCTTTAAATCGTCAAGAAAATGAATGGTGAAATTGATTTTAACGGCAATACAACTTCTCAAATTTTTGTTAGTATTATTTACTACAAATACCATGGAAGGATCTTCTCTAACAGGAAATATATAATCAGCCATTTCTAGCAATACATTTGTAAAAGTAAATTTTATCTGATATTTCACTAACATATACAAATGGAAATTAATTAAGCAGTTATTTTTACTTATAGCTAAACGGTTTCAAATAAATGCTGGCCAAGTCTCCTGATTTTATGGAGCTTACTTCCCGATTACCTAAGACCGTCTTGAAAATGCTATTTCATTAATTCGTATTTATGTAACTCTTAGTTTTGATATCATCAATTTTGTGGATAATATTACCAGAAATAGATGTTTTTACTTCAAGCACTCATTCAAAATTGAATTTGGTGTGTACACACACCAAATTCAATTTTGTCACAGCAGTGATGGATCGGCACAAGTTTTTATGAAACTCATCATTGATCAATGAACTACTAAATATTCACTATGCCATTTAGTTGCATCTGTTAGGCATACATTTTGAATTGCAATAAACCCAAAGACCAGACGCCAACATTTACACACTGGGTATAAGCCTAGATTGAAAAACAATTTGCATTTATTTTGTTTAATTATAAAAATAAACACTACATATAAGAGTGCTCTTCATCCCGGAAAATTCAAAATAGCAAACTAAAAGTCTTCACATGATTTTTCTAGAATATTGCATACGAAAAAGGAATTTAGAATGCAGTAACACAAATACAGAGCGGTACAAAAATACTGGTAAGATGGAATTGAAATTATGGAAAAATTACACATTTTCACCTCGCTTTTCTAGTTTGTTCACTTATCAATTGGAAATATTTCCTTTAAAAATTAAATGGAAGGAATTAATGCGCATTTTGTTGCAGAATTTCTAACTCTATCTCAAATTGTAAAAAATTAAAGATAAGGCTAAAACAGTTTAAATTATCTGCCCCTTCAATTAGTTTCCCCGTGATATCTGATATGTTGTTTATGGCACTATAATTTTCATACGATCGGAAAAGGATAAGACAAAATGAAAAAAGACTTTAATATAAAATGGTTCCCATCTGCTACTTAATTCTAAGTTCAGCAAGCTTACAAGGGTGCAAAATCAAGCCGGTTTAATTTGGAATTTTTACCTTCAGTTTTTCCTAAGAGAATATTGCCCTACCATAAGAGAAAAATACCTTTCGTTTCAGGATGAGTGGCCTTGGACATGATATTTTCTTCTTAAAAACTAGCTCGCAAAATTGCGCATTTTTTTCATCCGCCATCTTACTTAATTCCAAATTCTTTATTTCCATACGCGATCACGTTTAGCGCATGTTTAGAATTCTTTTATTGAATTCTGTCTAATTAAGTGTGTAACGCATATGAGATAAGTATACGCATTGGGATAATGTAATATTTACATGATTACGCACTTATCATAGGAAAAAAACTTCATAAATGCGATTCGCTCTTGTACTCGTACATCACTTGCATTAGGCTCCAGCCTGTGATATATCCTTACAATTTATTTAAAAATTGAACTTTAATTAAGACTGTCACGGAACGAAGGGTCACCAAAACCATCAGTGTAAATGCATCTAGCACCAAAATGCCACCAAATTATCTGACCATCTTTGATTACCACTTATGCCTCTGTTTTATACTAAAACGTTATATTAAACCACTTATTTTTCCCATTAAATTCAACTAATTGCAGCGTAAATAGTATCTCAATGGGTCATATTTGAATATATGGCTCACAGTTGCCTTCAATGTGGTTTCAGATGGATGACGCAGATTTGACTAAGGAACCCCTCTAATTAATGTCCTCGCAATAACTTTTCTCTGGAATATGTCTACAATCATTCATAACCATAGGGTCAACTTTTTATAAATATATATGTTTTAGGCATCAGAAGCACTGCTTAGGATGCTTTTCAATTATTATTTGTCTTGACAAAAAAAAAGCTTTTTCGAAACTCCAACTAACATGATAGCGGAAACCGTTTTGACGTTGTAACTTCAATGCAGAGTTACATTTTTTTCTAGATAAAGTGTGTTACTCTGCTTTTTCCGGAGGCATTTAAAAAAAATAATAGTCAAGAACAAGGACACGGTAGTGAAATTAAATTTGTCAACACTGGATCATGGTTTCCTAGCGTCTACTGATGATACAAAACACGAATAGAAACCATCATATATTTGAGCACTCAAAATGAAAGTCCTATTTTTTTTTTAATTTCCTTCATTTCCTCTTTAACCAAAAGGAATTGTTCGAAACCGAGGGAAAGAAAATCAAAATGAGCACAATTGATGTGTTTAAATTCCCGTTTCTGTGATTTACGCCATGGTCTCGTCGGTGAAGTATGCATCATATACATATACATCACCTATTACGGAAACCATTTTCTTGAAAACATTTAAAAAGTAGTTAAAGCAGTTTGACCTGGACCTAGCAATTCCACTATATTTGTAAAATCAATTATATTATTTCTAACCAACTGATTACTGAATCGTGCCAACGACAAATTATTACATCCTACCACCAACGTTACGCCAACTTAAAATATAGTATTAATAACAAAAGCTTTTTAACAAGACTTCTGAGTTTCTGGTTTTTGCCAACAGCCATCTTCGGATATTTATGAAAATTGAGGCCAATTGGCCAATATACTTTGTAAACATCTTCATAGTCTATATTGGAAACAGAGCATCGTAAAACGGTCACCCTTTTTGCTAAATTCTAGAAAATGTAACAGACTCGCTGAGAGGTGATATGAAACACGTTTTTATATCCTTTTATCTATTTCAAGTACTCCATTATGGAGAGAATACGAACTGTAATAGCCCATAAATAGGAACAAATATGTACTACACTATTTTCGTGAAGAGACGGTACTATAAAGGAACTTTGTGATTCCTTAAATGAAATATGTACCACCCATCCAGCTTCACCTGAATTTCCCATTTCCTATCTAAAAAATACCGTACGATTTTAATAAGAGGACAATCAAATGAGAAGTACCAATATTATTACCTGCTAATACACCAAAACGGTGACTTCTATAATATTATATATTGCGTTATTTGTTTACATTCTCATAAATTTGCATGGAGGATAATTTTGTCTTAGAATTTCCCAAAGGTTTCTATTTTACCGCATCAAGTGTTATTACCTACCAGCATGTAGCATTGTGTTCTGAAGTCAATAATTGCCTACATACTGAAATTTGGGAATGAACAAAGGGAAAATGAGCCAGCCGAATAAATCAGGGGACTAAAACGTGGAAAGTCCTAATTTACAGACGTTATGTAAAACAGGGAGCGGATTCGGGCTTCAATTCTGGATTCAACTGCTTCATAATGAGTGAGGCACTTAATATTCTACCGAGGCAAGTACGTGGAATACAAAGGCATTAGGCAAATAAAAAAGGGCCACACTGACACTTTAGCTACACTTAACTTCCAAGTTTAACAAAGTTCAACACTTAAGTATAGTACAATTTCTGAAATGAAAGAGTCGTCTTCGTGTAGGCATCATCAAAGTATGCTTATGCTCTAAAAGAAGATTCGAGCCCCACTGCACAAGAAGCAATCACAACGAGGCGTGTGTAAAAACAATTTATGCAGGGCATAACTTAACGAATTAAAAGAACAAAACTATCGAAGCAACTAAATATCAATCGTTTCAACTTTAACAAGTTTTACTAATGTTATTATGTAAAAGTTAGTACCCGTACTGGGGTGAAAAAATAAAAATGTAAGGGATGCAGGTTTTCTGCGCTGCATCATAATTTCGAGTCACTTTTTGCTTGCTCATGGAGCGTAAACTTTATACTGAAATAATCTGGATAATCTGAAATTTACGTGAGTTTATTTCACCCATGAAACATGCCACTTTGAGGAAATGTACTTTATCCATTTCCAAGCCAGAAAGCTTTAACAACAAATTTGTACGATAAAATCATCAATAAGTGAAATAAAATAAGTAGTTCCTTTTAAAAACTCCGTGACGCTATTATTTTGAAACACATAAACCTAGTTGAAAGGGATGAGACAACTCGCAACCGCCATCGTATTCTCCGCACAGGAACTTTTAATGTAGAATTTTAACCTGTTTTGGCGAGTTAATCTCATTTTACTCCATTCTCCAATGTTTCCCTCCAGAATAAAGATTTCATATGTTTCCCAGGAGTTCACATATTGTGCCATACATTATACTGTAGCACTGGGCTCATTGTATTGTGAATACTGGTGTCTTCATTTCCCTGGGTGACTCCGCTTATTGCCTCTCATTATTGCCCTTCTCCCCATTACCCAAAGACGACCCGTATGTCATCGTTCAAGCATCTACCACGATTGGATTAATATATGTTTATAATATTATTACATTGGATATTATATATTTAACTCAATACGGCGGTGATTCATTATTGCAATGGCCCCATAAAGTTCAGGTACATTTACTGACGATTATGTATCTAGAAATTTATAACTGAGAAACTATAAAAAAATGCAATTTACCAATAAAAAATACCATAAAAATAAATAATACTGAAAAAATGAGAAACATGTACTTAGACACTGTATATGGGGTGGTTAAAGTGACGTATAGACTAATAAAAACCCATATGAGGAAATTTTGAATTTTTTTTGGCTTTTGAAACTTATTACTGTGAGCTCTGACAACCCACGCCATCAAAATGGGATTAGTCTCAAGAAATTTGGAATAATATAATACAAGTTTTGTATTTACTTCATCCCAATGAGCAAGGTGGAGGAAAGTAGTAAGCTCTAAATGAAACCCTTAGAGCAAAAGGTGTGTTAAAACCGTAACAAAATCGAAATTCTTATCCATTTAAGGAATATATATCAATCGATAGTGAATTTTTTGTTGATAAGACGAAAATGATAGGGGTCCCATGACCACATGAATTATAACTGCTCACTACTGAAATATAATATACAAATGAAATCAAATTAGAAATAAAATCCAATTCCGGATATTCATTTCAAAATGGCATTAAAAATGCTTAGGGATTTATTCAAAGTTAGTTTTAACCAAGGATATTTGTCAGGGCTGCCAAGTTCAGGGAATGCATTGTGTAATGAAATACTTTCAAATAACGAACCGGAAATATAGCATAACTCGGAATGTTAGAAACAAACTGCTACACAATGGAAACAAAGCAAAAAAACAGAGTGCTCGTTGTTTTGTTGCCTAGAGAATTCAAATCTATGCCTTCCGGGACTCAAGGGAATACCTTTTTTGCTTAAAACTAGAGGAAAGTGACGCAGCTGTGCTTGGGCATTTAAAAATCAATTCACTACCTAATAGCGGCATTATTTTAACAATATAAATATTTCATTTATATTAAGTCTCTTGCAGTGAAAATGATCACAACAAACTTGGCCACTTCTAGTACTGGTTCAATTAGAGGGGTAGGAGAATGAGGAAGATTGTATTGAAGAACGGAGAAGAGAGCCTCTTAAAATAATCATGAAATGCCATTTCTGGATATAAAGCACCAAGCCTTCTATCATGACCCTAAACATCTCAGTACCGTTTCATATTTCCTCCACTCATATTCTCCCCAAAAAGCTTCCTCTCTTCACACAACGTCGGCGTTTGTTCTTCTCCCTGTGCAATCAATGATCTCCACTTCTCGCCAAACCCATATTTCTAAAAGCACAAATTCACGCCCATACTGTGGCCTCAAATCCCAGGTTTCATATTCACAATTTGCTATGCTCTATGATAAAGTTTTTACGAATATTTTCCTCAGATCTTCACTCAATGTACCTACCAAAAATTCTCTTCTGATAAATACCCTTTTCGTTGGTACAGTTTTTCTTCTAATATCAAGAGTAATATAAAAATTTTCTTTAAAATACTGTCAATATATATTGATTGTTCCACCTGCTTTAGTTTTCTTCCTTTAAAATTTAATGCTTAACTTATATTTTCCTAATGCCAGAGAATCTCATTCATTTTTTTCATTTTTTGATAAAACGTAATGCTATATCTTTCATATTATTCCAGTAAATGAATAACAATGGAATTTCCTTGGCTACCTAATTCACCATTACTTGATCATCTAAAAATCTAATGGACTTAATCATCCCGCTACCCACTGATATTCCTACCTTCAAGCCCTCCCAAAACCACACTTAGCATGTCCCGAGCATATATGGCGACAAATACCGGTGATAACAGCAATCCTGTTCACTCCCCTGCCTATTGCTGCCCTTTCGTACTCTTTCTCTGCTCCTCCTGCCTACTTGTGCCGTTTGATTCTTATAAAAGTTTCTAGTAAGTCGCTTGTCCCTCAAGTCTAATCTCATATTCTTAAATATTTCTCAAATATTTTCAAACTCTACGCGGCCGATCACTTTCTCCAAATCCATAAAACACGACGACATCGTGTTTATCCAATGCTCAACGTCCCTTTGTACTAATGTTCTCATCATTGAAATGGTGTCATGCGTTCATCTCTCTTTTCGAAACACAAACTGGTCGTCACCGTCACCTGGGTAATTGCTTACACTATTTCGCCACCCTCTCTTATAGATGACCAGAACCACATTTCTTGCATGTGAAATTAAACAAGTACTTTTATACTGATGCTGACCACGTTTTCGTGAAGGGACTAAGTTTACATAAGAGAATCTTTTTGTCAAACTATTCTTCATATATTCTGCTTCTAAGTTGAAAGAATCATTTCATCTCAGTTTCCTTTAAACCCTTCAGTTGTTTTGTGGGGTATTATCAATTCATACTATCTTTTTCGACTTCATCTCCCTAAGCGTTTTTTCTACTTCGCTATCTAGTATTCCTGAACCCATGCTGTCCACATATTCACTTTCTATTTCTTCAATAACACAACTACTACAAAGTTCTACTCCGTATTTCTTCCTCCTTGACTGTATCTCTCATGGAACTATTTATAACTTCTGTTAGGAATATTTCCCCTTGCTACATCCTAACGATTCTCTCACCTTCTTAGATATCCGTTCTAGTTATCTTTTTACCTGAAATATATCCATGCAATCGGAATGAGCTTTGGACCATACTTACCTGGTCCTCTTATTTGCTCATCGATGATTTTACATAGCTCTTTATTCCAAAGTATCTCAGTTTCCGGGTTAAAATTCTTCCATTTTATTCTTCCATCCATCGTCTCAATCATCTCTACCGTCACTCACGGCCTCTTATCGCTCTTTCCTTTAGCAATCCAATCGTTTCCTTTGATGCTCTTTCCAATTGCAGTAAATGACAATTACATTATTATACGAATCCTTATCTCCACTCGAGAGCTTTGTGAGTTGATTATACTTTGACTAAATCTATGACAAACCATTAAATATAATCTAACTGGAAGCTCTCGCAACGCTTCCCTTGAAATTCTTCATGTATACCTACGCCTGTAAAAATGTTAAAACAAGGAGTTAGTTATTACCAAACACCATTTCCTGCATAACCCAACTGCTTTCTCTCTAAAATGACTTCTAATTCCTAAACCATACTCTCCCACATCCATTCAATCTCCGCGTTTACCTACCACTGCGTTCCAGCCTCAAGGGACTTTAAGGTGCTTCCTTCCTAGCACGTTTTCGATTTATATTTCTCCTAAGTGATCGTATTAACTGCCTAATTCGTCCTCTCGGTGACCTGTTGTGGGTGTATACACATGAATAACCACTGCACCGGTCGGGTTTGCCTTCACCGCTTCCAATAAAATGCTACTTGCTCTATTTCAATACCCTTCCCCTGCTTTCCTGTTCAGAACTAGGCCATGCCATATTATCTCGCTTCCTCCCCACTATCTTAAAACACCTACAACTACTTCATGCGTCTCGAGTATTCATTTCTCTCCTCCGTTCAACTTTCAATTAAAATTCTCATAATTTTATAATCACAGACCTATGGAGGTAACACGCGATGAGCTAGCTGTACGCTGCATTAAAATTTTTCTTTTGCCCGAAAAAACTACCAGTCGAGGTCTATACAACGCTGCATGAGATTTATAGGGAAAAATTTATTTCCTGTAGCACAAATAGAAGACGGTTTAAAGCGTTTGAAGAGGAAAACAATTAACGGCAAAGGAAGGTGGATCCGGAGTTCCAGTCACCGCTCTTACGGAGGTAAATATTAACACCGCCCGAGATATTGTGGGATAAGATCGTCGAGCTATCAGAAATATTGAATATTTCATTGAGTGCCGAGCACACGTTAGTAACTGGAGAGTGCACTTGAGGAGCTTTCACGCGCGATGAGTTCCTTGACTTCTCCCATCCCAACAACAGGAGGTTCGCCTGCAGGTTTCATCGCAGTTGAATTTGATGAAATAGGAAGATGAGAAGCTTCTTTCGTGGCTATTATTGCAGATGAACTAAGCTGCATCATTTTGATCCTGAGAGAAAACAGCAACTCTCTGGCTCCGGCGTTACCAACATAAAAAGGCAAAGTACTGGGAAAGATACTACATTGATCAAAAATTTCCCGGAATTTATTCAGAAAATTAAAAATACAAGTTTATTCATCTAAATCTATATTGTCCCCTTCAAAGTAATCCCCATCGACTGCAACACACTTATGCCAGCGCTTGATCCAATCCTCGAAACATTTTTTATATTCGGTTTTCGGTATGTCCATCAGTGCTTCCTGCGATTTTTCCATTACTTCCTCTCGGCTGCTAAAACGCGTTCCCCGTAATGGTTTTTTAACTCGATTGAACAGAAAGAAGTCACAGGGAGCCAAATCAGGTGAATTCGGTGGCTGTTGGATGGTATTTGTTGCATTTTTCGTCAAAAAATTACGAATAATGATAGCACTGTGCGACGGTGCGTTATCATGGTGCAAAATCCACGAGTTTTCTGCCCACATTTCTGGTCTCTTTCGGCGAATTGCTTCACGCAAACGTCTCATAACGCCCAAATAATACTCTTTGTTTACTGTCTGGCCTTCTGGCAAAAATTCATGATGCACTACACCGTTGTAATCCATGAAAACCGTCAGCATTGCCTTCTTTTTTGACTGAAAACGACGTGGTTTTTTTGGTCTCGGCTCATTTGGTGAACGCCATTCACTTGCCTGATGTCTGGATTGCGTGTCGTACTCATAAACCCACGTCTCGTCTCCAGTAATGATCCTTTTGATGAATGTGGGATCGGATTCAGCCTCGCAAATCATGTCTTTTGCGACGTCAACACGGTCTCTTTTTTGCATGAAATTGAGGTCTTTTGGCACCAACTTTGCTGCTACACGACGGAAACCCAAATCATTAACCACAATGTCTTGGGCGGATCCATAGGCAATGTTCAAGTCCTCCGCTATTTCTCTGATGGTTAATTTGCGGTTATTGACCAACATTTCTTTTACTTTATCAATTTTTTCACCGACTTTCGATGTCGATGGTCTGCCACTGCGTTCATCATCTTCGATTGACTCACGACCACTTCTGAACCGCTCGTGCCACTGGTAAACGACCGTTTTTTTTTAGAGAATCTTTGCCGAAACACTTTTCCAACATTTCCAACGTCCGTGCGCCACTAAATCCGTTTTTTACGCAAAATTTAATGCAAGTTCGTTGTTGCAAATTTAAATCCATTTCTGCAATTGTAAAAATCGCCAACACACACAGAGATAGATGTACTCTTGGCTACGTAACTTTTGCAAATGTCAAGTTATGACACTAAGATTTAAAGGGAATATCAACAACAGATGTACCAATTTAACAAAAAAAACAGAACTCAAATCGGAACGATGGGAGCGCCACACGGTGGTTATTCCGGGAACCTTTTGATCAAGGTAGTATGGTCATATCTTTAGTGGAAATTAAGAAAACAGTGTTACAGAATTTTGCACCAGGACAAGTAATTGAAGATGGAGTCTATAGGGATGTAGTAATTATCTCCAAGGTCACATAAATTGTAAGTGCCTATTTCAAAGCAGCATGCTGGATGCTCCACCACGATAATACGCAGCAACACATCGCAGTAGGGGGGGTTTAATCGTGATAAAGAAATATGAATTGTATTCTTCATTCTTCATATACTACAAGCCTAGCCCCATGTGACTGTTTCCTATTCCCCAACCTCAATGAAAGAGATTTTTCATTATCAAAAGCAGTGGTGAAGGCTGCTGAGGCAAATTTTAAGGACTGTAAAAGAAGTTGAAATCAGGGCGTGAAAAAGCGCGAAATAAGTAAAATGACCTTTCTTTATTAAATATCCATTATAATAAAAGTGTATCTCTATGCGTAGCGTTCTTCTATAGACTAAAAGAATCGAGTTTGAATCCAAATGAATCCAAATCCATCAAATTTACTAAAATCTTGGAGGTTTTCGGGTATCAGACCATTCCTGGAAGTAGGGAGGCAGCAGAGGGAAAGGAGGAACACAGGGAAGGAACAGAACTCCCTACCCTAGTGTAAGAGTTTAATTAGCCGTTGGGTTTATGTTAGCTGAGCTGTAATATGACATGTAGAACAAAAATTAGGGTGGATAACTGTGGTCTGGTTAAATTTTTCATCGGATATAATGTAAAAAAGCTGATCACATGGAGTTTTTTTTAAGTACGAGGGTCATCCGGAAAGTAGTACCCGTTCGTGAAATAAAGACACAAAAGTAAATATTAACAAACATAAAAAATTTTATTTGAAAGAGGATACTTTAAACTACTTCTCAACATAATCTCCAAGCAAATTAAGGCATTTGTCATAACGTGTGACAAGTTTCTGTATTCCTGCTGCATAGTCCTTCGCCGCCAGCTCATTGAGATACGCGAGGGACCCATCTTGCACAAATTTTTGCATAATGCAGATGGTGTTTAACAATTTCATGAACAATTGTTCGAGAAACATTGGGAAAATGCTCACAGATGTCATCAATTGTGACGCGCCGATCGTTCCTCACGAATTCGTCAACTGAGCTCACCAGTTGGTCTGTAATGACAGACGGTCTCTCCGAACGCTCATCGTCGTGTGTGTTCCCCCTCCCCATGTTGAAGTTGCGACACCACCGCCGAACAGACGACTCGTCCATTACATTGTCTCCATACACCTCCTTTAATTGGCGATGAATATCACATGGGCGAACGTTTCTTGCATTGAGGAATTTAATCACTGCCCTCACTTCACAACTGGCGGCGTTCTCAATTTTTTTAAACATTGTAAACAATCACAGAAACAACACAGGCAATGCTAGCGTCACGCAACTTGGCTCAGAGAAGGCAGACAAGCCACTGAAGCTATCTGACCTCGTCCAGCGGCTACTCGCGTCGTCAGCACTTCATGCGGCACGAACGGGTACTACTTTCCGGATGACCCTCGTATATAGCAATGTGAACGTCAAATATTTTACTTTCCTTCTTTTCCAAATACGTATCTAACCACCTACTTATCATTAAATGATCCACATGGTCTTATCAGGAGTACTTCTGCCCCGCCAAATACCGCTCCAATTATTTCTCAAGGGATACATGTGCAATACAATGAATGAAAATTTTCCCCGCCAATTACGAAGAGATGAAGTTTCTGGGATTAACGATCCATCCACACCCAAGACACGTAAAAGGAAGACTCAAGGCGAGGAAATTGGAAAAAAATAGAACTGAACCGGTTCCTCCCAGGCTTTGAAATTCGAAGAATACATTAGAAAAATCACAAAAAAGCTGCAAACTTCCAAGGGCGTGGACACCCAAGACTCACTCGTATTTTTCACGCAAGGGCTTTAAATTGAGGTGCTCGAGTTACTCTCTCAT
Source organism: Hetaerina americana (assembly GCF_022747635.1). NCBI lineage: Eukaryota > Metazoa > Arthropoda > Insecta > Odonata > Calopterygidae > Hetaerina > Hetaerina americana. The sequence goes on from NW_027287107.1 coordinate 2,982,223, forward strand.
TTCTTTTCGACATAGTGGTGCATGACTACAAAAGCCCACTTGCTAAGAAAAATGGATTTTGTAATAAAACACGAAAGCATTCCTCGTTCAAGGGCTTTCGACGGCTACACACGGAGTAGGTCAACTCTTGAGAGCCTCTAAGTATTCGAAGTTCCCGTGCTGTTAATACATTAATCCTTAATCGTTAGGACGGCCGAACAGTCCCATGACACTAACGCACGCTGCCATTTACATCCACTAGGCAAACCACTTGACATTTTACCACGGCTAGCAGACTGTGACGCCCCGAATTTACGCCCATATGGCGCGCAGAGTACGCAGTAAAACAGCTCTGATACCCCTGATTTAACCCCACGGGTTATTTGGGCCCCCTTTCCCGACACAGTCAGATCCGCCCGCTGCCGCCGCACGCTCGCCCCCTCCCCCTTCCTTTGGAGGAAGGGGGAGGGGGCCCACCACCTAGGCCCACCGCCCATCTCCCCTCCCTCACACATTCCCGCTCACCCTGCGACACCTCCGACACACATGCACCCACCCGCCAACACACGCTAGGGCGTCATCTAGTCTCCTCCCACCCCGGTATCTCCTCCCCCAATACCCCTCCCCGCACACCTCCACGCCCTTCCGCCCACACACTCATCCCACTGCTGCCACCCTCGCAAGCCCATAAATCTCCCTTTAGCCAATCAACAATGATACGGGGCTACGTCCGCTATTTTTGGGCCCACTATAAGCTCAAACCCTTCTCCACCTCCACCTCCTCCTCATCCTCTGCTTCATCCTCGTCCGACCCCTAGCCGCCGACCTGCGAGGCAAACTCTCACGACGCATCGTCAGGGGTGCAGCCACGACCGACACACACGACACATGAAGGGAGAGCAACAGCCATCGCCCGGAGTAATAAACGCCGCCCTCGGGAAGCTTGGCCCCGAGGAAAATATCCATCCGTCCCGCGGAAAGTTTTTTCTGTTTTCATGGGAATGGTGAAGGGTGAACACTCCAAGCACCCGATCCAAAGGGCCACACCATTTTGAAGCCAACTCCCACACTGGTTATCTGCTCGATTAAAAATTGCGGAAGGGGGAAGGGGTATGGGATGGTAGATAATTTTACGGTGATGCGAACTTTGTAATTTCGCGGCATAAATTTGTCCGGTGCGCGGCAATGTGAACGAAATTAACGTCCCAATATTCGGGAATTAAAGCCGAGCCAAAAAATAGGAACCAATAAACTAGCATTGAGTGTCGTGCGACGAAAATCGGAGATAAGAGGATGAAATCGATTAATGCAAAACGGCGTAAAATATTATGTTGTTAATTCATTATAAAAAATAAAATTTAAGATTTAACAGTCTTCCATTTATGACGAAACGATTTGATTTACGCAGGCAGTTTTGAATCGCACTTTCCAAATTATTGTTCCTTCATTCTTCAATAATACGAATTCGCTAACGAAAACAAAAAAAAAGGATCTCAATCAACCAGCCGGTTCTATTTGCTATCCAAATACAGCCTAGCACTCCTTTCCCAACTGTATTCTTTCTCTTGGTTGAAATGACATAAGCTCGTCATAGCCGTCGTTCTTCAGAAATCATCGGCTTTTGACAGCGGAATTCGACTGAATAGTTTTTTCAGTACTTGACTCAAGCTGTCTGAGCCTAGAAATGAAGATAATGAAATCATCTGGACATATTTTTTAGGGGAGTTTTACGGAACTTTACATTTATCATTAGGATGAAATTCAATGTATTTATTAATTCTACCTTTGTTGTTTAGGCTTGGGAGTGCGGTGAACTTGTATTCGAGTTTTAAACTGCTGACCATAGGACCCAGATTCAAATTCAGGTGAATCAGGTCACTCCGCTTAACGGATATTATGTGATTTTTCGGATACCAAATTTTTATTGACAATAAAGCACTACCTCAGGGAAACGTACTGACTGCCCTACACTGAATGTGAAAATTTCACAAACCGTACCGTGAATATTGGCACGTTGTTGATATCAAACCATGAATCGCTGTCACAAAGAATTTGTATATTTTCTTCAGTTTGAGAGCGACAATGGTGTCCTTTTACTACACTCCGCCAGACTCCATTAACTTCATTAAATCATGACTGATTTGTAATTCCAAATTGATTCCTAGTGATCAATGAAGGGAGGTATGACGTAAAGAAAAGAAGATATCTCCCTTACACAGATAAATTGTCATCCTCAATTTAATACTATTATTCCGAAGCACCGATGAAAATCAAGACGGAATTCTGTTGAAGCAAATTGCGTTAAATTTGAAACTCGAGTAATGCTGAAATAGGGTCGGAGCGAGGAAAATAAAAACTAAATCAATACAGAGCTGCGACTAACAAGGTTACGTGTCATGCTGCAATGTGAATGGCTTGCAGAAATCAGATTCTTGAGACTGGGGAAAGGGCTTGGAATTCAATTCGAATTAGAAAAATATCAATTTGTTCAAGATGGAATGTAAAAAAAATGGAGTCCAATGTCAGATGATGTTCTGTCCTATTGCAATAATGATAAATAAAATAGAGAGAAGAGATGGAACTGAAAAAATGTGCATAACCCGGGGAAACGGGGTCTAGTAGCGGCGAGTGGCTGCATTCTCGTCATAACTGGCATTGAAAGAACGCAGATCACATTTCATTCTAGAAATTTTAATTTCAATTGAATAACTCTTATCTAAAATATACGGAAGATTCTTTGATGCTTCAACCGGAATTGTTCTTCATCTATGCATGACGAGATTTTCCTGTGAATCAGAAATCACGTTACCAAGAGTGTGTTTTTTTTCAAATTTTATGTATGACCTTTCCACTCAATTCTGATACAATAGGCTAGTGCAAGATTATTTTCACCTCATAGTCTGCATTTTTACCTAAAAAGCAAAACTTATAATGAGCGATAAACAACCGCAGTAGCAGCAATTTGAATGATAAAGGAATACGGTATTTGTAATGTCCTATTTTAAGCAAATCGTTTCCACGACAAACAATTTACCTCGTCCAGATCGTTAAAACGGATAAAATTCTTTTCCGTTTGTATCATTAATCTTCTGAGTTTAGATTAAAAAAGGGGGCTTTTGTCCTTAAAAAAAGTAACCCTGGGTTTTACTTGGTAGAATTGAAAAATTCCACAAAAGGGATTAAATAACAGCTAACATAATAAAAAAACATCAATTTTATAAAAGCGTTTCCCTTCAAAAATTGAATTAAAAAATATTACTAATAATGTCTCCGAGCAACTTATTTTGTGTTAAGCTCCAAAATTATAGAAATATTCTGATTCCACAACTTCATCGCAACCAAACCAGAGGATTAATAGACATTAGAAGTTTTTAGAATTAAAGATTTGCCAGAAATTCGTAATAGAAAATGGAATACTTGGTACTCCCAAATGCAGCATGTATCATTTACAATATAAATCGCCATCAATGAAATTATTTATTACTTACTGGAAGAAACAAGGTTTTTTAACTCTTTGTAGGAATGTAAACATAAAAAGTTAGACTCCCTTTTTACTTGCGTTTAGATGAAACTAACTATGAGAAAGAAGTCTTAAATTAGGCCAGAAGAGTATATACATACAAAACGTACATCTGTATTCGCGTTGTGAAAAGTTAACTGTTTTCCAGCTATAACGGGGTAATTTTAATCCAAATTCTTGCTATAAAACCAATCATTCTTTAGATACTTCTGAATAATATAAGTTCCTTCAAATAAAATAAGATAAATTATTTAAAGTTCCCAATTAGATGTAACGCATTCATTCACCTGCTGAAGTAATTTAAGATTTTAAATAATCTAAATATTCCCTAAAATATTCACCCAGTAGAGCTTTGAGCTAAAAATGTCAGGCTTTGTCAAAATACCAGGAGCTAACGTGTATTCGTTTCACGCATTTGTGAAAAATATATAAAATCATTGAAATATTATTTTTATTCGAATTCATATTGAACAATTGATTGTCACCTCAATAATCTTATTTTTCACCTAAACCCGCTCTAAAATTCGAAACATTTACTCCAAGAAGTCAAAATTCCTATCAAACTAATTTTGCTTTTTACCGAAATTACGACCGAGTACGCCACCATAATTTGATCGGGCTCATTATCAAATTTGAATTAATAACTTAAGAGGACACACATTAGAAGGGTGCATAGGTCTGTCTTAGAGAAATTTGTTTTCCTTGAACATGTGGCAGAATGTAGTGAGAAAGGAAAGCAGAGAAAGAGAGAGAGTGATATTCTGCAATTGTAGAACGTCAGTTGGACGTTGTGAGAGGTATCTGTGATTCTTCGGAAGAAGATTTTGAGTGGTGAATAAGATGTCTCTGTAAGAGGTTACTCAACTGGTTTCCTTAAAAAAAGTTTTGAAAATAATTGAGGGTGACAGGAGTGCTAGAATAACTAGGGTGAAAGATCTATGGAATAGGAAGAGAGCAAGGACTTTTGGAAATATATAGGGAACTTTAATGCACGTATGATACCGAGCAAATGCTAGAGCCACACATAATAACGGCTGGTATTATCACAAATATAAAGTCACAGGAAGGAATTAAGACAAGAAGATTTTTATATAATACTTTTGCACTGCATAAATGTCGAAATTAAAAAAAACAATGTTAAATAATCAAACTATATTGATGAACTCTAATTATAAACTGACATGTTTATTACAATCACATAATATTCAAACAAATTCAAAAAAGAAAGGATTTTTCTTATCATGCCCTGACTAAAGGCCCCGTAAAAATTCGTATAGTGCAACACAAGTAAAGATTTTATAGAATGGGTGATAACTCCTAAAATTTTAAATGCCAAGTGGGTTTATTTGCAAATAACATTAAGTTCCCTTATTTTGGACCTTTATTCTGAAACTTGTGATTATTACCGTCATGCAAGATGCCCTCAATTTATAATCATGTGAAATTAGAGTAGCTTAGTCATAATCATGGTACTTGGATTAATCCGAGGTTGAAATCAATCTCGCTGTGGTCACGGTTAATATCCCTGCAACGAATCATCTTTAGCAACAGCTAGGCTCAAATCTTGAATTGAGATATGACCACGCTGAAAGAAATTTTTAAATTTTTTGATTTGGGAGAAGAAGAAATGGATCTACTGCGAATTTGAAATTTTGAAATCAAAATACTATTCATCTTTTCCAACAATTCATGCCGAGATTTTTGTTCATTTTGAAACTTTTGTAGTCAGCATGGCAGTATGCAATCCTATTTTGTTACATAAAACTAAAATATTAGAAGAATATATTGTAAGAATTGTGTTATGATAAATTTGAGGAAATACGCATTGAAGTGACATTTTTGAGGGAAGAACTTGGAAGTATCAAATTACATTTAGAGACAACGTTAGACTTTTTCAGTAGGCCATGGCGATGATCCACAAAATAAGAGAAAGAGAGAATAGGAAATAATAATTCAATTGAATACAGGAAATGTATTAAAAACACTAAGTTATTATCCCAATGTTTGCATACGTATGTAATATACAATGTCTCATTTAAGGATGATGTACCCAGCGTAAAAATTTCAATATACTTATTCATAGGAGTTAGCTATACTTTGATGTAGAAGTGTCAAATTAAAATCACGACAACGATTATTCCTCAGGAAGAAATATGTACCCAGACTTCGGTGAGAAATATATACTTAAAACTTCTTATAAAACAACAGTAAAAAAAACTATAATTACCGCAATAAACTTGATTAAAAGAAGATTTACAATTATGAATTTTGAAAAACCTTAAGTCGAATTTCAATTTCATTTAATTGAATTCTTACCACCACCCTTGCTTTTGAAGGCCCAATTTCATAACAAAGAGTAGCGATACAATGCCGTTATCAAAATAATAGGCCGTTTCAATGATATATTAATTTTAGAAACCATAATAATTAGAGCTACTTCATTCTAACACTTAATTCTTACACCTACCATAAACAATAAATTAGTGGCATTTTCTGTATAGAAAAAGGAAATCCTTATTTCCTTCACCTCAGTTTTGCTACTCAACTGTGAACAACAGTTTCCTGCATGTCAAAACTGCTAAAGCTTAACAGGTGAAACTAAAAAGGCATCAGAGCCAAGTGACTTTATCATGGTTCATAGGTTTTACTGTGGATAACGAGATGTGATCTTCACTGTCACAAATATGCACAGCGTAGAGATCTAAAAGTAAAAAAAATAAACACATGGGTACGTGAATTTGAACCTGCTAGCTATGTTTTTCCACGATAGATGCCCAAATAGGCTTTCAGTTAAAAGCGATGTGGCTCTGCAAGTGCCTACGGGTTGGGTGGGCAGAGTTGAGAGAGGGGGGAAGCATGGAAGTGGTGGAAGCATGGCCTTCGGCGGAATAGTACGGAGAGAACGTGACGAATGTAAGGGGTTCGCAGGCGTGTTCTTTGATCTCAAGGCCAGTACAAAGAGTGCTCTGGGAGCCTTATTATCTCTCCCTAGACCGAGCCAGACTGCCTATCCCTGGTTTGAGCTAAGCTTTATGAGGGAGGAATTCTCATGAGATGGGAAAAAGTGACCACTCTCTCAATCAGTTTCATGAGTGTGAGGAGCACTAAGACGAGAAATTTCGAGTTCTCACTCTTTCGCAAACTAACCGTGGGCCACGGTCGAAAACCTCAGCTTCCATTTCGACTGCTGTTATCTTGGCTAGTTCAATAACGTGATACTTCTAGAAAAGTACATGGAACTTATGCGTTTTCTCCCGCGTTCCTCTACAACGGTGTTTACGCCTTCTCATCATATAAAAAATCACTCATCCAGAGTAACGCACAGAGTATAGAAGGGGAAGAGTATTTTCGCAGTTCCCCGCAAGTAGCTAGGACACGGAGTCGGGAGGAGAGGGACGGAGTAGGACTATAGGGGAAATTCTAAATATGTCGAATGCTCCAAGAATGTAAACCGGGGATTTAACTGGCAGGGGACGCTCCCTGACCATACGAAGCGGTACAGAGAGCGAGACGATCTAATCAAACGACTCAGATAAGCGCGTCACCGGGCGTGGAGTCAGTCACGTATGCAAATCGGGCGTTCGAGTCCGGGAAATTGGGGGAAGGGAACGGAGAGTACGGGACTCGGGAATGCTCCGTCGCGCGGAATACGCCTTTTCCCCCCACCCCCTCTAGCACCCCCCACGGTCGACGGAGGAGGAAAGCCGGGAGCAGGTGAGGGCAGAGGCGGAGACGGCGGCGAGAGTGGGCGGGCAGCTCGGGGGTGTGTTCTTGAACGAGGAGGCGAACCGAACCCAACCGACCCCTTTACTCGCACACACCCCACGACCCCAGCACCCGTCCCCGGGGATCGATGTGAAGGGGAAAAGATTGACTGAGAAAATATCCGAAAGTGTTGTTGCAAGAGGGAAAGGACCTGCGTGAGGAAAGGGGTGGGGAAAAGGGGTTGATGGGGTTGGGTAAAAAACGAGGACGGCGAGTGTGCCACTCGAAGGCGGTGGTCGACAGCCTTATGGGATGCTCTCCAGCGGGCCGTGCGGCACCGCTTTGACTGACCATTCTCTCTCTTCCCTTGCGTCGTATTGTGCCCGTTTATGAGGCCATAAAGCGGTACGTCAAGTGAAGACCCAGGAGCCGTGGACGAGAATGATGAAGGGGAGGAACGGGAGGAAAAGAACATGTCGAAGGAGTGACTGGAAGATCTCGGGAAGGAGGCGAACAAGGGAAGGAGGGCGAGAGGGAGGTGGGCGAGTGGTTGGAGTGTGGGAGGATGGGTGCGTGTGGAGGGGGGTGGTTGAATTACGTCTTGTTCCGCGGAAAGTAAGAATTGATGACCGCTTCCCGAGGAGAGGGTGAAAATTTTCTTTCTTGCTTTCCGTCTGCTTCTCTCTCTCTCCCTCTCTCTAGTGGCGATGTGGTTGCGGGGCCGTGAGTAATCGTTTTGGGAATGCTCTGCGCGGATTTCAACGGCGAGGGTTATGAGTGATGGAATGGTGTGAAATTCTTCGTGGACGTGGTTTGCGCCGGAGTGTGAAGAAAATGGTTGCTTTCAATATGACTTTGCACTTTGACTTTGTTGGCAGACCTCAATGGTGGCGAATGTATTTAAATGCGTCCTTTCAATATCTATATGGTCGTGCTGTTATGATGCTTAAGTTGTGAGTGTAGACAGAGTCGATTTGTTTGAACAAGAATATTTGCTCCCCCGAGCGTCCCATTTCTCTAATTATATGAAATTTTGAAGATGTTTGCTTTTCAGTCGAGCGTTGTATTAAGTAACAGTTCATTATATCAGGGTTAACCGTTTAATTTAACGCATTTCATGAGAACATCTACAGAAATCATAGATTTCTGCTGGATATTTCCTGCATGCTAAGTACACCAATTTTACACACGAAACGCCAAAATATAACACATCATTTTTGTGTATAACGCGATTTTAATCAGTGGCCATTGTATAATTTGTCATGTCACCAGCACACAACAAAAAAACCCTTTTACTCAGTGGGGTGCAAAATTTCCGTAAATAGCATTGCCAATAAGAGCTTGAATATTTGAAAGCAAGCTTAAAACAAGGATTCTAACAAAAAGTGCATGGCCACTTTCGTACAGGATTTTGAACAACTTCGTTTCTTGTGTTTCATTGAAAGAAGCAAGTCAACACTTAGTGTAGCAACATACATGTATGTATTAAACTACACCTGTCCGAATTAATCACTCAATTATCATGAACCACGAGGGAAATAATGTACATACCATTTAAAATTATAGGCGATACAAAGTCTATTTCTCCATGAAGCAATTACACATAGTGACGCCAGAAATTTTATACTCTAAATACTCTAATAGATGAATGTAATTATCCATGATGTTTTGCTTTTAGACAATAATCACTAGACTACGGCCACTTAAAATTAATACGATACTCATGCTTAATTGAGTGTTCTTTGAAGCCTGGTGACGTAACAATCACTTCCTTATTTCCTCAGGGGCCCTTTGGCATAAAATATGTAAGGATGTGAACTTATAGGTATTACACTATTTTTCTCGGTGGGGTAGCACTCTCGGTGATCTTAAAAAATCTAACGAAGTCAATGACTATAAATTACAAGACAAATGGAATAAAATGTTTATTTTAGATAATTTGATTTTGGATCACTAAGCTTGACGAAACTACATAGTAAAGATGGAAATACGAGCTAGTAAAGATGAATATAATGTACTTGTTTAGTTTGTTTTGCTCTCATTCCGCCGTTATATTTAGCGAAGAAAATAAATATATATGCGTATGTATATTCCATATTTCTTCCCCTGAGTGACTCCTAATCAACTTCTACACATGACGCCCACGCACAACATTTGCCGAGCCCGATCTCCTCACAACATGACGGTCCATCCCCACGCAACCTCGTCAAAAATGTCCTGTGTCCTGCGTCAATACAACTCTATTCTTTCCTTTGACGTGCATTCGTAGAACGCCTCTGTTTGACCTGAAACCTTTGAACTCTGTGCTATTTTCAGGTCAGGTAATGTTGGATAAACCACATCCAAGACAATGTATAAGTTTAATTTATTAAAAATATTTTATCAATACTGTTAAGTTCACATAGGCATTTTTTTAAAATTGCTAGTGGCAAACTAATATAAACTTAAAAGTTAATCCCACAGAACATCCATTCCTTTGATTTTTTAAACTTAAACAAAGTGTTGTTAGATTTAAAAAATATGCATATTTTTCATAGAATATATGTTGAGGATATTCATGTCCTTTCATAAGAAATATCATGCAAACATTACGTTGCAGTTATGAATACAAGATGCTTGTTTTGTTCTCCAGTACATTATGCCATACATGTGGAATAACTGTTACAGGCATTAACTGCTCACAACAGCAATTTGGGGATTAACTGAATGGAAAAGTAAAAACATATACGTTTCATTTAATGTCTTTTACAAAATATGCTTGGCTCTTCTTTTGAAAAAAAAATCAAGGCGGAAAGTAGCCATTGAATGATGACTGAAGAAGAATTGAATTGAGGCGATGAAAGAAGAGGTATTTCCGGAGAGTTTAAATAAATATAGTATGTCATTACAGCTATATATTTCGCCCTTTTATTCCTATTTCAAAAACATCTGGGGATAATTCATTGAATAAGTATCAAGCGTTTACATCCGCTCAAATTCATTGGAGAAACCATGTTTGCCTTCTACTGCTACTTCTACTACCTTGAGGAGAGAATATTACTTCTGCATTTATTTAGTTAAGCTTGTCAGGAAAAATGCCAGCAGCCGAGCAGGCATCCGGCACTGATTTCGTACTTCATGGGGATAATGGTTGTATTCTCACAGATGCAATAGAACAAGTGAGATATCAATGGGATACCCCTATTTCACTATCTCCGACTAGATGTTGCTTTATGCACTTATCTTTCAGTTAAACGCTGTTCTATTCGAAAGTTTGAAATTTGAATGGCCTGACAAATAATTTAAGAAATATATTCGTGCTTGAATAATCCTTTTACCGTGGTGAATGTTTTTGCTGCTTTGGGGAATGGTGTAGTTTAAGAACAATGTCTTTTCTAAAAGACGACCCAAGTTTTAGCATTTAAAAATAACACAGGAACTGAAAGATGATATACATTAGAATTATTTTATATGACAGAACACAACGAAGTACAATATTAATTTTTTCATGAGATCTAATTTCGTTGGAAATTCTACAATTATTATATCGATTCATAATAATGTAGGGAAATGCTAATGTTGTGGAGAACGATAAAAACATCTTCACGTGTTTCCCTCTTCATTAAAATTAAATCGAAATGATGAAGGGTATTTGCTAAAAGTAAGACGTCATTAAAGGATATCATATTGTAAAGTTAACCCTTACATTTTAATTTTGACTTATGACTTATTAGATTAAACGACGAAGATATTCGATGTTTTACTGGCGATGCCAAAAATGAAACTTGTTTTCAAAGAATATGGAAATGAATGCTACGCACAAATTATTTTGACAGTCCTGGACATATGTACGAGCAAATTCTTTTAAGGTATTCGTTTTTTAAGCTATTGTATGAGATGACACTACGATTAGAGTTTAAAAACTTAAGGGATTAAAATCGTATATTTTCGCATTTATAGCGCATGTTTCTACTTAAATAATGCATGCATTCCAAAATAAAACGTGAGCTAAGTGAAATGTGTCAGGAGGTATAATTGATAGAAATTCACGGTCAATAGCTCGTTTTGTTATTAGTGGATGACAGCTGTGAAATGATATGAGAAGGTGCTTAAACATGTATATAATTTAAATATATTAGTAAAATGGGTACGATGGATGTACTCATTCTTTCTGTTCATTAATGTCAATTACATCAATGCCTCAAGTTGGCTTACAAGAGCTTCTGCTGAATTAATCTATTGATAGGGAGCTAAACTTCACTCACGCTTAATTATTCAGTGAGTTCTGACGTATTCACGATACTTCGAGCATCATAATATCCATAAAACTCGTTAATATCAATCAAGGTGGAAATTTTATGAAGCACTACACAACAATGTTATGCAAATGGATCGCAATAAAATGATTCCCCTCCTTGTATTACGACGCATCCGGCATTCTGCAGTCAACGCTCGCGCGGTACTCCCAGGGCCTGCATGAGCCATCGGTTGCGGTTGAATAACCAAGGCAAGTTTGCACCCCACTTAGGCTCGGATCTTTTTCCATGGCAGTGAGACCACCGAACACGGAGGACGGCTTTAATTTTCTTAATTTGTGTAATCCTTTTTCCCTGTTGCGGAAAGGCGCGGAGACACCGCCGCGCCACCCAACTGGAATCGCGCCAAGAAATCTCAGTATTTGTTATCCTTTCGAAAATGCGACACCGCGCACTCGAGGCGCCCCCCCCCCCGCTTCTCCGCCTCCGCCACAAATGACGGTGGTGATGAAGTGGGTGAGAGGGGAAGGAGAGGAAGGAGGCTGCGGCAAGGGTATGAGGTGAGGTCGCGAAGGCGGATGTGGTAGAGAGCGGCGTGCGGAAGAAAATGGACTGCTTACAAATAGGGAGGGTGGGAGATAGTGAGCGAGAGACTCCATTGGCTGCTTAGTAAAGATGAAGATGGACATCCTCGTCATCGTAATAATCGATCTGAGGTTTGGTTGTGGTGTGCTAGGGTCGGGGCTAACCCTAACCTAAACCCTAAGTCGAGTGGGATTCACGCATTCAAGTTTGAGCAGGCAAGCCATTTTCCCCATGCGCTCATCAGATTTTTTCACGAGTTTCCAGGGCTGGAAAACCGCACCGATTGGATTATAAACCATCCTCCCCAATCCTAGATTTGAACCTGGGACGCTTCAGCCAGTGGCCGAATTTTCTGACGAAAAGGCTACCACACCATATGACGGGCACACATGAAGGTAAGTGAATTTTGAAAGTTTTTTGATAATTGAGTGTGAATTTTCAATTATTCATTCAATTAATTCATCAAATTAAGTCTCTTAAAATAAGTATTTTACGTGGGGAAGCGTTATTTAGTTCCCTGTGGAAACAGTTAAGTTCAGGGTAGGAATGACAGCATTTTATTTTTGAACTCAATAGTATTATTTTTAAAATAGCAGTAACTATAGTTAAAAAATCCTAATTTCGGCCTGGATATAGTTCATTGTTGAATTATTGACCTAAAATTTTAAAATACTGTCAGCTGACAAAAATAGGTAGACCTTAGATTCATCTCTCGGCTTGCATGATTTAGAATTATATTTTTCGATGGGTGATCTCATGTTGATTTTAAAGGAGGAATACAATAATCCAATTAGGTCATGCAATAATATGGCCATATTCTTCGTTAAAATGCTCAACAAAGTTTTTAGGTAATATTGGTATCCCGATGAATATCTATCACTGTGAAATATTTAAGAAATATTGGATATCATAAATTAATTTAGAGAATAGTAAGATTGGAAATAAAAGGCCGTAAGCTTCAAGGGGAATCAGATAGAAAGTAAACACCAAAAATATTTCATTACCTTCACGGAATAATAAAAAATTGCAATCAAAGTAAATAGGTTTATGTCTATTTTAAATACATAAGACGACTAAGCCGCTGCAGAGATGGATTTGTTTGGCGGTGTTGAGTATTTTATCAAAACATGTTCTCGAACAAATCTCAGCTAATAGGCCGGAAAATTAGCTAATGGAAAAATGTTTCCAAAATTTATTTACTTACGCTCACACCCTTACTAAAAACTTTATTTGATAGGCAGTCAAAATTATTTCCCCTGCAGTTCCTTTCCATAAAATTACCACATGAATGCATAGGTTTTTACAAGGATTGATGTTTGTATTGTGACCTACTTCACTATTTAATTGGCAAGAAAGCTAGTTCACTGAAGACATGAATGAATACTTTTTCACATAGACAGGGAAATACTGCACCAGTGACTTCAGCATAGCCAATCGCTAAAGAGGACACAAATGTGAGAATTTTACAGTGCAAAAATCATATACATGAAAACGCAGTAAAATGTTATGCACAATGATAAAAGAAAATTAAATACTTTTCATATAATAAACTCAAAGTGAATTACAAGCCACTACTTTGATTAAGATCACACGAGAGAACCAATGATCATCCGCCGCTGATCCAAGGTCTGTCCAACAAATACACGAACTGGCCACGTAAAAACTTTATTTTGCAAAATTTGGTCTACATCAGTTTTTGCCCCTTCAAAGTACTCTCTTTTCGTTGATAAGAACTTATTTCATCTTTTATTCCACTTTTTTTGCATTTTGGGAATATTAAGAGGTCGCAGGGGGCGAGATCTCGCGAATAAGAAGGATGTTCAAGGATAGTGATTGAATTTTTTGCCAGAAGCTGACGAACAATCAATGCTGAATTTGCAGGTGCATAGTCATGGTGAAGAAACCATCCATCAAGTTCGTTTAAAATAGTGTGCACTGTTGATTTTCCTCAATTCAGTTCATCACCTATCATTCGGACAGTTTTTCGACGATCAGTAAGGATAAGGGACCGCACACGATCAATGTTGTCGTCAACACAAGTGGTTGAAGGTCGTCCCGGCCTTGCATCATCCGTGGTGTCTTGTTGACCATCTAGAAAACGCTTAATCCACTTGAAAACGGACGTTTTATTCAGAGCATTATCACGGTAAACAGCTGTCAACATTTCAGTAATTTCTTGATATTTCCATTTTCGACAAGCAGTTAAAACAAGGACAACAGAAAATAACATAAATGGCACCATACGCACAGCTCGACGATCCGCCAAGCGCAGACGGCTCATTGAATCTCAGGCAACTAGCGTCGCTAGTGGGGCCATGATCCGCGTCATGGCCGCCAGATTGAACCAGTTCTCGTATTCAATGTACAGACTACGTGTATATATATACATACATGTATATATATATATATATATATATATATATATATATATATATATATATATATATATATATCAGGGAATAATCGCCGAAACAATATGAACGCATAATTCATTATGAAAGCATGCATCTTTCAGAAAAACTTTGGAAAAAAATATCAATGAGAGTAAAATAAACTCAAGTTCATCGGTCTTGAAACTGACTATTCCGTTCGCTACATTAAAATATTTCTGGCACTAAATGTTAATTAGATAGGAGTTATTTATATGTAAAGCCTTGTCATCTCATTTTAGTCTCCTCGAGATTTTAATTGGTACAGTTAGAATTTTACTTCAGAAAGATTTTACATTTAAATTTAAAATTCGTTGGACCAATCCTAAAATCATTTTCGCAACAAACAGTCCATGGGCCAATACTGTCGGTAAATGTGTTTCATGTTTGTGCCTTGAACATCTTGACATACGGTCAGATAACATCAAAGAGAGCCCACAGGTAGTCTCGTGGTAAAGTGCCCACTTTAAGGGCAAATGCTCCGTTTGTATTCCATTACTGTTGGATAGCTCATCACAATATATATACTTGTATATGAATCACAAACCTCGTCAATATACCTCGTATAATTCTGCTTTGATATTATGCACTTTTTGCAAGAAGAGGGTATTCTCTCGTCGAGATTTCATGAACTGTATTTTTACTGCATGTGAGCTTTTTTAGAATGCAGTAAGTCAAAAAGGCCCTTTTGTTGACCGTGGTCTTGGTATGTAATAATAATAACTATGAATGGGTCAGGTCTATGATGCGACTCAAATGTCTATCTTAACTTTGACGACACATCAAAAAATTCCTGTCAGTTCATACTGAGATATTAAAGTCGCTTCATTGCACCTTTCTTTGCATAGCAATGTTCTTCTTTATTTCTTGATTTCGTGATTTGTAACGCAACATCATGGGAAACCATTCCTCGTGTGCACTAATTGTATCCCACATATCATCTTAGAGAGAAAGGGACCTCAGGTTTACTTACAAAGTTTTTGAGTTATGAAAAGAAATATTTGGTTAACTTTCGGTGATAATTTACAGGTGGACACTTCTGTTTATACTACAGTATAGGAGTCGATATTAGCCCTTGAAAGTTCTACTCATTATGCTCTCCACCTAATTTAACCAGTCCCATGATAGGTAAAATCCTCTCCAATGCCTCGATAGGGCCTGTTTAGAGGAAAATTGGCTAAAGGGAAAATTCTATTAATAAAAGTTAATAAGCATTAATTTAAGTTAAAAAAAACATCCTACTTAGGAAGTCACGACTACGGGAACCAATGAACACCATCAAATCTAAGGCGCGTAATTTGGTCTAATCCTTTCCAAATAAATGCAATCTAGTGCACAGGTTGGGCGAAATGCATGCATACACTCCACGAGTTAAATTCTACGGCATTCAATAAAACATTCAATTCAATGGGTCATTCATTTAATTCCAATTTCATCATTATCTCTTTCGAAAAATGTCTGCAAACATTTGTGATTTTTTAAACGCATGCAAGCATGCTGAATATATTTTTGTGCATTCAGTCCTTCTATATTCTCGGTTCTAGCAAGGATGCCATATGGTGAAGCTTAAACACATCAATATAAATACCGATTCATTGGAGATCCATTGAAAATGTAATTCCTCATGCTTACTTATCTGGCCATCTATCTAAAATAGAGAAATGCAGGCAATTATCCTTCAATTTTTCTCGTTCCCTCGTTATCCAGTAGTTTTTAGTTTTCAGTTGTTCAGTAGTTGCCCTCATTATCCGTGCGTATTCTGCCTTTGCACTTATTATTATTTCGTGCCCATAATCAGGAATGCCGAACCAGCATAAATCTCTACACGCATGTGTTATATGATGCTTGGTCTGCCCAAAAGCAAATAAACACTGCTTCTTGTAATGATACCAATCGTATAACCTTACATGCAACGTAACAGTTGTCAGATTTCCATAGTTGCAAATCACCCATATTTTTCATTTAGCATCTCATTGAAATTTAGGTTAAGAGAATTAATTGGGAGTAAGCAGTTCTAATATGTGGTTTCATAGTAAAAATACTTTACACTTGCTAACCCAAAATTAATGCTGGAAATCGATTTTCAATGAATCAACGATTGTTAAGTTCTATAAATACCTTATCAAATGAGCCTTCCTGGAAAATGTTATGATTGGGTAATTATTCGTGCGCTTTACATTCTATTCGTGATTACAGCAGTGGGTAAAAAGTCATTTTCGTTCAGCACTGTTATTGACTTACCTATAATGATGCAGGAACACATGGCGAATAAAAATGAGTCACACGATAAAATAAAAATAACCAAATGACAAATAGGTGTGTTTCTTGCGATCATCAACAGTATATATCCTCTTGAAATACTTTCATCCTTAACCTTACACGATTACTTTCTATAAAATTCTTGATTTAGACTGTGATTTCTGGAAGTAAACAATATGCATATCTGGCATCACCCAAAGAGCTGACCAAAAAACGTAGTAATAAATGAAAACAAATTATGATTTAAATGTCAACTCACCACTTCCTTATATTTTTTCAACACATAAAATCCATATTTGCTTCGGAGGAAAAATATACAACCACTAACGGACTCAAAAAAAATATAAAATTCATATTGAAATTGGGAATGAATTAAAATACACGACTGATAAAAAAGAAATAGCGATTCGAAATCCGATGTGAAAGGGTTTCGAATTGGATCAAATTTTTGACTCGAACCATCTCTAATAATTGCATCACATACCCATTCCCTGCGCTTTTCTTTTCGGCTTTCAATCGTGCTCTCTTTTTAGGGAGTGTTTTTGGTTGCTCTTCCACTCCAATTTTACAAGAGCACTTACTATTCAATTGATTTTAATGAAACAAACAATTAATGAATATAAATGCTTAATATACTGCTATTATGTTTAAAAGGTCTACAAAATGATAAAATATGACCTTTGATCTACTCCCAGTTCACTCTACTCCCAGTTCACTCTACTCCAGAAAATAAAAAATGGAGTGACTGATATGTAATCTCTTGGCATATATATGTAGTGTATCGAACGTTTCAATCCTTTTCATATTATAATAATAGCAAAATACTTCACATACATCTTTTGGGGTAGAATATTCCATTCTGAAGTAAATGTTTACTCTTTTTACAACAAGTTTATTCTTGAGGAAAAATATAGGAAAAGAGGTAGGATTTTATTGAACCCCCGAATTAGGTCTGTAGCTTATAAAAGTTCAAATAAACGTCGTGGGCAGCTGGGACGAAATTCTGGTAGAAAATTGTAAATGTCAACAGAACTTGTTGCGTTACTAATTGAGAAAAATAAGCGACCCAAGTTTTACCGGCTTACGACTCCCTGCGGAACGTGGTTGTGTGTGTATTCTCCCAGAAAACTCAGACTCAATGTTACAAATTACGATTTGGGTGAAGTTTTTTGGCAGGGGAAATCAAATTCATAAATTAAGAATTTTTATTCCTAAAGTTTGTAGCGCATGATTGAATATTTCAATCATGATTCGCTCTTTTTGCTGTCATTACCGTCACTAGCTCCAGTGTTTTCAAAAGATAATCATATGCATATGGTTTCGGAATTAAATGTTTACCATTGCCTCGCAATGAAAGACACTGTATTTCTCGGCAAACAAGGATGGCAGAAGTCAATGGAGAAATGTTTGCGCCTAAGCAAGCAAATCAAAATGCTTTCAAGCAATCTCCTGCTGTGTCGCCTGCGGCTGTGCCAAAATTCACGAAGAAAAATCTCCATTATAAGACTCACTTAAATTTTCGCTTTGAGTGGAAAAACCTGTGTGAAACCTCATTTGAAATTCCGATTATATCTTGAGCCAAGCCCCTGATGATGTTGCTTACAATTTTTTGGTAATGGGACAGGGTAAGAACTTAAAATTAGGGCCCTGCATAGAGAGAAACAATAATACTGACACAATATGAGTTAAGAGTTATAGAATCAGGCCATTCTCTTTCAGCTTAGGTCATCGATCAATTAAAAAGCAGTAAAAAAACAATGAAATGACTTTAGTGAGCGCCTTTCCGCATCGTGCAGTCCATCTCCAAAATACCAGTGAAGACCGCAACATGGAGCCATTAAATACACTAGCCCGATTCTTCGACCCGATTGAGAAGCACGGACGATTTACGGCCCACGCTAGAAAGCCGGCGGGAAATCGAAGAACGCTGAGTTAAAAAAAAATCCCCTCGATGACTTCAAATAGCCATCTGGCAATATCAATTTAGCGGGACAAGCTAAGCTCCGAAGTTTTATTGACTGTGCTTCCGTCAAATTCCAGCCGAAAAGAGGGACTTTAGAGAGTCCCTCCCAAACCTAGGAGCAGGGAGCAATTTCTAAAGATTAATATCAACCAAACAGGGAGCTCAACAATTGCTTTCCCCAAACCAATTATGGAAATCTCTCCTCTTTCACTGGGATAAAAAAAATTAACGCCCACAGCATAAAATATGGAGGAATTTCCTAGTTTTTTGTGTACCATTTGGAATAAATTAATAGCTTTCTTAAAAATCAATAGTGCCTTGTGCAACTGTTCATCGTTCAGACTTTGATAGCAGACTCATAGATAAGAGTCTAAAAAAAAGGTGATCGTTTTCCTAAATAATGACAAGCAGGCCTAAATCATGTGAGACCTCAAACTCTGTTGTTAAGTTTTTTAATTGGTCATTCAGCTCTTCTGTAAAGGAATGGCAAAAATAATACAGTGATGACTCAAGTGAAAAACCTATTTATTCAGAATTCAATAATGGGACATCAATTTGACCGATAAGTTGAATCAGCCGATTGCAACATCGAAATTGAGGTCACTCCTAAAATGTATATGTGCAATCAGTTCCCTATAAAATCATTATTTCTGGTAATGTAGCAAATAACTAATTAAAAATCAAAGATTTAACAGTCGCGGCTTCCTTCAATCGGCTTCAATTCTTCTTAACGCTTCCTTAGATTGCAGAAATCTCTCATCTTCCACTATCTTACGTAATATTTCTAGAAACTTTGATCTAGTAGGCTGTTCCAAAAGTGGAATGTACTCGTGCAATGGTCGTTGAACACAAGCCTCACCGGTAGCAATCGATAAAGACATACTTTGAATTATGTGCAAAGCCATTTTCCATTTCATGTACGTAAACTTAAAAAAGTAAGGTACACTAGTCTAACAAGTGGACGAAATGTGAAAGTTGCGAACAAAATAAACATTCAAAACATACGATAAACAGTACACTAGTTAGTGAAACACAGGTAAAAGACATTATGTGTGTAGTGGGTGTTTCGTAGGCAATTAAGGAAATTAGAAAGACAAAAAGCTAAAATAAGTATTCCGTCGAGGATTTCTACCACTTTACGGGTGTGGGCAATATTCTCAATCATATTTCCAATTAACATTAGACTATGTAATCTTTTAAGTCCCATTAGAGCAAGTATACCCCTCAAAAGCTGGACCATTGCGTAATCTAGAGATGGCCAAGTGTAATTCTGGGCAGGATACAAAAATCATAGCATCACTTCTCCGTGAAATCATAGAATGGACCTAGAACGAAGTTGAGAACACATTATCAGAGTCTAAGGCATGTTATTGATATTTGAGCTCGTGAGAAAAGTGCAGGACTTCGATGCACATAATCACACGTCTCAGTATAATTCTTCTCCTCAATTCGCGTTTCCTTAAATTTGGAGTTGAATGATGACATTTTTCCCTATAGTGTACAATCCATCTAAGTAAGAATATTCAAAGAATATTGTTTATATTTCAGGAAAAAAAAGTATATCCACTTTTTTCGACCAGACTGTTCTCGATTCTACTCTTAACTCGGGCTTATATTAACCCTAATGCGGTAATAGCTTCTTAACAGTTCTTTTCTCCTCACAGTTTTAACATACTTCCTTCTTCAGCTGGTTGTCTAGTAAAAATAGGCCATTCTGCTTTAACTCGTGCTAGTGGTTGATATGAATGAAATATAACATCACACAAATGATTAATTCTGCTCAACATTCATTCAAAAGATACTTACAGCTTCCTTAGCTTCACCTTCGATCTAACTGAAATAATATTACAGGAGTATTATAATTTAGTTGTAATACAATTTTTTTCGGTGCTATTTTAGAAACAGATTGCCAGCGTATATTTTTAACATAGGTTAAAGGGACAAATTATTTTAAGACAATTATTTAATTGCATTCAATTGGTATGCAGTGGCTTATGATCAAATATTAAACATACATTTGATATAATACCAAAATACATTCATAGTTTATCTTTTGCATTAAATAATAATAAGGAAAGATTGTTGCAAGTTGTGCAACAATGGCTGAAAGAGAAATTTAATCAAAATCCTATCTTCATGAAAATCCTTAGGATTGCGCCGAAAGATATTTATTTGAGGCAATAAGAAAGCAGTATGCAGAAATTTTAGGCATTAAGAAAGCAGTATTGGAAAGCAGTCCCTCAGTATATGAATGAGTCGCAATCATACTGATGACTAATAAAAAGATTTAGAATGGGGATATTATACAAAGTATGTCTTATTTTTGAGTTTTCCCACATGACCTAAATAAATATTTATGTGAAATATTCTCCAAACTGCTAGAATACCTCTTGCTGAAACGCATACGGATTTTGACGACTCAAAATCTAACATTCTTTTCGTGCTATCTGACTTCTTAAGGTGGAAAAAGTCAGCACACAGCCTTTAAAAAGGATATACTAGTATGCTAAAAACAACAACAAAAAATAAAATGAATATCTCAAATAATGAATGATTAGGAGAGGTTTCCCCGAGGTTTGAAACTTAATGAGTCTCAGCGGTTCCCATCAAGTAACAAGGGAAAAGGCAACCATTTAATTGTTAGATGTCGATTTTTGAATTCGGGTCCTTTGGCCGTCGAATTTCCCGTCATATTTGTATAAGAAAAACTGCGGATAAGGACCCCGTTTAGAAATCCTCTTTTTTCCGGAAGGAGAGAACTTAAAAAAATTTTAAATGGAGACAAGTTGATGTCGATTCTGAAGAGGAAGGGATTTTTTCCAAACAAATTTCCTAATTCCCCTCCATCTGGCGAAAAGTAGTATACCAATTTCATTTTCTATTTTTGAGGAGATACTTTTCGAATTCATGAACTGTGCACCTCGTTACCTGTTATTACTAGGACATAGCCATGGGCCCTCGCGCCAATAGAAGCAGTGCCACGGCACGTAAACTGCTGGACCAGAATGGAAATTTATCGTATTCTCAACCATTAGCGGAGTGTTGTGTTATCACCGTTCCCTCGCATTTCAACGCCGTCAGTGACATTGGCCATGAACACGCTGGCCGGTCGCCAGAATTTTTCCAATCGCCGGATCACAAAAGGAAGTGTGGTAAAAGTGAGACAAGCCAGAGGTCGACAGCCCACTACGGTGCTGCTTTGGTGGCCTTTAGAAGGAGGGAAGAGGAGAGCAGTGAATTTGGCGGTAGGCGGGCGGGTGCGTTGAAGGCAATCGAGGGACGTCTAAAAAGAAGTCCAGCAGGTGCTCGCTCATGGGAAGACCGTCGTATGGGGAAACTCGTACTTTAAAAGTGGACCTCATTTCTCCTTAACAATATCGGTAATATCATATCCACATCATGAGGATGTTGTCTCAATTAAAGAGTTGCTTAATGCTCTAAGGCGGCTCTGGGAGCGTAGTAGCCTAGTTAAGTCAATCGTTTGGCTTCCGAAGAGCCGGGGTTTCATTCCCGATAAATCTGGACAACCTCACAATGAAACTACACCAGAGCGCAGTATTTTTTTTTGTTGCCAAATCTTTCAATGAAACACTAGGCGACAAAGGGGAACTGGGATCCCTTAACCTGGAATGAGAATTTCGGTAGATTTCCGAGCTGAAATCTTATTGGGGGGGGATTAACGTATAATTAACCTTTCCCTCCATATGAATAACCGCTGTGGTTGAACTAAATTTCCCGCCGTCCTTAATAATCCAATACCTCATACTAATATTGCTTCCTTTCACCAATCACTTGGCAACAGTTTCCTTTTCTTGTGATTCAAGTCCTCACCGAATCCGTAAGCAGCAAAGGGATGAGAAAACACGAGAATGCTCGTAAATCAATGGTTAAGAGGAAGTATTCCAGCCATATTGTGGGGAAGTATGCTTTTTGATGAAATCTGCCAAAAGGTATGTGATCTTATTCGACCATGACATCTTAGCGGATGACTGAGAAATATTTCATGATAAGAGTTAGCTGTGTGACGCTCAACTGAGAAACCAAACCAGCAAAAACAAGGCACCCAGAAAGATGTCCACCTTACCTTGACTATGCCCGGAAGGTAGATACTTATCCCTTGGGGAAAGGTCCCCATCCCTATATTCTTACTCAGCCAATTGAAGGGAGAAAACTATTTTTTTTTTCGTTTAGTCAACGATTGTGATCACCCCACGCTTATCTCGGGCATCACATGAAACTCGACACCAAGGCTTGAGTGATATCAAGGTATTGGCTAAGGGAAAAAACTTGTCCGTGATATTACTCTGGGGGCTTTGGTAGCAAAAGAATATTAGTTTATTCAGAAATTAAGAGTAGAGAACGCCAAAAATCTCGTACTTTGCTTCACGTTTGGGAAAAAATACAAATATTACCTGCCAAGTGAGTTTCAGAATATAAATACTTGGTTATTCCACATATATAAATATATTATTTTTTGATGATAACTTTGTAAGTCGAAACCCGGGTCGTGTTTAATAAAAAAATATATGTGGAATAACCAAGTATTTATTTTCTTAAATGAATCGCTTCCACAAAGTGACGCCTGGAACCATTCTACTGCCTAGTGAGTGTTGCGTTTGTTGGTTTGATAGTAAAAAAGAAATACCGTTTGTGTTTTGATTTTTCAAAATCGCTGGAATTTTAAAATTTTTTCCTATTGAATTTAAAAATAGAAAAATAATAAAGAGATTTGAAAGACGACTCTACTTAATCCATAGACCAAATGGTTATATCCAGAATATTTAAAGTTTTTTCTCTTTTATTGATGCGTAATCGCGGACACAAAGATAACATCGCGTCTTGGGTGTGTGTATGTGTGTATGTGTGTATATATATATATATATATATATATATATATATATATATATATATATATATATATATTATTAGGTAATTTACCGGTTAACGTAGGTTTTCGGATGGACACAGCTACTAAATAAATATTTTCAACACAAAATCCAGCAACCTACTATAAATCAGGTCCCTCTTCATCTCTGAATACTTTCTTCCTCCTTTCATCCCGTCCAACATCCCTATCCTGTTCCTTCCCTTTCCTCGCTTGCCTAACATTCTCCCCTCCATTACAGTCTTCAACATCCCGCTGCCGGTCAATACCCCCTTCATCCATTTCTCCCGCCTCCACAGGGTTTCTCCCATCAAACCCCTCTCATCGCCCACCATACCAAGTACTTCCTCATTTGTTTTCTTCTCTGCCCATTTCACCTTCTCCATTCTTCTCCACACCCACATTTCAAAAGCCTCCAATCTACGACTATCCTCCTGCTTCAATGACCACGTTTCCGCGCCGTACATAGCTACGTTCCATTTCAAAATTTTTACGAGTCTTTTCTTAACATCCTTACTCAACGTCCCTGTCATCAACTCCCTCCTCCTTGTGAAAGCCTCTTTGCCTAGCGCAATTCTTCTCCTTACGTCCGTACTACTTTGACCGTGTTGGTCCAAAACACTACCGAGATACGTAAACTGTTCTACCTGCTCCAGTGTTTGCCCTCCTATTCTAATGTTTAGCTTAGCCTTTTTCTTTCTAGAAAATCGCATAACCTTTGTTTTATTAATATTGATTCTCAACCCATACCTGTCGCACTGAATTTCCAATTCACTCTGCAATGTTTGCAGCCCCTTGGCTGACTGACAAACAAAAGCTTGGTCATCACAAAACCTGACTGATTTTACGAATTCCCCGCCCACTTTCATTCCTACCTCGAGTTCTTCCCATGCCTCTTTGATCATTTCCTCTACATACAGGTTGAACAGCAACGGTGATAATGAGCAACCCTGCCTTGCACCTCTTCCTAACGCTGCCCAACCGGCCTCCCTGTTCCCCACTTGCACCTGAGCAGTCAGAGACATGAACAGGTTGCGGATTAGCCTCCTGTCGCTCCAATCTATTCCTATTTTCTGCAATATACTCATTAGTTTTTCCCAATTCACTCTATCAAACGCTTTTTCGTAATCTACGAAACTGGCAAATACGTCCTGGTGGTATTCTATATTCCTCTTGATTTATTAATCTCATTACTGCAATGGCATCACGCCTACCTCTCCCCTTCCTAAACCCAAACTGATCATCCCTTAAGTAATCATTTGCCCTAATCTCTATCTTTTTGTTTATGATTCTTAGGTCAACTTTAGCAGCGTGGGATATCAAACTTATAGCCCTGTAGTCCTCACAAGATGTACCCTTTACCTTTATCGGAATAGGAACTAAAACTGATTTCTCAAAGTCTTCCGGCCAGATTCCTTCTTCATAGATACTACGAATCGGCCCATATAGCCTCTTCCTCCCACATTTTCCTAAACTTTTCAAATTTCGGGAATGTTTTCCACCCCAACGGCCTTATTTAGTTTCATCTCCCATATTGCCCTTTCTATCTCATCGTCGAGTATGCCTGGACCTGAGCTATCATCCTCTACGTCATATTCTTTTTCAATGTGTAACTTTGTTGGCCGAAGTTTTTTACTATTCAGTTTTTCTATATATTCTCTACTTATATATATATATATATAAGTATAAATATAAATATTTATATGTATACACACATACATATAAGGGTCAATAGACTCTAAAGAAGACCGTGCTTTTGTTTCAGGGTCATAAACATCGACCCCCCATGACTCATCTCCGGGCATGACCTTTTTTTTAGAAAACCTGAGTCACCGTTTGTAGCTTTGAGTGCGTCCGCTTCGACTGCAGCACGAAATTATTGACCATGACAAGCTAAAGGAGAAGACGATTACCATTCCGAAAAATACTTTGCCTATTGTTTTGAAATATGCAAGAGACACCGGTGTAAGGTGCCAAGGAGAGTAATATTGAAAGGGCATTGAGGCTTTATTGTTCTAGGTAGGATATATATATATATATATATATATACATATATATAATATATATATATATATATATATACATATATATAATATATATATATATATATATATACATATATATACATATATATATATATACATACATATATATATATATATATATATATATATATATATATATATATATATATATATATATATATATATATATACACGGTGGGGGCCCCTGAATGTATTGTAAGTTTACTGTTTACCTTGTTCAGATATTGTTGATACTGTGGAGGGAAAATAAAGATTTGGTATGAAGAGGAAAACGGTAGGTTACAATGGAATGGGCAATGGTGATATGAGGAAGGGACTATTCTCTGATTTATGATTAAGTCAAGGTTTAGGGAATCGTAACCTGTTTTGATTCATTTCCTTTATTGAGTCCTCGGGTATAGATTGATTATAATAACCAAAATATAGATGATTCCAAATCATTAGCTGTGTAGTTATCCCAATTAGAAGGAGAGCGTTGGGTTGAGAAACAGAGAAATAATTTTAATTTAAAGCTTTTGAATAATGGCACGTTTTGGGTCCGGAAACTTTAAAGAGTATTTGAGAAAGTGAGAGGCTCAGTGTCTGTAAAGGCGGATGGAAGGGCGTTTGAAGCATCATCTACGTAAAACGGGGGATACTGCTTACATTGTAATGTGTATACGTGATATGTTGAAAGTCAAATTCCACACTGGAGAATTGAAAGGGGCGCGACTGTTAGGCCTGTCAAATATACAGGGAATGAAAGAGAGGGCATGCTATTACATAAGTACATGTACCGTTGATGAACGCTGCTAATCGATATTGCCCAAAATTTTTTGAAAGTAGAGGACGACAGAGAGGGTCATGCAGAAAAAAACGAAACTCAACACACATCGTTAAGTTTTCGGTAGGTAGTCGTTGTGAAGGGGAGAAGAGAATTGCCACTGCGTGCTTTGGAAGTTGATGGACAGAGAGAGGGGGGGATCTTGAGGTTTAGCGGAGGGACGGGACGGAATGAGAACGAAAGGTTTAGGGAACCGAACACCACCGAGAGTAACCTCAATCTACACAAGTCATTTTTCCATGGCATCCAAAAGTTAAACTCATTATTAAAGGAACTCTCCCCATATGAATAGCAAAATAATTCATTACAGAAGTCATAATCAGATGTCCTTCTGTAACAGAAGCTCACTCAACCCAAGAAAATTTCCTCAATCCCAACCCTTTTCTCTTACGGGAGAATCTGGCTTACCTCCGGGTCCTCCAGAAAAATCAAATGATACAGGCGTAAAACATGCCCAAATTTTCGAGCCATTACCAAACTTTGGAGCGCAAACCGCAGCAAAGCGTCTACTATCTGCGCATTCGGCACCTGCACCAAACTCGGCGCGATGTGCTTTTTACAATGAACTATATGCCCCCGCGTTTTAAGCGAGGGATGTAAAATACCCCATTATACATCAATTAACATCGCTCTTCTGGCAAAGAATCTAATTCCCTCTTCCACCTTCCTATCCTCTCCCATGACTTAATTTGAAGAAGAAATTCGATGGATGCTTATCGTCTCATTACTATCCCTCCATCCATTACTATCCATTTCCTACGTTTACACGCAAATATCGAAATTTGCACTCTAAAGATCGCGACATTATTGACCCTGAGGGGATTTGATCGGCTAGGATTGATATTATGACTTGACAACACATCCACATACTTCACTCATCTTTATTTTTCATAATTTATTTTATTTGCTCCCTCCAGCCATCATATATGTAAATATACACACATCGCATGAGTATGTGTGTGTGTCTGTGGAAATATTTACATGCACACATATCATGAATGCGTACGTTTGTTTGCGCATGCAACCACCCTACTCTATGCACGCACACAGGATGTCTTCATGATTTTGCAACTCTGAAGTATGCAGAGACATGTCTGTTTAATCAGCAAAACATAATGCTTATTTAGACAGTTTGACATTCTCTGGAATACAGTTATGTCAGCGTCGTGAAATTTTGGATATTGACACAAAAGAAATAAGCAGCTCATATTTTATTCAGAGATGACATTAATTTTACTCGAGTTTCCAAAGCGTCAACATATTTTTATCCACATAAATGGACGAGTAAAAATGTGTCTTTATGCTTTAAATAGAACGGTAGCCTAACTCATACTTCCATACTGGATGTTCCTTATGTTAGCAGTTGTACTCGTTGTATATTAAGCTGAAAGTTCACAATGCTACGTTGAAAGGGCTGGGAAATAAGTTGAAGAATGGACAAAACAAAAGCCTATCACTAAAGTATGAGGTCGTTTTCCAAAGATGACCCCGTCTTTAAAATGGGAAAAGGTGTAGCTGATGCTTATAGACCCATAACAGGAAAAGGTATAATCCGTGACTTACTGGTAATTTCAATGTGTCATAAGAGCAAAGCAGAACTGGGTGGGAAAGCTTAAGGCCGTAGATGTGAAACAGCTTTTAATTTTATAGGATTGGGAGTTTTCTGCTTTGGTATCTCTTCTATTCGCTTTTCCTTTTCTCTTAACGCTCGTCGTTCTCTTTAAGCCTTCCGCGACAAAATCGTGTATATCTTTTCAAGAAATTTTAGTCTTGTCTGCGCATAATGGATCATAGCATGACAGCTACATGAAACATCCCATTAACTCTCAACGAAAATATTACATGCAACTATTAAAATGAAATTTTCCTTTATTTGAAAATGGAGTTTTTTTCTAAAATACTTCCTCTTCATCAAATCTCATGCATGCAAAAAATATGAACCTAATATTAACCTGATATCCACTCTGCTTCCTATTTACACCAAAATCTAAAATAAATCATTGATAGCACAAACTTAACATATTCAAAGTTCATTCAATGTCGTAAATTGACTTCAACCTCCGAGAGAGAAGGAGTCAATGGGCTTGACTATATCTTCCGCCCGTAAAACATGACTGAAGACTTTTCATTTACTGAAATTTCAACTACATTTCCAATAAATAATAATTTTAATGGAAATAGATTATCAATCCATTTAACAATTACATCATTCCCAGTTTATAAAAACATAAAATGTTCATTTTAACACGAAATTAATATTTTCAAGAGAGGAAAAACAGAATAATACCTCAGGCTTCCAATATCATTTCATCTAATAGCGACTTAAGAAAGATCCCGTTAATTAGATAATATTTTCGGGAACAAGCACTTCAAGTTCTTTCATTACTTCTACATTACCTGAGTTCCATTAGTAAAGATGGGCTATTAGGGATCGCCCGGCATTAATTCTTATTGGCTGAGGTAGGGCTCAAGAATTCTCAGAAGCATCTTTCAACTCGGATAGCAAAAGAATATAACAACAGAAAGTATGCAGCCAAGAAGTCCAATAACTGCAGTAAGTAAACGACACCGAGTTAAAATGAAGACTTAGCTGAAATATATTGGAAGCGTTTTCCCGAAAAAATACTACACTGCTTAGCTTGTCTTGAAGTAAATCGTGTGTCGACAATGTTTCTTAGAAAATGGCTCTCATCCTATTACCAACTAGAGTTGGAACTCATAGCACAAGAGTTGGTACCCATGGATTGAACTTCAGATCGATTTATATTGAACAAATGACTCGAAGTGGTATTACACTCGGTTTTAGTATTTGTGACGGGAAACTCGAATTTCGAAATTCTAATTTAGAATGTTTGATTTTGAGAAAAAATTGTCTGGAAATACACCTGCTCTTTGTAATTAATCGTCCAGTACATATACAGGTATATTAGACTCTATTTACCCGTCGGTGGATGTTTTATAGGTTGACAAATTTCTTTATCTATTTTTATTCCTTTCGCTGCAATAAACCAATTTGGCACGTTGGAATCACATATTCTGTCAGATGCATCATTTGACATGAAAATTGAGGGGAATCAGTTTTAGGGAACCGAGACTAAATTTGAGAGCTGATCTGTAGTGACGTGAGATTCTTAATATTGGAAACGAAAATGACGACTTGATTACAACACGGATTCTAACATTCTTGCATTTTTTCCCTTGCTCGTTTTTACCGAAATTAATTTCTTTTTTTAAGGATATAGAACTTCAACCAGTATTACCTATTGTGCGAGAGACAGTACCGAAATACGAGGAAAATATGTAACCGAACTTCAAAAGAGGAGCTATGACGTTGAGCACTCCAATGAAACTTGAGTATTTTAAAGATCGAGCCCGAAAAATCATAAATCCGTCAATCACTCCGCCTATCACGGATCTTATGAAGAGATTTTCAAGGAATATTTTCTCTCAGTCAGGAACTTGCCACTTCATATTGGAAGAGTTCCCCCATTCGGCCAAGATACTGCCGCCACAAAACCCTCGTCACGGCAGATAGATCGAGTCATGCACAATCCCCTCAACGGAAATAGCGGCCATACAATATTCGGTGGCTAGGGGGGGAGGTTGGGTTGGGTGAATAGTTACAAGATGCGGCCCACCTTAAGGGAATCTTGGAGAAAATTGGAGGGTGAATGCCGGGGGCAAAGGAAAACGGCGACTTATTAGTGGCAGAGAAACAAGGCGAAGAATGGGAAATGCTGCAAGTGGGGACGTGATGATGTTAGACGCGAAATGACATGTAGGGGGCGACGGGTGTTTTGGGTGAAGGGTCGAGCAGGAGGGCCTGCGGGCGGGCAAGGGGGGCGGAATCGACTTTGGGCTGAATGCTTCCGAGGAGGAGGAAAACGGCTGTTTGCGGGAGAGTGTATGTCGGGTGGGTATGCGCCGTGGGAACGCTGAGAGTGAGGGGAAGGCGGCGAGGGAAATGGACGGATGAAAATGTGGAAAATTCTGCAGCCGAGTGATAGGGAGGCAATGAGCGGGTGAGTGGGGGGATGGAGGCGAATTTGGGGGCTGGGAAGCGGAGGGTCGGGATCTGGGAAGAGCGGAGCGGAAATACCACCCCCTACTCTCTCTCCCCCGTATCGAAATCCCTCCGAACCCACAACCCGCCCGCCCAGAGCCTCAATCTCTCTTCTCCCTCAAAGTGAAGAGCCGTGTACTCGGTGAAACCTATTTATTTACCGATGAGCTCGTCTCAACCCACAAAGCCACCCGACTTGGAAGTAGCACTCATCCTGCGACACCGCACACGCATCCCATTGCCCGGTCCTTCCTGCTCCCCCAAATTCTCTCAGCCTCCACTCCCCGACCCCCATACCCTTGGCACGCCTGCCCCTGCGGTATCCTACCCCGAGCCCTACTCCCTCCCTCCGACCGCAAAAGAGCACAAGCCACCTTCCCCAGACATTCACGACTCAAATCTCCCTCAACCTCATTCCTTCCTTGTCATATCCACTCGTTCAACGCTGAGGGCGGCATTTTCAGATGCAACTTGAACGGGCTCGGATCAATTGATTTGACTCGTGACGGCGCCACACATAACCAAATAAATTGTTCTCTGGATTCGTACCGGTTCCGGGTGATGCATGGCTTATTGGGTCACGTTCTGGATCAAATAGTTGAGCGGATGGGTACGGTAATGATCGTCCGCTACGGCAAGGAACAGGACGAAGATCAAGAATCGCTGAAACTGAAATACTTTCTGAAGATCAAGAATTGCTGAAACTGAAATATCTTTTGGAGGGCAACTTTTGGATGCCAAGGAGTGTGGTTGTTGACTATCACATAATGTGCTCAGCACTTACAGCAGATGTAGAACAGTACTAATAAGAAATGCTTGAAAATTTATTTGATGTTTTCTATTTCTTAGATGAATACGATCCATAAAATCCTATGACGATCTTACGATATTATACTTTCCCGGGACATTCAGGAGATCTTCCTCCTCACCGCATTAATATGTTTTCTTCGCATTACTTCCTTTTTCAAATCGTTGTACTTTCCCCCATCCTCCATACAATTCCAAATGCCTTTTATGTTCCTCCTTAGTTTATCCACGATAGCATTTTCCCTTTTATTACTATGTTAAACGTCCCAGTGCCTTTCAACATTTCCCTCCACTTATTCGGTCTTTTTGGAATTACCCCAACA
Organism: Hetaerina americana; assembly: GCF_022747635.1. Classification (NCBI taxonomy): domain Eukaryota; kingdom Metazoa; phylum Arthropoda; class Insecta; order Odonata; family Calopterygidae; genus Hetaerina; species Hetaerina americana. The sequence goes on from NW_027287107.1 coordinate 3,013,844, forward strand.
ACTCTCTACCCCTCCACGCACGTAACATTTCCTCATCTAACTTCCTTTCTGTTCACCTGATTTTCTCCATGATTTTCCCAGAAAAAATATTCAAAGTCCCAATCTATGCTAGTCCTATTTCCTCAAAGATGTATCCTATGAAGATATCCTATGCTATAAATATATTTATATTAAATTTTTTGTTACCTGTTACTTGAAACGATTTTCACATAGCGAATAATTATCCCTTTACTTATTGGCCAAAAGTATAGACGTAATTCCATTTTTCTCAAACCCCTGTAAGATGTACTTTAGGACAAGCATCTACTCCAATCCTATTTTTAACTTTCCGTTTTCATTTTACCCCGAGGACTTCTCGCTTTTATAGCACTCTTTAAACCAAACTTTTTCCATCCTTGCGGATTTCATTCCCTTTTTCAGCTTACTAGAACTATATATATTTAAGAAAAGGCAATTAGGCAAAAATAGAAGAACCTAACAATAATTTTATTAACAGCAGAATCTAATAATAATTTTTATTTGAGAGGATCTAGTGGGTAGCGAATCAATTTCCTACCGATAGTAAACGGGATACACCCTACCAACAAAATCTGTATTCCCACTCACTCTCATGAAGTTATCCTCACGGAAATTCGTCCATATTCACTGCGATTCGCCCACGGAGCAGCAGCACAATGGCGAAAAAGAAAAACTCTACTTAATACACCTTTTGTCGGAAAATCTTCTCACAGTCTTACTCTTCGTCCAACAACACCGCATTGTCCCACCTCCAAAATTAATCGTTCTCATCCAGGGTGACTCCACGTGCTCCCAAAAGTATTTATAGCCACTCCTAAGAAATATCAAATTTCAGAAAGAATGAGGGGAAAAAAACGAGGGAGAATTCTTAGGGAGAAATAATATCGTTAGAAGCTGGCCGCTTTAAGACCAGCGGTTGCCAGAGCAACACACTATTCACCGTAAAGTGAGTGGTTTCCCATGGATGATTACATAATCAAATCCGTTTTATTTTCTGAGAGGAAAGAAGAATTAATACCGGAGAAATTTTCGAAAGTCCGCCATTAAATTACATCAACATTAATCACATTTAATCTTGAGGAAAAAAATTCTTCGAAGGTCAGTGAAGTGAAACATCATTGTCATTCATTTTATCCTAGAATTAAGGACGAATTAATTGACCAGAGACTGATTGGGGCAAAATAATTGTTTATATATACAAGGATAAACTTTAAAAAGGTTTCCTACTACGAGTGTTCCATTATTTACCCTGGATTTATATTTTTTGTTTCCATTACGGATTTATTATTACCGCAGACAGTCACCAATCGGCTGAATTCTAGACCTCCTGGTAACCTACATGTACATGCCATTTCCCACAAACGAAGTATTTGGAGCAAAAATTAATCAACCTTGCATTGTAATGAACCAAAATTGAATATGTATGAGGTCATCCGGAAAGTAGTACCCGTTCGTGAAATAAAGACACAAAAGTAAATATTAACAAACATAAAAAATTTTATTTGAAAGAGGATACTTTAAACTACTTCTCAACATAATCTCCAAGCAAATTAAGGCATTTGTCATAACGTGTGACAAGTTTCTGTATTCCTGCTGCATAGTCCTTCGCCGCCAGCTCATTGAGATACGCGAGGGACCCATCTTGCACAAATTTTTGCATAATGCAGATGGTGTTTAACAATTTCATGAACAATTGTTCGAGAAACATTGGGAAAATGCTCACAGATGTCATCAATTGTGACGCGCCGATCGTTCCTCACGAATTCGTCAACTGAGCTCACCAGTTGGTCTGTAATGACAGACGGTCTCTCCGAACGCTCATCGTCGTGTGTGTTCCCCCTCCCCATGTTGAAGTTGCGACACCACCGCCGAACAGACGACTCGTCCATTACATTGTCTCCATACACCTCCTTTAATTGGCGATGAATATCACATGGGCGAACGTTTCTTGCATTGAGGAATTTAATCACTGCCCTCACTTCACAACTGGCGGCGTTCTCAATTTTTTTAAACATTGTAAACAATCACAGAAACAACACAGGCAATGCTAGCGTCACGCAACTTGGCTCAGAGAAGGCAGACAAGCCACTGAAGCTATCTGACCTCGTCCAGCGGCTACTCGCGTCGTCAGCACTTCATGCGGCACGAACGGGTACTACTTTCCGGATGACCCTCGTACCTACAAAAATTGGTTACTTCACTTCGTAAACATTGCTTGCTTAATTTTAGTAATCTAATAGGAATCAGTATTTTAACGTCCTAGGCCCTTTCCTTGCAGTACTCGTAATAATCTGGACCTTTTCATCAGATTAAAATGAAATCTTATACAATATACCAGTACATTATTTGAAGACTAAATAAATCAATGAATAGTGCATGTGCATCATACATTGGGAACTACCACATGCGGTAACAATGGAGTTATGACGAATATTAATTAGGCAATTACACAGAATGATGGTGCTCTTGAAGCATTTTTTCATATAGAGAGTGGTATATGACGAGTTATTTCTCTAAAATATTTTTGGAAAACAATTCCTTTGAAATAACAGTTTTCGCGGAGCGATGGAATAATTGTTTGGAAAATGGGCGCATTTCAACTTATCATAATTATGGCTTAATTTCATCTATTTTCCAAAAAAAGTTGCTCAAAATGTTATCAAAAACAACTCATATGGCATTTGCGAGAGCATATATAGCCCTCCATCAGTTTTACTCAGTAGCTCTTTGCGCATCATTATATGAACCGAGAAAATAATGAGAAATGATTTTATTGCATTGTGTTACTAAAAAGCTCATTAACTGTAAAGTGATGACGGCGATTAATTTCTCCCATCTGTGGCAATGAAGTGTAGGCACCTCAAAATGCTTTTAAAATGATAAGAAATAAAGATAAAACTTATATTTACTCATCAGACTAGTATATTCTACGGGTAAGTAACACGTCAATCGCACGATGAAATTACAAAGTTTAGAATTGCAGCGAAGATGTAGAGAGATGACATTTCTTATCGCCCCTTAAATTATATTTAATAACGCGTGGACCAAGTCCGCCGATACGAATTAATTAAAAGAAATGAGGAGCTAGGGAAGCATAGCATTAAGAGGAATGATGAGAAATTGCTCTAAGTAAGAACTCGTCAGACATTTAAGCTACTTTTACGTACTGTCCTTATATTAAAGGAAAATGGTGGGGCCAAATTATTAAGATCGTTTTTTTAGAAGAAGTAATACACAAAAGAAATAAATAAGAAATGATTTTTTTTAATAATAATTTATTTCACACGCACAATATTGCAAAGCAATTGGCACATATTTTATTGCTAAAAATTTCCTGATATTAGATGGAGAATAAGTTAAAATGAGAGATAGTCGAGTTCCAAATACAAACTAAATTAAAGCTTAATTGTTATATATATATATATATATATATATATATATATATACACACATATTTATATATATACATATATATATATATATATTTATATATATATATATATATGTATAGTATATGCTTTCATAGACGTAACACGGAAGTGCCGAATAGTACAATACACAGTAACACATAATATAGAAACACAAAAAAAGAGAACACTCACACGTATTTTCTTGATATTTCGACGGAAACAATCCGTCTTCCTCTGAAGATTACTTCTACATCTTCAGAGGAAGACGGATTGTTTCCGTCGAAATATCAAGAAAATACGTGTGAGTGTTCTCTTTTTTTATGTTTCTATATTATGTGTTACTGTGTAGTATATATATATGTAGATATATATATCTACATCTACATAATACCCCGCAAGCCGCCGCAAGGGCGTGTGGCGGGGGGGATATATAGATATATATATCAAATGGCCTCACAAAAATGGCTGGTTAGACCTCTTTTCGGCAATATATTACCCATATGATAACAGATTTAATATACTAAAGTGTTACTCCCGTAGCTGGCCATCGTTATGCAAGCAATATAAAGCACGCTAATGGAGGCATTTCTGATAAAATCTATCATGATTGGTAGTTTTGAGTGTCACCCCATACCCTTTTCCCTAACGGTATAACAGAAACCTCTCATTAACTAGAAAAATAAATGTTTAGAAAATGTATCTAGCTGAATAGAGCACCACCATATATCCTTTCCAATTCCCTGGAGAGATTTTTTAATACCTGTAGAAATCTATGTACCATTCAATATATTACATCACTCTCCTTGATGTTTTGCTTTTTAATTGATTGTATTTCCGCTTTCAAAAATTATTACTAATATTTGTATTTTAAAAAATCCATACAGTTTTGATTCGTTCGGGAATTTAAGAGTTTGTTGTGCATTCTTTATTTTAGGAACTCTCCTTCAAAAATCACTAAAGCAATGTGTTCCCAACAGGGTTATCGTTGGTGTGTAATGCCATCATCAACCAAGGCAACAGTTGCGGTTTTGAATTTGGTCCGGGAGAATAGATTCTGAATGGGCTCTTCATATGTATTATTCGCAACGTCTACGTTCCCATTAGTATTTTTTTGCATG